>NC_133325.1:108539728-108880098 GCF_042186555.1 Aquarana catesbeiana | reverse complement strand
TCCATGGCATTCTTTAAGTGTTTAAAACTTTGCTCCAAATTAAGTGCTGCAGTGTTATCATAATTATGGAATAGTTCGCCCAGATCTAGCTTGCGATTGGCCAGAAATGAGAAAACCTCCATGTTATGCTGCCCGTGAAAAAATTATATATAAATATATATATATAAATGAACTAAAATGTGTGTGTCACTGGCGCAAAACCTATTCTATCAATCAATATAAAAGTGATATCTATAGCTGCTGCATCCAAAAATTCTCAAAAGAAAAAAATTAAAAGTGCTATGTGTGTGGATGCGCTGCTCTCATTTATACTCTCTTTCCTATCTATATATATCCTATCTGTTGGACATAATATTATTCACCATCCACCTATTTAAATATATCACATTAAACAACAATCATATGCAAGTTGTGTAAATCATATATAAGTCCGGTGGCATGTATCACTTGATAATAAAGTTCCTTCATATATGCTTGCAAATCTTCCGTTAGTTTGCCGTGATCGGCGTGCTCTTGTGTTCAATCAATTTAAAGTGACTTAGTGCTTCACCACCACCTGTGAGATTGGCCACTCACCAGATATTTCTTTAAAACTGCACCTTTGGTTCATTCATAGGGATAACCACTCCGCTCAAAGGGAACTTCTCCAATAGCTATACTAGGGCCTTAGTGTTCCTCATAAAAATGGATGAAAACGATCATCGCACAATAACGTTTAAAACCTTTATTTCATAAAACACAAAAAAACTATGCACTCACATTTCCAAGTGCCATTATGCCGGCACAGAGCTTTTCCAGCAGTTAGGGACAGGGTGGGCGCTGCAGCCCGGTTCGCCTGGTGTATGCTATGCTGTCTCCGTGTGCCGCTTGCGTTCCCCCCTTGTGTTCGTTCGCGTCCTCACCAATCACGCTCGTTCCCGGTCACGTGGGTGCAATAATCTCCCAGCAGCCTCTACGCGTTTCGCATTCCAATGTGCGTCATCAGGAAGCTGCCGTTTGATTGGTTCTCGTCCTATTTATGTTGAGCCCGGGCGGAAATGACTCTGCCGCCATCTTAGATGTGGGTATTCCCTTAGTTCTATTCTATTGGGACTTCCTCCCTCTTGGCGCCATTTTGACTATGGGCGATTAGCCCATTTCGTAGTTATCCAGTGTACACGCCGTTTCCCCCACTCTACCATTATTCGTTCTTGTTCCGATTTGCCCATTAATATACTAAAATTTTTTAAAACAACCCATCTGTATCTGCTGGAGAGGCTTTCACATATTATTAAGTTAATGGCCCTTGTTGGCCCTTAGATGCTTTGGCATTATGAACATCTTATACATTTTTATTCCATGGCTGATTGCCGCACAATATGTAATATGGAACAGCAAATCCTTACTACTTCCAAAAAATATTTTTAAGATACTAAATATGAAAATATACAATATGAATTAAACTAAACTGGAAAATTAAAAATAAAAATAAAAATAAAAATAAAAATAAAATTAAAATAAAAATAAAAATAAAAATAAAAATAAATCGCAAGCTAGATCTGGGCGAACTATTCCATAATTATGATAACACTGCAGCACTTAATTTGGAGCAAAGTTTTAAACACTTAAAGAATGCCATGGACAAGCAAATTAGAATATGGTGGGACATCCACACATTAGATCAATATAGAGAGGCCAAAATCACCCCAAGAAGGCTCAGATGGGACCTAGGTCCCAACGATGGAATAATAGATGAGAATCTATCCAGAACTTGGTTTGATTTTTTCAATAGTTGTGAAAATAAATTGTTGGATATCATAATTGAAAGAAGGAGAACCAAATTAAAAAAGATAGAATCCACCATTGGCACCATTAGGGATAATATGATACCACATGTAGAAACAAATGAGTATAAAACCAGAGTGGTGAAATTACAGGAGTTTTTAACCAAATTGGATAATGAAGTAAAGAACAAAAAGGTTAAGAAATACCAAAGGGACAAAAAAGATTACTTAGAAGGGAAAGTGTATAGGTGGCAAGAGGAGGAAACACCTATTAACTCTGCAAACACATCCCTGAATGAGGAGGTGGACACCAGAGATGTGGGTGCAGACAGAAGGGCCCAAGGTACACCAGGCACCCCAATCGCCAATTTAATAAGAAGAGAAACTAGGATGCCAACACACACCCCAACCACGAATCAGAAAAAGACAAACAAAAAACCTGAACAAGAGAATCGAATTATGAATGGACCTACCTACCCACCACCTTTGGGCCAATATTCCAGACCTTGGAGAGGAGGATATAGGGGTAGAGGGAGAGGATATTATAATTACAATGCAAACTACAATCCCAACTATGGTCCACCTATGTGGCAGGGGGAATGGCGGGACTGGAGAGAACCCTACAAACCACCCATGCCGGTATTTCAAACCAGCAGGGGGAGTTGGAACAGGAACCCCCAGGAACCTGGAGAAAACATAAACCAAAGAGAAAAAGAGGCTGTAGAGGGGGAGGCAAAAAGGAAAAGAGAAAATTAGGTGAGGGCATTTTTAATCTAACAGATGTAACTTTCACTCAGGAAGAATTATTAGTATTAGATAGTGGTATTAAATATGCACCTAAGGCAATTTTTAATCAGTTTGAAGCATTCATTGATTTGCAAAAGTTTATTAGGAAATTAAGTCTAAAGAAACATTTTTTGGAAAAAGGAGAACCCCAATACCAACAAACCGACACGGTATATAAGCATAGCAAGTTGAGGAACAGATCCACGTTCAACCCCAGGTCCACCACTAACCAACATATAGAGGTGTTCAAAAGGTTAGTGGAAAAGGAGATAAGAAATATCAAACCAATAAAACGCAATAGGGACAGAGTATGGCAGGGATTAAGGAAACTAGAAACTAGGAAAAACATAGTAATACGCCCAGCCGATAAGGGGGGAGGTGTAGTGATCCTAACAAAAGAGGACTACTATAAGGAGTTGGAAAGATTAGTCAAGGACTTAAGCACATACCAACCCCTCAAAAAGAACCCAAACAGAGAGTTAAAAAAGAAACTAAAAGAATACCTGGACAAGGGCATAGCAGATAAAATCCTGAGTAAGAAGGAAGGAAGATACCTATTGACAGAGGCCCCAAGAATACCAGTGATATACCAAGTCCCTAAGATCCATAAAAGTAAAACCAAGCCACCAGGAAGGCCGATAATCAGTGGCATTGAGTCGGTACACTCTAGGTTGGGGGAGTACTTAGATGTATTCCTCCAACCTATAGCAGGAGAGGGAAAGTCATTTCTCAAAGACAGCAAAGATGTTATCAACAATCTAAAAAATTTAAAGGTAGACAACTCCACACTACTGGTAACACTAGATGTGGAGTCGTTGTATACCAATATTAAACAAACCGATGCCCTGGCAGCAGTAGCATGGGGAATGAAAAATTTGTCGGATCTAAAATTAAAACAAAGGAGGTTTATTTTGGAGGGACTAAGAATGGCCATGGGGAATAATTTTTTCTGGCACAATCATAAATACTACAGACAAATCAAAGGGGTGGGTATGGGAAACAAGTATGCACCGAGTGTGGCCAACATCTTCCTGAGTAAATGGGAGGAAGAAGAAATTTATGGAAGATGCTGGCCACATTTGCTGCTATACAAACGGTATATCGATGATATCCTGATAATATGGAAGGGAAGCCAAGAACAGTTGGAACAGTTTATCCAACATATTGGCGGTAACCAGTATGATATAAAATTCACTGCCACAGTACATCAACAAACAATCAACTTTTTGGACCTAGAAATATATAAAAATAAAAATAGGCTCGGGACTAGAACACACTTCAAAGAAACAGACCGGAACGGATATATACCAGTGGGGAGTTGTCACCACCCCCAGTGGAAGATATCCATTCCAAAGAGCCAGTTTATCAGGATCAGACGGAATTGTGACCAAATGGAGGACTATTTCCGACAGACGGACATCCTGATAGACAGGTTCATAGAAAAGGGCTATAAAAGAAATACACTGGAGGATACACGCAAAAAAGTAGCCAATATGGACAGAGAAGTAATTCTCAGCAATACAACAAAGAAGAAAAACCAGGATAATAACATACCATTTATCACGGGTTTTAATACACAATATAAAGAATTAGAAAATATTATAAGGAAGAACTGGTCCATCATTAGTAGTGACCCGCAACTAAGCAAGATACTACCCCGAAAACCAACATTCGTATACAGAAAAGCAAGAAGGATTAGGGACAAAATAGTAAAAAATGTGCCAGATCCCCCCACAAGTTTGTCAACTTTTTTCAACCAGAAGGGATTCTTCAGGTGTGGAAAATGTAAAGCCTGTAGGTCCACTAATAAGAAAGACAGGAAAGTAACGGGTTTCATGTCGAACACTAACAAGCAGACATATAAAATAGATAAGTTGATAACATGTAGCAGTACACATGTCACCTACGTACTGGAGTGCAATTGTGGACTACAGTACGTGGGCAGAACAACCAGAGCCTTGTCAGTAAGAATAGGCGAACATGTCAGAAATATCAAAAAAGGATTTAAACACCATAGTGTATCAAAACACTTTAGGGACATACATGGTAGAAATCCCCAACATTTAAAGTTTTACGGAATAGATAGAATAGAACGAAATTGGAGGAATACCAACATGAGAAGGGAGGTTTCAAAGAATGAAACCCATTGGATATTTAAAATGGACACGATGAGGCCACAGGGGTTGAACGTGGAACTCGACATCAACTGTTTTTTGGAAGACTATTAATATTGAAATTAATTTTCCATCCTTGGTATTTTCAGTTTTATTATTAATATATTTTATAATATTTTTTATTATTATTTTTTCATTATTATTTTAATTTTATTTTTATTTTTATTTTTATTTTTATTTTTATTTTTACTTTTATTATTATTTTTATTTTTATTTTTATTTTTTTATTTTTATTTTTATTTTTATTTTTATTTTTTATTTTATTTATTATTTATTTTTATTTTTATTTTTATTTTTATTTTTATTTTTATTTTAATTTTATTTTTATTTTTATTTTTATTTTTATTTTTAATTTTCCAGTTTAGTTTAATTCATATTGTATATTTTCATATTTAGTATCTTAAAAATATTTTTTGGAAGTAGTAAGGATTTGCTGTTCCATATTACATATTGTGCGGCAATCAGCCATGGAATAAAAATGTATAAGATGTTCATAATGCCAAAGCATCTAAGGGCCAACAAGGGCCATTAACTTAATAATATGTGAAAGCCTCTCCAGCAGATACAGATGGGTTGTTTTAAAAAATTTTAGTATATTAATGGGCAAATCGGAACAAGAACGAATAATGGTAGAGTGGGGGAAACGGCGTGTACACTGGATAACTACGAAATGGGCTAATCGCCCATAGTCAAAATGGCGCCAAGAGGGAGGAAGTCCCAATAGAATAGAACTAAGGGAATACCCACATCTAAGATGGCGGCAGAGTCATTTCCGCCCGGGCTCAACATAAATAGGACGAGAACCAATCAAACGGCAGCTTCCTGATGACGCACATTGGAATGCGAAACGCGTAGAGGCTGCTGGGAGATTATTGCACCCACGTGACCGGGAACGAGCGTGATTGGTGAGGACGCGAACGAACACAAGGGGGGAACGCAAGCGGCACACGGAGACAGCATAGCATACACCAGGCGAACCGGGCTGCAGCGCCCACCCTGTCCCTAACTGCTGGAAAAGCTCTGTGCCGGCATAATGGCACTTGGAAATGTGAGTGCATAGTTTTTTTGTGTTTTATGAAATAAAGGTTTTAAACGTTATTGTGCGATGATCGTTTTCATCCATTTTTATGAGGAACACTAAGGCCCTAGTATAGCTATTGGAGAAGTTCCCTTTGAGCGGAGTGGTTATCCCTATGAATGAACCAAAGGTGCAGTTTTAAAGAAATATCTGGTGAGTGGCCAATCTCACAGGTGGTGGTGAAGCACTAAGTCACTTTAAATTGATTGAACACAAGAGCACGCCGATCACGGCAAACTAACGGAAGATTTGCAAGCATATATGAAGGAACTTTATTATCAAGTGATACATGCCACCGGACTTATATATGATTTACACAACTTGCATATGATTGTTGTTTAATGTGATATATTTAAATAGGTGGATGGTGAATAATATTATGTCCAACAGATAGGATATATATAGATAGGAAAGAGAGTATAAATGAGAGCAGCGCATCCACACACATAGCACTTTTAATTTTTTTCTTTTGAGAATTTTTTGGATGCAGCAGCTATAGATATCACTTTTATATTGATTGATAGAATAGGTTTTGCGCCAGTGACACACACATTTTAATTTTAGAGAGATGATCATGTATGTGTGTGAATGCTGGGACTTTTAATTGTACATCTTGTGTGTGTGTCATGTTAGCTGTCTGCAGACATGTCCACTTGCCTTTTCTATTTCTCATGAAAGAATGTGCAGGGATAGAACAATGATAAGTTGGCAAGGTCGAGTACATCATAACAAAATGTGCAGAGGTAATTAATCTAATGATAAACAATTTGATCACAATTATTTTGAATTTGTTTTCCAAACATGGTAAAATGGAGGTTACATTCAAACGTGTATTACACAAATTGAATATCCTTTGATAGTGGAAACAGTGCATTTAGAAAAGGGAATTTAAGTAAAATGTCCTCCTTTAAGGAAATATATATATCTATATATCTATATATAGATATATATAGATATATATATCTATATATCTATATATAGATATATATATATTAGAATTAGGGTGTGATATTGTTGCGATTATCACTTGAGTATTAATTTCTGATATGAGTTCAACAATTTAATTAATAATATAGGTATATTGTAATTGGTTTAGACAACCTTTGGTTGGAAAGGAAATACAGGTTATTGGGAAAATTTGTAATATGGGGTTAGTTTAAATTATATGAGGTTGTTAATTGGAATACAGCTGCCATAATATTTAACAAAAAAAAGAGAGAAGGGGCGGGACTTTGAATGAAATGCAGTCAACAGTGGGAGGACAAAAATTGTGTATTTAATATGTATCATATGTATCATAATAAAATTCATACAGCATAATAATTAATGTCACAGTATATTTGATCTATATACATATAGGAACATGATAATACATGACAGTGGAGAGAAAAGTAACTATACCACCTGTAGAACTTCCTATTACATTAAAAATTATTGATGATCAGAATAAAATAACAAATGTTTATATAAGTATAATTCAACACATGATCAGTTTAAACATTGCATGTACAGAGGTTCGATGCGTTTCATGGAATTTTATTCATTCTTCAGGATGCTATTTGTTTGCATCCCGCTTTGCTATATAAACATGTGTATATCTGAAATGAGATATATGGGTTTATAAATCACTGCCTTTAAAAAGGAAAAAAAAAAGAAAAGGTGTAAATCAGGGGATCCCATTGTCTGGAAAATACCGCCGCGTGATGAAAGTGCAGCATAAAGAGCCGGATACTCCCACTGAGGGCATCTTTTCCGGGAGCTGTTGCAGCATATGGCACATGCGGGACCCCCACATGGCAGCAACAGGGGAGGACAATTATCCATGAAGTGGTGGTCCCTGAAGGTAGTTGCAAATGTAGCCAAAAGCTTCTTGGAGGGCTTCTAGAAAAAATGTATACGTGTGTAATTTAACATATATGTCAAATATCCTGCACTCAAATATAGAGCAGGCTAGTGCAACTGTAGCTATTATAGTGTCAGCGAAGCCCAACCAAATATGAATAAGAGATTGAAAGGGTGATAGAGAGGCCAATGCCACCAAGAGAAGACTCAACTATCCATTATGTGAGTTACCAAAACGTAAATGAAAACATGTTGCTAACATGATACCTGGTGCTGAATCGTGAGAAGCCATGGTACAAGGTAGTGAGTGCTATCCATGGAGTGCGGGAGAACCAACAGGATGGATAAGCCACCCCAAATGAGACCTATATATGGGCCCACATGCCAAACACTCCCAAACCCCATGCCAGTGTGCAAGGGGAGGGCGAGGCACCAGCCCCCAAGCGACCAAGTCATTCAGCGTTTGGCGCCAAAAGCACCTCCCATAAGCCGCAGATGGAAAACACCAACAGCGTGATGGCACTCGGTGTGTGTGTGACTTGACGTCAATGTGCAGTGCAGAGGTATCCGCCCTCCCCAGGAGTAGGGGGAGGAGGGAGATCCCGCGCTATGCATCGCAGCTCCCGGTAAAAGATGTAAGCCAAGGGCTCATAGATCCAGATCATAAGGCACTAACAGCACAGCGTGTGGAGGTTACGAAATGTCTGGTTGATGGATGGAACAGGCAGAAACCGGCGTGATGGATGTCTAATCCCAAGGCAAAGGTGAAAAGGAAACCACAATAATTAAAACACAGAACAGTTGATGATGTACTAAAACAAACTGCAAGTTTCGTGTACCGACTGGTGTTGTCAGACCTAATTCTGTAAGAAATGCGTGCTTCCATCCCTAACTGCATTCGCAAATAAAAAAGGGGAAGTTTTGGGACTTTAAATGAGGCAGAGACCTAGTAAGGTCTCATGCCTCCATCCCTGTCTACACGAAAAAAAGAGAGAAGCGGCGGGACTTTGAATGAAGCACACAATCAACAGTGGGAGGTCAAAAATCTGGATATATCTTTTTGTAATCTCTGGAAGGGATGTTCAGCTTTTGGTACCACCTTTGGTAACAGGTAAAACAAGAAGCGGTATGTTATAAAAACAACTGTGGTGAACCTTGGTGCAATCCCATGCTCATTTACTAAGGCAGCCATAACTGTTTGTGACTTATGAAACAGTCCATGTGTCAAGCTGGAGGGAAAAGAGTGGTCCTTAAAGTTGAGTTATATGGATTTGTTGTGTACAAATGGGGAAAATGTAAGCAATTTTAGAGAGATGATCATGTATGTGTGTGAATGCTTGGACTTTTAGTTCTACATCTTGTGTGTGTGTGTCATGTTAGCTGTCTGCAGACATGTGCCCCTGCCTTTTCTATTTCTCATGAAAGAATGTGCAGGGCTAGAACAATGATAAGTTGGCAAGGTCGAGTACATCATAACAAAATGTGCAGAGTTAATTAATCTAATGATAAACAATGTGATCACAATTATTTTGAATTTGTTTATCAAACATGGTAAAATGGAGGTTACATTTAAACGTGTATTACACAAATTGAACATCCTTTGATAGTGGAAACAGTGCATTTAAAAAAGGGAAATTAGATAGATATATATAGATATATATATTAGAATTAGGGTGTGATATTGAGATTATCACTTGAGTATTCATTTCTGACATGAGTTTAACAATTTTATTAATAATATAGGTATATTGTAAATGATTTAGACAACCTTAGGTTGGAAATACAGGTTATTGGGAAAATTTGTAATATAGGGTTAGTTAAGATTAATATGAGGTTGTTAATTGGAATATAGCTGTCATAATATTTAACAAAGCCAAGATGGTTGAGATACATAAGAAGTTTTTCTACAAAAATAAATCTAAAGGTCTGATGTGTGGTCCATGATGTGAGAGTAATAATAAATAAAATGTAAATATAACAGACATATCACATCAAGTCCACACACCGTGTTAGGATAGATGCCACTTGCAGTCATCTTTTTTATAGTTTTTGATCTGGCTGATGACAGATTGTTGGTACTTTTTGGTTTTATTTTTTATTTATTTTTTTAAATCCAAAGCAGAATGTGTGGATTGTGAAATGATGTGCCCCTTTTCCTTGTATGTGCAGTGGTATAAGCAGAAGAATACTTGGCTTTATGGACATCTCTGCATGACCGCAGGGTATTGTTATCATTTATTATGTTATGACATCAGGAAAATAAGGTCAGATGGAAACGAAGGACTTGTGTTATCTTGCTAAAACTAACAACAGAGCAAGCAACGAGAAATTATTATTTTGCCAGGAAAAAGTTGTATTTTTGAAACATGAAACTGGGGTTCTTACACAAACAGCATGATAGAAAACAAGCCATTGTAATATATTTATGCAAGTTGGACTCAGTAATGAAGGGTTCACCCCGATATATCAAAGTAGTAGTAGCACGATGCTATTGGACAAAGTTTACAGACATTATTTTGGTCAGTTATTTAATTTTTAATGGTCCCCCATTCTGCCCAACTAAATGTTTGTCTAATGAAAGGTTCAAAATATGAATTTGTATTGCTGTTTATGTACAAATCTAACAATGAAAAATGTGAACATTTGAATCCAGCCACCTTACTGCCTCTATTGGAGGAGGCTGGAGACAGAAAATCCACATGTGTTAAATTGATGACATATGAATCAGCTGCTGTGTGCAGGACACACTCCCTGAAGACCCAAATATTTTTTTGTAGATTTGATCCTGGTTTAATACTGAGGATGGCAATACCCATACTGAGTATGCAGTTTATCCTCCAGGAGGATACTCTATATTAGAAGTCATTAGATCCTTCTTCCCCAGCTCAAGAAGCAGAGCTCCATGCTTTAGCAAAGCCTGTGAGCTATAAAAAAGAGTATATATTTATATAGATAGTAGGGAATTATAGAGCTTTTGGTTCCATTTGAAGGACCAGAAGTTTGTTTTTACTTCGGCAGGTAAACCAATCAAGCATGCTAAGTTAATTGACTGGTATCAGGAACCATGAATCAGACCGAGACAGAAGTATAGTTAAATCTCACTTGTTTATTAATAATAATAATAATAATAATAAGGTAAATAGAGTAAACATAGTCAAAACAAGCCAGAGTTCGGTAACCGGATTGGGTAGTCAGCCAAGCAAATGTCAGAGAGCCAGAGATAAACGTAGTAGTACAGCAAGCAGGATCAGCAGCCAGAAGGAACGTCAGCCGAGCAAGTCTTCAACAGGAATGCAGGAGAAAGTCTCTGTGATGTTGACAAAGGCGAAGGCAGAGATCAAGTGAGCTGGATGGCTTTAAGTAGGCAGCACTGACGAGCAGAATCAACAACAGCTGGGTAACTGTGGAGAGAGATGGGAGCTGGCAATTATCCGACAGCTGAGCGGCCAGCTCAGAGAAGGAAGGGCTGAGCCCAGCCCTGACAATTGGCTGTTTTCAGCCTTCCAGCTTCTTGCTGAAGTAGCCATACTAACATTAAAACTCACATATGGAGCAGACCAGGCGGCTAAGAATGCTGCATTACAGCCCCGGACACTTGCTGGGTCTGTGAAAATCACAGATCCCACTCTAGTTCTGGCCCAGTATAGCTGGGATTAATAATTGAAAAATAATAAGCAAATTTGACGAGGAAAAAATAGTGGGGGGGGAGAATTTGAGCAACTAGCCAAGCTTCACTGCATAATTATTCTTCAAGGTCTAACTAAAGGGGGATTGTCAGGGGCATGTCCTTTACTTACAAGCTTAAAAGGGTGTCCCTCTTTCTTATCTTAGAAAGTTGGGGGGTTTGCACACAGCAGGCCCCTTTAAGTGTACGCACATCAGGTTCTTACTCAGTGTAAGCACAGCAAGTGCCCAGAATGCATGTGGGCATAGATTGATATAGTCCTCCCAGTTCCACCCTGAATCTTTCCAATTGTTATGTCACTTACCTCTACTTTTAATCCCTTCCACTAGCAGCAGACAAGGACACTGAGGCTTGGCTAGATGTTTTTAAAACTCAAAATTAGGTAGGGTACAAAGCATATACATTTTGAGTGGGGGGGGGGGATTGCTATTCATAATGACACAAGTGCTGTTTTAAACTATTTAGTTTTGCTTTAAATTAAAAAATAACTGCATTTTTCAAATATGATAAAAGTACACTGAAACTAATAAATGTACAGGCAATAAAGTAATTTAGTGCCAAAAATAAATGTAACCAAAATTTGGTGCAGATATTCTTACACAAGTTTTCAGCAACTATAAAAAACATTCAACTTTCTAAATGTCCATTCATTCATGCCTGAAAATCCCTCTGCTCTTTTGACATACTAACATTTTCTTTGATTGTAAAAGCTAAAAATCAAGGATCTATTTATTTCTTAAACCACTATATTTATAGTTCATAATAATTTGTTAGGTGACTGAGAATGCAATGGACTACACAAAACCAAATTCTCTATAATAACTCTAATCTGTACTAGCGTGAACAAAGCTTTACCATAATAACATTTTACTGTTATTTACTATTATGCTGTAAAGGTATGAAAGGTCTGAAATTAAAAATGTATGTTATATTTTTGTCCGTTATCCTTTATGCTTTATTACTTCCAGAGGAAGAAGTAATCATCAGGCTTCTCTCATCAACTCCATGGGGTTTATTTACTAAAGGTAAATCCACTTTGCACAAGTCCACTTGGAAGAGCAGTCACTGTAGATCTGAGGGGGACATGCAAGGAAAATAAAAAAACAGCATTTTTGCTTGTACATGATTGGATAATATAAATCAGCAGAGCTTCCCCTCATTTCGGATCATCCCCTCAGATCAACAGACACTTCCAAGTGTATTAGCAGTGTACTTGTAGTGCAAAGCGGATTTGCCTTTAGCAAATTAACCCCTATGTGTCAAGGAAAGATGACATAACAAAAATTCTAGAGGGTGGGCACTATTATCATTGGAAAAGATATTATGTGTTTTTTGACTAACTTAAAGTGATTGTAAGTGATCACCGCGTAAAATAACCCATTCAGTTTAAAATAGAAATGAAGAGAAAAATATTTGTGCATGCATATAAAAAATATATAAACTCTTTTTTTTTTATTTTTTATAAGTGATCACTTTCTCTCTGTTCTTAGCTGCTTAAAAGCTGGGGGGGGGGTCCTAGGGCAAGTCTGATCATTGGAGGAGAGCAGGCTGAGTTCCCAGAATAGCTAGAGAACCAACCACAGTGTGTTCTCCTGGTTAGGGTGGTTAGTTTTAATAGAAAAGCAAAGGGACTGGCAGGCATTTCACACAAAGTAATATAAATAGAGCAGGATACTTTCTCATACAAGTACATGGTACAGCAGGCACATATCAGGAATATGAAATGTTTACATATTCTTTATAACAGGTGGCCATTTTGATATGGTGAGTTCAAATCCAGTAGATGATGAGATTGCACCTGGTGTACTGAGTGATATTGAATGATTATTATTAATTATTCAAAATTATTTGTAGTTAACGGTCTATTGTTTCATTCTATTTGTTTTGTTCTATTTTGCTTGATTTACGCACTTTATTTTTACTTGTTGTTACGTGTAAAGATATCTAAATTCCACAAGCAGTGTGCTGATGTCATGTAAAGTATAGTGACTATTAATATTCCTAGCAGGTGCTGGAATGCCAGGGCCCAGTCGCAAGTGCATCTGTTGCGTCCCTGGTAGTTCTGCCACTGGCTGGAGAGATCCAGCGCCCAAGGATAAAGGGCCACCCCATTGAAACTACTTGCATATTTCTGTGGTAGCATTCAATAAGTAGTTCACCATAGTAGCTGTGTCCTTTATGGGGTAGCAGTCATGAAAGGACAACCTGTAGCAGCTGTGGCTTCTGGAGAAGCTGCATGCTATTAGGTTTTGGCCTGGCCATACTCATTGCTTTAAATGTCTTTGGTTTCCAGACGGTGGTTGCTGCAGCACCCACTTATACCCACAGCCAATTTTCAGGAATGTGTGTATTGGGAATAGTGTATTTGAACTCATATGTGAAATCCAGTCCAAACAGCAGTAGGACTATTTAGTGAATTTTGCTAAAATGTGTGTGTAGGTGGAATTGTGCACCTTATACTCATTATCATAAATCTACCTCCCAGTTTGCCCCACTTCAAGTATGACAACTCCGTTGCTGAACTGTTACTGCCACTTTGATCTTCTGCATCTAATACCCCCTTTTTCTGCCATTGAGCAAGCAGTACTGATTCAGTTCCCACACAAGAATGCTGAAGTGCTTTATTCCAACACTCGATGCCCCCCCCTTTGGCTGTTGGCACATCTGTATTCAGCACTCTAGATCCTGCTCAGGCTACCATTATGCAGCAGTGGTGGTGCACACTGGACTGCAATGCGTGCTCCCCAGGCTTCCTCATGGCAAGAGAAAGCTATGTCCTACACAGACTGAGAAAATACATACCTTTTGCCTTCTTTTCCTTCTTCCCCAGGGTCTGGTGGGGGCTGTAGTTTAGGCTCCATTACTTTATATGGGCAGGGCTTCAAAGGGGACTGCATGTCCCATGAGCCTTCTCCTTACCTGACTGGTGCCTTTGCTGCTTGCCAGGAGAGAGGGGGAGCGAGCGGGGATCACGCAAAGAATTGTTCTAAAGCTGCACAGCAGGGAAACGGGGATCACACAGACAGCAAGGCTCCTGGCTACATCTGTAAAGCAGAACTCCAGATACACAGTTGAAGAGCGCATACAAAGTTTTTTGTTTACTTGCCAAAGGGTTTTTAGTTCTCTACAGCAAATTTTGAGATCAAAACAACTCTTCAGATAACAAAGCTGGATCCGCAGCTTCTATTGCAGCTGCAGGACTCCTTTTCCACAAACAGACTACCAGCCTGGTGACTGGACAATGAATGAGAAGCAGCACACTGATAAAGTCACCCCTTTGTTCACTCCACACTTCTTTCAGTAAGTTCAGCTACAGCAGAGCCAGCTTGACTCTTAGTTTGAATGCCCTTCTTGCTGTCAGCGTGCTGCTAAATTAATTGTTTCATAAACCAGGTACTACATTATTTTTTTATTATATCTTATTAAAGTTCACCTTTAAGATGTGTTTTTATCATGAAACAGAAGGTTAAAGAAGTAGCACAAATACCAGACTGAATTAATAATGATCAATATGGCAAAAAAGCTGCAAATAGACTGATGATACTTCACAATAAATGAGAAAGTCAGGAAGTGTGAATGCCATGAATTCCCAATACAGAATCGGTGTTACAAAGGCATTGTATAACATTTCATACCATAGTATCTCTTCAAAATCCTTCCTTTAGATTAGTAGATCAATTTGTAGTCAGTTTGTAAATGTAAAGTTGCATAATGAAATTATAATTATTTTATTGTGTACACAGTCTGATAATCAAGAACCATGTGTTACTTAATTTGCTTCTCAGATTGTAAATTATTAATGCATCACTGGTAAGTGTGCATGTACTCAGCATATTGTTAGGCTTTTTTCTGGTACCTGTCTCTGTTGGAGTTATTGTATTAGCACCTGAAGCTACTTTATGCAAACTTTCATTGTAACTGTAGCTTTGTATTGTTCCTGATACCATTCTACGTGTTAGGAGGCAAGCATAGACCAAGCTGTAACCAAGAATAAAAAAAAGACTAGATTCCCCTATCCACACATTCGATGTGTAGGATCGAACCGTTGTGTTCTAAAAGCAGGGATACTTCCCCGCGGTCAGAATACACTGATCAGTGCTGCAGCCAATTAGCTTATAACTTCAGCTTGTTCAATTAAGCTTTGACAATAAAACCTGGAAGCTGATTGGTTTCTCTGCAGAGCTGCACCAGATTTTGCACACACCAGTTTTAGTAAATCTCTCCCGATATGTTGTTGTGCACTAGCTAGGTGAATGGAATTGCACTGAACATATTTCTTGTGGTGGCATGTGTTGAAGTATGATAATGCATAGATCTGAATGGGCCCTGATTACTTTGTCTTATAATTTTCTTTTTCCTCTTATATCCTTTATTCAGATTTTAAAAGTAGGTGTGTTAATGTGAATGTCCTTTATTAACATCCAATGTGCATCTTGCCTCTGCCAGTGAGTGATGCCAAAATTGTTGTTATCTTAACAGAGCCTAAATCTGCTCTGAAGGAACTTACAGTTACAATTTATATTTATATAACATTTACTCAAGGGGGAAATATTTATTAGCTAGTTTTAGATGTAATCTAATGGCTGAATTCTGTGTTCCTGTTTTTAATTTATGGTGTTTGTCATTTGCTGAAGGCAATGTTCACAGAAAAGAAGAAAGAGTCTGTTGGTTATTTACTGTGTATTTACTTCCTTCTTTTTTCATGAATATGATGTGGAAAGTATAGTGTGTTTTGTAAAAAAAAGATTAGGAGACTTTGACATGAGAAAAGTGAGATTAATATTGATGTAATATAGTGCCTAAAATTCCTCCCATTATTAAACAGTCCCTGAGGTTCTTGAGATGAGGACTGGTGGGCTTAAGGAAGGTCCCCTTAGTGTGTTCTGGGATCCAGGATGCTCTGCAGAGTGGCAGTGATTGCCTGATGCTGGAATGGTATGCAAGGCCAAAACTAAGGGGGGGGGGGCAGGGGACACCTACCCCGGGCGCCACACTGAAAGGGACGCCACGGCTGACAGGAGTAGAGAAAGCAATATTACTATACCTGTCAGCCCAGTGCTGGAAGCAAGGAGGACAGAGCTGTGAGAAGACGCCGGCTGTGTTCTTTCTCCCACTCCTGTAAGTGCAGCGCTCTTGTTTACACAGAAACAATTGTTACTGAAGAACAGGTGTTCTCTCCCTCTATCTGTTCCTTTTTGCTCCCGTTTTTTTTGCTGTGCTGGTGGACGGGGTCCCCATGTGCCAGGGATTAATGGGAATCTGAGGGAGGACAGCAGTGGGGGTGCAGGATGCCTAAATGTCAGCAGGTGTTCGGAGATGGAGCTGAGCGGTAGACAATACACTGTATGCAGGGGACCATGCACCCCCCTCCTTCTCCTATTAGCTCCAGTGACCTGTCCTGAGGGGCTCTGGAGAGGCAGAGGGTGTGAGAGTCTGATGCAGGAGAGGGAGATGCCACATGCTATGCTGTGCTCGGGCGTTCCGCTTAAAAAAAAAAAAAAGTCAGCAGCTACAAATACTGAAGCAGCTGACTTTTAATAATTGGACACTTACCTGTCCCAGCGTCCAGCAATGCGGGGGAACGAAGCAGCCAAACTTCACAGCCCGGCACGCACTGCAGATGCATGATCCGTGCCACGTGCTGTGACTGGCTGGGCAATCATCTGGGACCTGTGACATTTCCCAGATGATTGCCGAGAGGGAGGGGGGAGAGGTGATCTCCCTTCCGGTGCCGCGGTGCGCAAGGAGGAAGTGTGGGAGCTGGAGCCCTCTAAAAAGAGGGTATCTGCTCCCCCCCCCCAAAAAAAAGGACATGCCAAATGTGGCATGTCAGGGGGTCACCTTCCCTTAAAGCGGAAGTTCAATTTTTGGGTGGAACTTCGCTTTAACTCCTACTGACTTCCATTTAGGAGCAGTTTTTCTTTCCTTCCACTGGCATGTTTTTTCTGTCCTGCTGACCACTAACATTAGGCATTGTTCCTTCTATTGACCACTTCTTTTTTTAAGAATATGAATGGTGACTGCTGGGTTCTGCACCATGAATATATGCTGTTGGTGGCCCTACGACTTGTAATTATGCCCTTGCTTTCAATCCTTGCATTCTGGGTTTACCAAAACAAATTTGCTGAACGAATATGTTTCTACAGTTCAAGTAATAAATCATATTTCAATAACTGAAGTAACATCTGGGCACATGATCAATGTCCCTTGCACTGCCTTTCTGGAAATTCCAAGATGTTCCAGAATCATCTGGGAGATATTATTTTTAATGTCTGTGTTATGTCTCACCCTAACCTCCTCCTCCTAGTTGAAAGCTGTAAAGGATCGCAAAATTTCTATGTAAGTGTCTACAAACAGACTAGATATAGACTAACAGGGTCCGGTTAGCCTTATATCTGATAAAAAAAAAATTTGCTTCTAGACTTTCAGCATTTTTTGAGAAGTGCAATTTTTGAGTTGTAAAACACATCTAAGCTAATAAAAATTATTTAACTATACGAATTTTCTCTCTCTCTATCCCTGTAGATTCCTTGACAGATTCTGTCTGCAGAATGGGCTACTTTCCATGTGGAAACCTTACTGTATGCCTTCCACGTGCATTTCACTGTGACGGTGTAAAAGACTGTGAGAACGGGGCTGATGAAGAATATTGTGGTAAGCTATTACTGTTTTCTACTGTTTCCTAATTAGTTTAGATTTTAATTGAATTTGTATTGACTAACAATGGCTGGAAGAGAAATAAAGGACCTGTGTGGTCTTGTTGGAGAAAATAATTATATCTCAGCCCTTATTGCTCTAGCGCTGGTTGAAAAGTTAAGCAAACACATGATGGGGTGCTAGCTTTACAAAGATCTAGTAGTTTCCTACATTATTCTAATAAAAGCAGAAGAAGCTGTATTGAAAAAAGCACCTCCAAGGCAGTATTCTCAAAAATATCGCCTATACTGTAGTAAGACCTCATCTAGAATGTGCAGTTCAGTTTTGGACACCAGTTCACAAAAAGGATATCGGGGAACTGGAAAAAGTGCAGAGAAGGTCAACCAAACTGATAAGAGGCATGGAGAAGCTCAGCTATGAGGAAAGATTAGCTGAACTGAATGTATTCTCTCTTGAGAAGAGGAGATTAAGGGGGACATGATGAACATGTATAAATACATAAATGGTCCATATAGTGATTTTGGTGTAGAGTTATTCACTTTAAAGAGGAACTGCAGTCTGCTCACACAATTTGTAATAAAAACATCTTTGCCATTCTGAAGCTTCCCTCCAATCACTTTCCATATTATTTTATACATACTGTTTCTGATTCTGTACTTGCCAAATATGCTGCAGAAATCTCCCTCCACTGAGTCTGGCTGCAATAATTTTAACTGTGGGCAGCTGAAGCTGCTATCTGTTCACTTCCTGGATTTACACAGGCACACAGAGGCACACCTCTAGCTCTACAGCTCTCATTGGCCCACTTATGACTCACTCCCCCTCCCTTCCTGGCAAACTCTCACGAGAGTGAGAGAGAGAGAGCTGTGCATGATGTCATAAGTCTAGGCTAATGACCAGACAAGAAACAAGAAACAAGAAGTGGGCTGTATAAGGTATTTACTGGCAGAAAAATAATGTTTTACTATCCAAAGGTAAAACAACAAGGGCAGAAGATTTAATAGGAAGATGAAAAAATGACTGACGTTCCTCTTTAAGGTCCCCACAGGGGGCAAGGGAGCATTCTTTACATTTGGAGGAAAAGAGTTTTAACATCCAAATACAGAAAGGCTTCTTCACAGGAAGAGCTGTAGAGATGTGGAATAGACTCCCTCAAGAGCTGGTTCTGGCCAGCTCAATGGAATGTTTGAAAAAAGGCCTGAATTCTTTCCTTAATGCATAAAATATAGCTGGATACTAATTTGTATAGGTAAAGGTGATCCTGGGAATATCTGTGTTAGGATTAAGCTTACCTGCTGGTGGCACTGTGCTGCTCTGGGCTGTTTGCTGCAGTTCCAGTGTCCACCAGCAGGTGTCTCCCAGAAGCCAACAGGCTGTAATAATCAAGCTATACCAGTGTTCAGTTGCCAGGTGGCCATTAAAGGCTGCTCCTCCCTTTCCCCAGGGTGTCACTATTCTGCTTGCCTCTTTACTACCAGATCCTTGTGCTCGTGTTTTCTGATATCCTGATCCATCCTCCACCCCTGCTCTCTGCCCTAGTACCCAGTCTTGATCCCCTATTCCTTGCATCCCTGTATTCCCTGTTACCCTTCTCTTTTATGTTGTCTATATTTTGTATATAGTCAGTTCTTAGGTTCTTTACTTAATATGTCATTGGGGTTTGGTTCTTGTTTGCTGGGGTTTGTTTATAGTCACTGTTTGCTAGTGTATGTTTGTTAGTGGGTTCTCACTGTAAATAAATCTCACTTTAAGGATATCTACATTGTTTGGTCTCAGTTTCCATGTGTAGCTACATGTCTGGTCTACTTAGCTGCTGATTCCCGACAATCTGATTGCCTCGTGGGGGATCAGGAAGGAATTTTTATCCCCTGCTGGAGCAAATTGGATCATGCTTTATTGTGTGTTTTTTTTTTTTCTTCCTCTGGATTAACTGTGGGTAAAGGATTGTGTATATGGAGGTTTTCGATTTGTGTGTGTTTTTTTTTTTTAACTGGATGGATATACTGTATGTCTTTTTTCAACCAGATTAATGTAACTACGTAACTATGGAGCTGCAAAGAGAGAAACAAAAGATAAATTATTAGTGGGTGTATGTTACAGGCCCCTGAATCTGGAGGATGAAAAGGAGACCAATCTCCTTTCACAGTTAAAAATGTCTCAAGTAGAAACAAGGTTCTGCTTGACCTACTAATTACAAACAAAACAGAGCTGATTGCAGATGTGGAAGTAAGGGATAACTTGGGAAGCAGTGATCACAGGGTAAATATGATCACTGTAAATTATAAGCAAAGAAGACACAAGGGTAGGACAAGAACATTATATTTCAAGAAAGCCAATAATAAACTTCAAGGAGCTAACCTATGCTCCATACTTCATGACATTAAATGGGAAGAAATTCCAGAAACTAAAAACAAAGTGGAAAAGTGGGAGTGCTTTAAGAACATAATATTTAACAGCATTGGCCAGTTTATTCCAGTGGGCAACAATTATAAAAGAATAAAGTTAAACCTTGGTGGCTAAAGTCAAGCATAAAAAAAAGCATATTAAATAGAAAAAACTGCCCTTTAAAAAAATAATAATAGAAAACATAAGTGCGCTTATAGTATAGACACTAATGCCCCGTACACACGGTCGGATTTTCCGATGGAAAATGTCCGATCGGAGCGTGTTGTCGGAAATTCCGACCGTGTGTGGGCTCCATTGGACATTTTCCATTGGATTTTCCGACACACAAAGTTGGAGAGCAGGAGATAAAATTTTCCGACAACAAAATCCGTTGTCGAAAATTCCGATCGTGTGTACACAAATCCGACGGACAAAGTGCCACGCATGCTCACAATAAATAAAGAGATGAAAGCTATTGGCCACTGCCCCGTTTATAGTCCCGGCGTACGTGTTTTACGTCACCGCGTTCAGAACGATTGGATTTTCCAACAACTTTGTGTGACCGTGTGTATGCAAGACAAGTTTGAGCCAACATCTGTCAGAAAAAATCCATGGATTTTGTTGTCGGAATGTCCGAACAAAGTCTGACCGTGTGTACGCCCTATTAGAAGGAAAATAACATTTGAAAAAAGTGATAAAAAGTAGTACATATGAATAAGTGACAAATGAAAGGAAAAGTGAATTGAGTCCATACACGGATCAAACAGAACACTGATGGTATGTAAAAATTGAGTCCATACACAGATCAAAAACAGAAAACTGATGGAAGGAGACAAGCCCAATGAGGAAAGCAAAGCGTCCAAAATTCATCCACCTTCACCAAGAAGGGAAAAGAGGAGGAGAGAGGGTGTAAAGGAGATCCTCAGTTGGGAGTGAGTCCGAAATGGTATGTCAATGCCCTTACCAGAGACGGTGGACCCCCTAAAGAGCAAGGTCGTAATCACAAGCAGATACGGCCATCTGCAGGGACAGATGGATCTCCTGTGACTCTGTAGCCTCAAATCTCTGTGATGTTCAAAGATAGGCAGGACCGGAATTCCAATCTAAAATTATCACTCATTGGTCGGGAAGACCGTGAGTGTGAAAACGGAAAAACTCCAATAGTGTAGTAGAGTAAAAAAAAAAACAGGCGGGAACAAACATCCACCACAGAAAACACATTTAAAAGTAGTCGGCAAGCTTAAAAAACAAAGAGAACAGCTGTGTACCAGAATCACATGGGGCGTAATAGCGTAATGGCATCAGTGCGTAGCCATGCCCTACATGTTTCACCATAGATGACGTCTTCAAAGGGGCCCCTTTGAATGTTATTTTTCTGAACCATGAGAGCAATACACTCTTCTATATGGGAGAACTTTGAGGTCTCCACCCATGACACAAGTGGACACTAATGAGAGGTACTAATGAGGGAGTGGGGTGCTCCTCACCCAAAAGGATTTGGTCAGAATCCATACAATAGACAAATAAAATATTTGGGGGGCACACCCTAAAAGATGCATTAAAGATGGTGCAGCCATAAGACCATACAGCAGAACAAAATATTACAGCGCACATATGCAAAAAAAAAGACATTTACCTCTGGCAAGGCTAGTTTAAAACACCTAAACGTTTTCAAAAAACATTATCAATAAATATGGGGATTTGGTTACACCATATTGCTATATGGTGCTAACCCCTCTCATAGTTCAGAGAAGCAGTATCTCCCAATCTATGGATAGTGTAGGATCCACTAATCATGGGGTACTTTGTCGCAGTAAGTGGGCTTAGCACCATATAGCAATATGGTGTGACCAAATCCCCATATTTTTTGTTAATGTTTTTTGAAAACGTTTAGGTGTTTTAAACTAGCCTTGCTGGGGGTAAATGTCTTTTTTTGCATGTGTGCGCTGTAATATTTTGTTCTGCTGTATGGTCTTATGGCTGCACCATCTTTAATGCATCTTTTAGGGTGTGCCCCCCAAATATCTTGTTTGTCCTCCCCCTAGTGCTCTCTGTATACCGAAAGGTTTATTTCATCAATAAAACATTAAAACATTACTCACAAACGCAGCACTTAAGCAGTGCGGGCTCAGGATGCATAAAAAACGTCAAGATGCTCCCGGGATGACGACACCACTGCGACTCCTCCCCCTAGTGCTCTCTGTATACCCGACGTCATCCCGCAAGCATCTTGCCTTTTTTTATGCATCCTGAGCCCGCACTGCTTAAGTGCTGAGTTTGTGAGTAACGTTTTAATGTTTTATTGATGAAATAAATCTTTCGGTATACAGAGAGCACTAGATTCGCTTTTTTTAATTCCTATGTTTACTGGATCCCACTGAGGGAGTGTTTACTGGCTGATATCCATTCTATCCATATTATTGGCCTGTGGCAGCACTGATGAATTAGGAGCTTCATATTCAGCTGACCCGCTTGTATCCCTGAGAGGGAACCTGCTATTTCTGACCTGCTGGTGAAACAGGGGTCAGAATTTGAGGTGAGCGGCTAGGATATTGAGGTGGAGGAGAGCACTTTTTAAGCCTTTGCACTACTGGAGTTTTTTCACGATTGAAAGTCATTTCCGTTCAGAAGATTTTGAGGATTGTTTTGGACTTTATATCACATTTTTTTGATTATTTTGATTTATTATGTCATTTTATTTTGCAAGCTAATCATATATTCTCATGAGGTTTTTTTCCTGTAGCAACTGTGGTATTTAGGCAGCGCAACACTGTTTTGTTATATATATTATTTATGTGAAGTGAACACATTTTCTGTGTGTGCAGCAGTCAGGTTGGGGGGAGGGTATTGTATTTTTTGGTGTGTGATTTTTGTGGTATCTTTGAGATATCACTCACTGCTAGTTGGTTTAGTTCACATATATTTTTCACACATTTTTCATTTATTTGCGCTGATAAAATTTTGTTTTATATATACTGTATATACCATGATACCATGCTGCCTGCAAGCTGTGATCCCTGTAATGACTCCCCCCTGAAACTCCTTCTCTCAGCACCTCTGTAGTTCAGAATGCAGGCTCTGTGAAATGTGTGACACAGCAGTGCTTACTCACAGGCCATAGTGAATATGTACACGTTTCAAACAAACTTCAATATCATTCAGATTAATAGGAGTTGGCTAGAAATAAATCAAATATAATGTGGAACTGAATTTATTATTTAAAATTTTCACTATAGATACACTTTAACTTTCTTGCTGCTCATGTCTTGAAATGTGGTAGCTTTGCTGTTTGCTGCAAGTATTCACACTTTTCGTGAAATACCTGTCACCCTTCTGCCACACACAGTGGTTTCTCTCACCAGCTCATGAATCATTACACAATATAGGAGTCAGTGGCAGGAACCACAGGTTGGTGGGCTAACAGTCCAACTGACTGAGTAAATACTTACAGCTCTCAGGATGCAGAAAAGTAATGGCATTTAAAGGCATGGACCACTGGAAAGGAAAGTATGTTGCCACTTATTTTACGAGGTGTAGTGTAAAGAAATTAACCCCGTGCTGATAGGTTCACTCTAAAATAAACCTACAATGAGGGAAACATGTTGGCTGGCAATTTTTACCTTGTTCTGAAAAAGCTTGTTGTCTGTCTCTGGCTTCAATAGTTTCATAATAGTTCAATAGCAGTTACTGACCTGCAGCAGGGTTGGTCGCAGTGAAGTTGAAATTCTTGATTCATTCTTCTATGTTATTTGTTCTTGGTCAACATCTCAGACTGTAGTAAAACCAAAGGATCAGTATGATACGCAGGCAACTATGATTTCAGAAGTAGGGATGGGCCAAACGACCCCCTGTTCGGTTCGCAACAGAACTTTCAAACTTCGCAAAAGTTCGGAACGAATAATGTACCCCATTGAAGTCAATGGGACCCGAACGTGAAAACTCAAGAGTGCCCATTTTGAAGGCCTTTATGCAAGTAATTGGGCATACGATGGTTATAGGGGTCTGGGTACTGCCCTGGGGGACATATTTCAATGAAAAAAAAGTTTGTAAAAAAAGTAATTTTTAAATGAGCAGTAATTTATTGATGCTTAAAGTTAAAGAATAAAAATGAAAAATTCCTTTCAATATAGTGCCTGCGGGTCCCCTTAGTTTACCTGTAAAGTGGCACATCTGTACTGTGTATAAAAGCTGCTGCAGCAATAATTGCATTTATAAAGCCCAAAAAATGACATTTTCCCTGCAAGCTTTCTTTATTTTGTAAGCAACGGCTTGGGGAGCCAGTCTGTATGATAAGGCCACAATGTAGTGCACTGGGAACAAGATTAGAGATTTTTTGGATAAATTTTGGTGTCTCTACCACAGACCTTGGATAGAAGTAACGGGTGCAGAAAAATTGGTCTTTGGCTGTCAGCGGCGCTGTCACACCATAACCCATTAGAGGTACTCTTGATGAAAGCAAGAATTGGCCTTCCTGTCAAAAATTGCAATGACATGCACCTGTCAAACAGGTGTGTAAAAATTGGTCTTCGGGTGTTAATTGTGCCCATGAAACCTACACCAAAAACATTCTTCCAGAAGAAATCAACACCCACAACGCTAGGCAGCCTAGAATTCCTGCAGAAAATCCACATCCCAAAATCAATTAATCGTTAGCTTCAACATCAGGGGCTTCATAGCACCTGGT
The DNA here is from genome assembly GCF_042186555.1 of Aquarana catesbeiana. NCBI lineage: Eukaryota > Metazoa > Chordata > Amphibia > Anura > Ranidae > Aquarana > Aquarana catesbeiana. The sequence goes on along the minus strand of NC_133325.1, from coordinate 108,855,044 downwards.
AATCCAGGACTGATTAATTTTGATAAAAGTCAGGCGGTCCACCAAGTCTGTGAACAGTCGCGTTCTATGATCAGTAACAAAACCTCCAGCAGCACTGAAAGCACGCTGGATGCAGGGCAGCCCAGCAGTGCAATAGCATACTGGGCAAGTTCTGGCTAGTAGTCTATTCTCATGACCCAGTAAGCCAGTGGATCGTCGACTGGAAATCTCTCAATCTCTGTTTTTGCCCCTTGATAATAGTCCACCATGAGATGCAGAAGTTGCCAATGGGATGTGGAAGCTGACAGCCCTGGGCGGCGAGGACTAAAAAAATTGAGAAATGCATCACTTAGGCGGCCGTCTTCTCCACCGCTCCTCTCTTGACCAACAGAAGCCTCAAAACTATGTTTTCCTTGACCCTGTAACCTGCCAGAGTCAGAAAAAGCCTTTGATAAACTCCTCTTTAAGGTGTCCTCAAGAGATTTCATCTTCTGCACTCTCTGTAGGGATGGGATGAGTTCTGAGACTTTCCCCTTATAAAGGTGGTCAAGGTGGGTTGCCAACCAATAGTGATTCATTTCCTTTATGCCACGTATTCTTGGGTCCTTTTGCAGGCTTTGAAACACGAGGGATCCCATGCACACCAAATTTGCGGAGGCATGAGGAGCAGACTCCTCAGGGTCACTGAGAATTACAGTATCTGGAACTGCCTCCTGTCAGCCACGCACTACTCCCAAGGGTTCTGGGGATTCTGCTTCAGTGCTTCTGAAACTGCCAGAATCCTCCTCCTCTCTCTCCTCTTGTTTGCTCTCTGGAATAGGAACAATGGTGTCTGCATAAAGTGGGTCTTGAGAGGAAAGGAAGTCCTCCTCCTCCCTGCTCTGCCTCGAGTGCCCTGTCCATAATGCCATGCAGAGTCTGCTCCAACAGGAACACAACAGGGATTGTGTCACTGATGCATTCATTGTCATGGCTCACCATCCTTGTGGCCTCCTCAAATGGTAACAGTACAGTGCATGCATCCTTTATGAGCAGCCATGGGTGTGGGGAATAAAGCCATGCTCACACAGGTACTCATTGATGGCCCTCTGCTGCATGTGCAGCCACTGCAGCATTTCCAAAGTCGAGTTCCAGCTGGTGGGCATGTCACAAATCAGGCAGTTTACGGGCAGGTGGAATTCCCAGTGAATTTCAGCCAACCGAGCACTGACTGTGTATGATCGCCTAAAATGGCTACAGACTCTTCTGGCCTGCTTTAGTAGATCTTCCAACCCTGGGTACCTATTTACGAAATGCTGCACCACCAAATTGGGGAAATGTGCCAGGCATGGCACATGTGTCAACTTTCCCTGTCTAAGGGCGGACAAGAGGTTTGTGCCATTATCACACACCACCATTCCTGGCTCCAGCTCACATGGCATGAACCACCTCTGGGCCTGTCCCTGCAGAGCTGCAAGAATCTCTGCTCCGGAGTGGTTCCTGTCCCCTAGAAACACCAGTTGAAGCAATGCATGGCACCTTTTAGCCTGACTCATTGAATAGACTTTTGAATGCTTAGGGGGTACTTGAGGTTCACAGGACAATTCAGCAGAGGAGGGCATGGAGGAGGAGGAGGAGGGGGAGGGGGTAGAGCTGACAAATCTTGCATCATCACCAGCTGCATGGAGATGTGGGGTACAGTGAGCTGCAGCACTGAGCCATGTTCTGCATCCTTCCGAGTTGCAAACAGAGTTACCCAGTGTGATGTGAACTAAATATATCGTCCCTGTCAATGCTTGCTGGACCACATGTCAGCAGTAACGTGGACTTTGCGGCTGACTGCCTTGCCCAACGATGCCAAAACATTGCATTCCATGTGATGGTAGAGAGCTGGAATGGCCTTACATGAAAAGAAATAGCGACTGGGAACCTGCCATTGTTGTAGAGCATATTCTGCAAATTCACAGAAGGGGGCAGAATGCACCAGGCGAAAAGGCAGAAGTTGTAGAGCCAGCAGCTTTGACAAGCTTGCATTTAGACACTGGGCATGTGGGTGGCAGGGACTGTATTTTTTTTCTGCTGCAGCAGATGGGGCAGAGAAATTTTCCGGCTATTTTCCTCGCAGTTGGTGGTGTGCTGCTGGCAGATGTGCTGCAAGGACCCGGGACACCCTGCGCTATACCATCAACCCTGTCAGTGGAGGCTGCTGAAAGGTCATGAGTTATAGCAGGGGCAAACAGAGGTGAGTAAGGAGGAGGGACAGATTTGTGCCCCTTTTGTGTGACTTTTAGGTGCTCTTGTCAACAGGCTGAATGGTGGAAGGTTAAATGCCTTGTCAAGCATGTGGTACCCAAATGGTTGGTGTTTTTGCCACGCTTGAGACAATGTTTGCAAATGGCAACAGTGCGATTGGCTGCACATGTACTAAAAAAGGCCCAGACAACTGAGCTGTGGGAAGTGGGCCAGGAGATAACAGCTCCACAATGTGATTGAATAGGGTGGCTGCTCTCTACTGTTCCATGATGGCTGCCTTGTTGGGATTGTGCCTCACCCTCACTTTCCTCCTCTGCTCTATCTGGCACAAAAGTCGAGTCAGTGACCTCATCATCATCATCTTATCCATTCACATTGGAGACAACTTGGCAATAAGCTGTGGCTGGGGGAACATGAATGCCAATTTGTGTACCAGTGTTCTCCCCTCTCTGTAGGCTCATGTTCCTGCCTTCCTCAACTTCAGAACCAACATCTGAATTGAGTAATGGCTGTGCATCGTCAAGGAGCAATGGCTGACTCTGTGCTCAAATAACGCTGACTCCTCCATGCCTGATGTTGGGACTATGGCAGGAATAGCTGTAGACAAGGAGGCAGGTTTAGACACTCTGGCAGCTGCAGGGTACTGCGCACTAGTCTCTGCTTGGGTGACGGAGGATGAGGAGGATGAGGAAGATTTAGTATGCCATTCCACCACCTCCTCTGCATGCTGTGGCTGGATAGTATGGGCAACATCACCAAACAGAGGAAATGATGCCCTGCCTGAGGACTGACCACGTCCACCTTTGCCTGTTGACACATATGCTGCTGGCCCCCTTGCAGTGCCATGGTAACATCTGCCTCTCCTTGCTGTCCTCCCAGATATGATGCTTATAATGTAATATAGACGTGTAAATGTACACGTGGATGCACTTTAATCAATGGAAAGAGGTGTTTGGTGCACTTCAATTTGAGTATTCACTGCACAGACACACTCCACGGATACACTATAATATACTGCAAGATACTGCATCAAAGGGGCAGTAACGCACAGAACTATATGGCGTTAAACTTGCAGTAACACAATGAAATATACAATGTTAAAGTTGCGGTAACGTACGGAACTATATGACGTTAAACTTGCAGTAACGCGAAGAATTATACGACGTTAAACTTGCAGTAACGCACAGAACTGTGTGGCATTAAACTTGCAGTAACTCAATGAAATATATAGCGTTAAACTTGCAGCAAGGCAATGAAATATATGGCGTTAAACTTGCAGTAACGCACAGAACTATATAGCATTAAACTTGCAGTAACGCAATGAAATATACGGTGTTAAACTTGCAGTAAAGCACAGAACTATATGGCGTTAAACTTGCAGTGATGTAATGAAATATACGGCGTTAAACTTGCTGTAACGCACAAAACTATATGGCATTAAACTTGCAGTAACGCACTAAACTGTACAGTGTTAAACTTGCAGTGATGCAACTGAAATATACTGCGTTAAGCGTGCAGTAACGCCCAGAAATGTACTGCGTTAAACGGCATGTAACACACTGAAATATACAGCGTTAAACTCACAGTAATGCAATCAACTGTACGGCGTTAAACTTGCAGTAACACAATAAAATATACTGTGTTAAACGGTCACTACACTCACAATAACTGAACTATCCCTACATTCACACTAATGTAAAGATAAATAGTGGTCGCAGTACACTTATACTGACTGAACTATCCCTACATTCACACTAATGTAATGATGAATGGTCCATACACTCACACTGACTGAACTATCCCTACATTCCAACGAATGTAAAGATGAATGGTCGCACTACACTCACATTGAACTATCTTTAGATGCACACTAAACTGATATTTTACACTAACAATAGAATCAGACTAGCACACTATAGCACACTAACTATCTAATAGCACTCTCTCCACGCCACTATCACACTACAAATGGCCGCTATAGAAAGAATACTTTTATAGTGTGGGGTGGGATTAAGAGCAATGAGCCATGATTGGATACAGCCATCATGACAGCATCCAGTCATGGCTCTGACAGTGCTCTGTGTCTTGATTGAGCAAAGCTTTCATTGCTTCAACCAATCAGGGCTTTCAATGCACTGTGTGGCGGTGCACTGCATTGTGGTCATTCGGCCGGCAAAACAAATGGTCTGACGCCCTGATAACTCAGTTGTTCGGATAACTCAATGTTCGGCTTGAACTCATGCTCAGGCCGAACCGTTTGCCCATCCCTATTCAGAAGAGAGGGTCAACAATGGAGGTTTGCATATTTGTCTCAGTACAGGTTTCTTAAATTTTTTTATTTAAAGATATGACACAGATATAAATATAACGGTAGCTTCGCATTGCATTTAAACTGTAATGAACTCGTCAAGTATAACAGTCAGAAACTTAACAGTTAAATGTGAGTGAAGGTCATTATTCAGTTAGACTAAGATACCACTCGCCGAAGTCTAATATAATGTAAACTTAAACATCTGTGCCCATCACTTTTTATATCTTTTTTTTATAGAGAGAGAAATAGTAAAGTTAGAGAGAGAAGACTGAGGGAAGAGAAGAAGAAAGAGAGATAAAAGATAAATAATTAAAAATTAAACAACACTCCTGGGAGGGGGGGGGAGGGAGGAGACGTTTGCCCCCGGGGAGCCAAATTCGGTAATGCTGAACTGTCCATGGGAATCCTAGACGATGGACCCTGACAGGTATTGGTGGAACTCGTCGGAGAAGCGAAAAAGGTTCCAATGAAACCATCTGGACTTATGTTCCTCTGACCTGTCCCGCAATGCAGAGGTCAGATCCTCCATCTGCTCAATGTCCTTCACCCTCGCAAACCATTGGGCCACCGTTGGCGCAGACTGTTGCTTCCAAAGAGGTGGAATGCTAGCCCGGGCCGCGTTAAGGAGATGCTTGAGGAGGGATTTGTAGTAACGTTTCTTTGACAGGGGAGTAAGGTTAAGAAGAACCGCAGCTGGATTATCCTGAAGGGAGATATCCGTGAGTTTCTGTATGAGCTTAAGTACCGGCTGCCAAAAAGTTTTCAGAACAGGGCAGTCCCAGAAAATATGTATTAGAGTGCCTGGATGTAGGTTACAACGCCAGCAGCGGTCAGATTGTAAAGGAAATATCTTGGCTAACACTGAAGGGGTCCTGTACCAGCGCGTCACTATTTTATATGCGGTCTCTTGGTATTTGCTGCACACAGAGGATTTCTGTGCGAAAAAGAGTATGCGTTCTTTTTGGGGTTCTGTGAAGGTGACTTGCAAGTCTCTCTCCCATTTTGCTAAGAATGGGGGATCCTCTGTGGCGTGCAGGTCCAAGAGGGATTTGTAGGAGGCTGATAAGGATCTTCGAATCGGTCCCTCACCCAAACAGAGCTCCTCAAAAGAGTGGAGCTCTCTGACAAAGTGGTTTGGTTTGGGCAGTGAGCCAAGGAAGTGGGATAATTGATTTATTCTCCAGTGGTCCAACCGAAGTGGAGCCCGACCTGAGAGCAGGCTCTCTGTGGCTGGCCAACCGGAGGACCGCAGGAGCGTGGAGGCCCTCATGAGCCCCTGTGGGGCTTGCGATCGAAAGGGCGGGTCAGTGAGGCCAGGAAGAAAATCCGGATGACCAATAAGTGGCGTCAGTGGGGATGGAAAGTTTCTTAATGAGGCTAAACGAAAAAACCTCTTCAGTTCCATAAGAGTTGGTCCAATCAGTGGGTGAGTAGTCAAGTGGGTGGCAGGAGTTTTCCCAGCCCAAGGTAGTCCCGCCAGAGGGGCTCCGGCTGCCTCCCACTCCAGCGAGACCCAGAGCTTCAAATCACTGTGGCGGCACCAGTCCACCACTCTGGTCATATGTGCCGCGGTATAGTATAGAGCTGGATCTGGGAATCCGAGACCGCCTTTAGTCTTTGGTCTTAATAGGAGTGTTCTGCCGAGACGTGGGTGTTTTCCACGCCAGATGAATCTGATGAATAGTGAGCGAACGGCGTGAAAAAATGTTTGAGGTATCTTAACGGGCAGCGCCTGCAATAAGTACAGGAGTCTGGGCATTGCATTCATTTTAAGTATATTGCAGCGGCCGAACCAGGAAAGGGCCAGAGAGTTCCATCTCTCTAGATCAGCAGCGAGCGTAGATAGAAGGGGCTGAAAGTTGAGGGTGACAATGTCTTGTAGTTTTGCAGAGATTTTTGTTCCTAGATATTGTATTGAGCGGGCAGCCCATTTGAATGGAAAGAAGGGGCGTAAGTTAGAAATGGTAGAATCTGACAAGGATACATTTAAGGCCTCTGATTTTTGTAAGTTGACCTTAAAATTAGAAAGGGTGCCATAACGTTTTAGCTCCTGTAACAAGGAGGGTAGAGAGGTGAGGGGTTCAGTAATGTAGAACAAGAGGTCGTCGGCATAAGCCGCAACTTTGTGTTGGCATTGATCCGATTGGATGCCTTTTATGGACTGGTTACTTCTGATATGGCATAGAAAAGGTTCCAGGGAGAGGACGAACAGCATTGGAGACAGGGGGCAGCCCTGTCTGGTGCCGTTCGAGAGGGCTGGAGTCAAAGGGCTGGAGTCAAAGCCGTTTACCCGGACAGTCGCTGTGGGATTCTCATAGATGGCCGAAATCCATGACAGGATGGAATCTGGCATACCCACAAATTTAAGTGTCTCCCGAAGGAAGGTCCAGTCCACCCTGTCAAAAGCCTTCTCAGGATCGGTGGAAAGGAGCAGTAAGGGTATTCGGGAACGTTTCGCTTTTTCTATGATGTTCAGTGTCCGGGTGGTGTTGTCCCTGGCCTCTCTAGTTTGAATAAAACCGACTTGGTCTATTCCGACCAGACGTGGTAATAAGGCATTCATCCGGGAGGCCAGGATTTTAGTGAAAAGTTTCAAATCACAATTCAGAAGTGAAATGGGCCTGTAATTGGCGCATAGTAGTGGGTCTTTACCCGGCTTAGGGATCACAGATATAGATGCGCGTAGCATGTCAGCAGGGAGATTGTGTCCGTCTAGCACAGAATTAAAGGCTGCAAGAAATGAAGGTGCCAAAGTGTCCAGGTATAGTTTGTAATATGGGAGGGTAAAACCATCCGGTCCAGGAGCCTTACCGGGCTGGGCTGCAAATTCTTCCATGGTAATAGGTTTGGACAAGTCTACTCGCTCTTCAGTCGTCAGCGTAGGAAGGTCAGTCTCTTGAAGATATTTGCAAATGTCTAGGGTTTTTTGGGGTAGCAACTGAGGGGTGGGAATTGGATCCAAATTATACAGCTTGTAGTAAAAAGTACGGAAAGTATCCGCCAGCTCCGGGGACGAATGGACTCTGGAGCCGATGATGAGAGAAGAGCGGGCACGTATGTCTGAGAGCGCTTCGCACGTATGGCGTGGGCCAATAGCCGACCACATTTATCGCCGTATTCGTAAAAAGAACGCCGGGCCTTTAGTAGTACATGTTACGCCTCGTACATGGAATGGTCTCGTATAGCTTCCCGAAGACGGACAAGTTCCGTCTCGGTGGCACTATCGGGCCGACTCTTATGTTGACGTTCCAAAGTGTGAAGTTGCGTTAAGAGGTCAGTCAAGGTTTTAACACGACGTTGTTTGGCCGCATGACCGTGTTTGATTAGTATGCCTCTAATGACGCACTTATGTGCTGACCATACAATGGCTGGGTTGTCTACAGAATCTTTATTGACAGAAAGGTATGACTTGAGTTCCCGAAGGACGTCAGCGACAATCTCTGGGTCTTTTAGGAGCGTCTCGTTAAGTCGCCACGTGGATGTCCTGGGGGATGCTTGTGAAATAGACATCTCCAACAGAATTGGAGCGTGACCGGAAAGTGCTATATGACCTATGTCCAATGTTAGGTTGAAATCCCCACCTAGGACAAGTGTTCCCTCAAGGAAGGAGTCGAGAGTGGATAAGAAAGCCTCAAGGGTGGGGAGGGGATTTGAATTTGGAAGGTAGATGTTCGTGAGAGTGAAGGTCTGAGAACAAATTTTTCCTTTTATGAGGAGGAACCTACCCTCCTAATCACGGAACTCCTCGAGGAATTGCCATTGGAGGGATTTAGAAATGAGTATACTCGTCCCTTTTGATTTAGAGGACAAAGATGGACTGTGATAGGCCGTTGGGAAGTGTTTGTTAATTAGTTTAGGTATCCTGTCTGCCCTAAAGTGAGTCTCTTGGAGGAATGCAATATGCGCTCTTTGCCTCCAGAGCTCGGCGAGACAGCTAGTACGCTTCTCCGCGGAGTTCAGCCCCTTTATGTTCCATGAGAGGATTCTGACAGTCATGTTGTCCAGGTCCAGGTCAACTTGCGTTAACTCCCGGGGTGCACAGGGAGGGGAGGAGAGGAGGGGAGGGAAATGGGTGAAGGGAGATGTGAGTGAAAAAAAAAAAAAAAAAAGGAAAGGGAAGATTGACAAGAGAAAGAAGAAGAAAGGTAAGAAGAGAAGAGATCTAGTAGTCTAAAATGTAAACTCCGCAGAGAGAAACTACTGCCACCTGGGCAGAGTGTGCCTAGTGCGGGGAGTGGTAAGGCACAGCTGAGTTCCGGGCCCCGGCCATATGGGCCCCCGCAGCCTTTGTGGTCAGCCATTAAGGCACCTTTATTGTTACCCGGCAGGGAAAAAAAAAAAAAACTTAAAACTAAAGCTAAACTTAAAACTTAAACTAGGACAGCACCGGTCCCGCGTCCCCACCCCAGAGCCGCACAGCGCCCAAATCTAGACATCAGGGCCACGGCATCTCAGCGGAACCCAAAAAAGACTTTAACCATGGTGTACAACCTGTAAAAAGTGTAAGGTGTTAGTTGAAGAAACAGTTACCTGCTCACATTTGCATAAAAAAAAAAAAAAAAAGGAAGAAAACCCCTCGTTAGGACATAGATATCCCTAGTTGTATACAGATTTATATACTTATCATCATAGGGAACATGAATACGTATAGTCTCTATGGCAAATAATACAATGTTATGTCTACAGTTTCATCATTAGGCAGTCCGAGCCACCTCATTATTTCAATACTCTGGGCGTGGTCAACAAAAAAAAAAAAAAAAGGGAGAGAAATTGTTCTTGCGTGTAGGCTAGGAAGCATTGTTCCAGTTGTACTTTGAGGACAATGGGTCCGAGTTGAAGGTACCAAGGGTAGTACTGGGTTTGTCACATTAGAAACAAGCCAACTATTATGTGGGATGATCGATGCCTAGGGGAGGCCTTCTTTTCGTTCGTGGACCGGTGTGTGCTGAATGTCAAGCTGGAGGGCCTCTAGTTTGCGAGTCTTACACATAATGTTCCTGACATGTCATCAAGCAACCGAGAAGTAATTTAAACTCAAAGTTCAACCAGAGAAAAAAAATAAAAAAAAATAAGGCAAAACTGATCTGGGTGCGTGTCAGCAATTTGCGTGCGAAGGTTCAGCCCAACGCTTCTGCATTCGGGGGTTGTGAGCGAGAGTTTCCTGCCCGTCTAACTTGAGAGTGGTTCCCTCGGCCATGGCGACTGTAGTGGGCCCTTTGTGGTCTACCCGGGAGAGCTTGGCGCATCGGATCTTTGGCAATAACTGTCAGCAGCCAGTTGGGCACTGGGAACGGTTCCATGTCGGCAAAGGAGAAGAGGTCTGGGAGCTCCGAAGGGTGGCGCAGAGAGAAGGTATCTGGACCTTTACGAACTATAAGGTGAAACGGGTGCCCCCACTTGTACGTCAGACCTTTCTCCCCTAGACCATCCAGGAGAGGTTTGAGCGATCGTCACATAAGGAGGGTTTTTCTGGAAACATCTGGCAGAAGGTGGACAGCTGCACCATCAAATTCCAGGACTCCCACCCTCCAAACCTGCTGTAATATATCCTCTTTAAGGCTGAAGAAGTGTAAACAGCATAGGATGTCTCTTGGTCTATCAGATGTATCCGATCTAGGGCCCAGGGTCCTATGAACTCTGTCAATGATGATCTCAGAGTCTGGCGGGCGGTCTAGGTAACGGTTGAAGACATTAACCACTGATGAGCGCAATTCTGAGTTTGGAACACTTTCGGGTAAGCCCCTTAGCCTGATGTTTTGCCTGCGGCTGCGATTTTCCAAGTCGTCCTGAAGTAGGTGTAGCTGTATAATTTGGTCAGTAAGTTCGGCTTGGGATGTCTGTAGGGTTTGCACAGATTGTGACACAGTGATCTGCTCCTGCTCTACTACAGTGACACGGGAGTCTAGCACCACTGCATCCTGTCTGATAGATTGTATTTCTCCCTTTAAGGCTGTCTCCATCCTCTGAACAATTGATTCTAGGTCAGTTCTTGTGGGTAGCTGCTGCAGGAAATCCCACAGTCTTTGTTCAGAGGAGGCATGGAGAGGGAGACCCTGTGCTTGCTGTGTACAATATAGTGTACTCACTGCGTTCTGGTGCATGGTTAGTTGCCTCTGTTCCTCCATGTCTCCTGGGCTGAAGCTCAGAGCGCTGGATGGGATAGGAGCTGTGTGTGAAGCTGGGAGCGCTGGGCTGTGCAGGGTGTCTTCTCTGTCTGGTGATGCAGCCAGAGATCTAGGAAGACAGGGCGAAAGGTCACTGGGTGGTGAGAAGGGCGGCATGGTGTGATCATCTGCCGTCTGTAGAGGAGGATCAGCAACGCTGGAAACTTCTGCTGTGCCTTATGCTGTGTGGCGGGCCGGCGCCATCTTTGCGGCCGTTGGTGTGGAAGCCGCCAGCTTCGGTGGACGTAAATAGCGGTCCATGCCGGCTCCAGAGCGATTGTGTGGCGATCGGGCTTCTCAGGTGTCTGAGGAGGCAGGGAGGAGCCGTTAGATGCCGGTAATGTGCGGTAATGTGCTGCGGGGAAACCACCGGCCGGGAGCCCTGTAAAGAAGCGTCCTCACGCTGCCATGCCTAGGCCACGCCCCCTCAGTACAGGTTTCATTTGAAGCAGGCTTTACTTTTTGTTCCTTAGAATTGAAATCTAATTCTGACCCAATATAGGGCCTCTTCTTTACACTGTAAAAGGAATCAGGTTACTTGCATCCTTGCTCTGGAGCATGCAGTATGTGCAATGTATGAGCCTAAAAGATCCTTGTGTGGGAATGAAATATTGACTAACATCCAGGAACTTAAAGCTGACCTACAGGTAGATATTAAAGGCACAAGTTAATGCAGCTCCGTATTTATTAATACATCATTACATTTTTAAAGCATGCAGTGTTTTCCCTACCCTCATAGAAGGGTAGGGAAAAGCAGCACGAGGAGCCAGTTCAGTTGTGATTCTATACAAGGAGAATGCTGATAGGAGGACAAAGAGATAAACTCATCAGTCTTTTAATGTTCAGTCAAAGGCTGGGGGAGGAACAAGACCTGTAAATGTTACTGAACTACAGCAGAGAAGTATCAGGTCTCCTGTTCAGTCAGACAGGGTCTTCTGTGTACTAAAGCTGTGTACAATTACAAGGGCAACAATTTAAAAATGTACTCCCAAACAAATGCAGATACATGACAACAACTACCCAGTGTGATGAATACAGATGCCTGCCCTTCTCACCAACTTGGCAAAGGACTGGCCGATCTCACACCGCGCTGTTACTTACAGTATGTAACAATGCCACTCTCAGCTGTGCCCTGTATAAAGATTTCCCAGCTCGCGGGACCACAATCTAGGTGCCAGCAGCCTGAGAATGATTGTCCCTGGGTTAAGATAATTAAGCAATTTACCCTTAACTGCCACCGCCAACTTTTACCGAAGAGTTGTAACTTCCACAAGATTAGCAATAACAATTATGAAAAATAAACGTCTGTACACACACTGTCACTACAGACAGGTATGTTCAGAGATTTATACTGCAGTAGCACTCTTCAAGAGACAGGAATTCTTTTATTTTGCATTAAAAGCCGCATGACGTGTACACACGGTCGGACTTTTCGACAACAAAGGTCCGACGGACTTTCGACGGAGTTACGTCGGACTTTCGACAGACTTTCTAACCACCGGACTTGCCTACACACGATCACACCAAAGTCTGATAGATTCGTACGTGATGACGTACAACCGGACTAAAATAAGGAAGTTGATAGCCAGTAGCCAATAGCTGCCCTAGCGTCGGTTTTTGTCCGTCGGACTAGCATACAGACGAGCGGATTTTTCGACCGGACTTGAGTCCCTCGAAAAGAGTTGAAGCATGTTCCAAATCTAAAGTCCGTCAGATTTTCGACCGAAAAAGTCCGCTGCAGGTCCGATGAAGACCACACACAGTCGAATTGTCCGCTGGACTCGGTCCGTCGTACCAGTCTGGTCAAAGTCCGCTTGTGTGTACGCGTCTTTAGAGACAGTTTTAACACTTTTCAAAATAGGGTTCAAAAATAAAAAAGGTCAACGTGGTTCAAATAAAATATTTCTAAAAAAGGGGTGTTACAAAGACATAAAGAGACGATAATGCAACAGAGAAATAAAGAGAAGTTGAAAATGAAGAATACTTGCAATGTCCTGTTTCAGCGGATTTTAAGTCAATTAGCAAGGTGATAAATTGTCTCTCATAACTTGACAGGTCTTCAGTTGCTTGATGGTACACGAGAGCTGTCAAACTATCCTGGCATTCCTATTCTCTGGTATCACAGCAGTGTTGACAAAGGCCATCTGATCAACTAAACGTCTGAGGAGTGGTTTCTGGGATGTCCCTCTGTTTATGACTATGTCCCAGATACAGTTTTCTATAGGTATTCATATGTCTAACTAACTAACATGAAGATTATTGTCCAGCCTGAATTTAGCTTTAAAATGAATATCAATTTGACAGATTCGAGAGGCCTCTTTCGCCTAGGAGAGGAATTGGGCTAAATCTGCTCTCAGTACTCCTAGGTTAACGATGTTTGGGCTCAAAACGCTACAAATTAACTGAGTGAGGTAAATGTGTCTATATCCTGGCTGTGCTGTCATGATTTTAGAAGCTATGGAATATACTGGGATGATGGATTCTACCGAGAGACAGATATGTGTATTCTAGAATTCCAACTCAGGCCTGACAGTTTTATGGGCCTGAGATGTGTAATGAGAGATTGATAAGAGATGTTGGCCATGCAGCTAAGGGATGTGGATTGTATGAGCTGAAAGGAGGGAGGGAGGGGGAGAGAGGAAAAGGTCAGGAAAAGGTCACTATGCTTATGCCCTTCACATGGCTGAGATTAGCTGAGACATGAACAAAATGGATGTCACGTACATTATTATTATACAGGTTTTATATAGCGCCAACAGTTTGCGCAGCACTTTACAACATGAGGGCAGACATTACAGTTATATTACAATTTGGTACAAGAGGAATCAGAGGGCCCTGCTCGTTAGTACAGCTTTTCAGAGGGCCCAATGCGCACAACCATTACACCAAGTGTGCAGCCATTAGCAATAACCAGTGGTGGCTGGTGCTCAAAATTTTTTTTGGGGGGGGGGCGCAAACAAACTGAAAAATTCTGAAAAAAAACCCATCAATTGCAGCCTCACTGTACCATCAGTCGCAGCCACTGTGCCCATCAATTGCCACCACTGTGCCCATCAAACGCAGCCACTGTGCCATCAAAAGCAGCCACTGTGCCCATCAAACGCAGCCACTGTGCCATTAAGCGCAGCCACTGTGCCCATCAAATGCAGCCACTGTGCCATCAATTGCTGTCACTGTGCCATATCAAACGCTCCCAATGTGTTATCAAATGCTGCTACTGTGCCATATCAAATGCTCACACTGTGCCAGAAAATGCTGCCACTGTGCCATATCAAATGATATCAATCAAACACTATGAAGTACATAATGTACAGCACAATATACAACATTACACTATGGAGTATATAACATACAGCACAGTGTACTGAATGCAACATACAGTATATAATATACAGTACAATGTAATGAATTAAACACAATGGAGTATATAATGTACAGCACAGTGTGGTTTACTGTGTAAGAATGTGTAGAATGTACAAGTGAAGTAGGCTTGCTGTTAACAACAAACAGGTTCCTGATGTTTAATTCATATTTTATCCCATTTTGTTTAAAACCTTATGCATATAAAAGGAGGAATTTTACACCATAATTCTTCTATATTGAAATAATGAAAAATGAGAAGAGCAGAGCTGTTCTGTGTCCTGTGAAACAATACATTCATTACTTAGTAAATGATTATTCCTCCAGAACTTCAAAGCCAGTTTTAAGCTGCAGTTAAATCCCAGCACTGACCTGACACTGAGCAGAACACCAGTCAGACTGTAAACTTTCTCACTCAGTGGTGGACCGTCCATTCCTGCCATGGTTTTCTCCGTGTGTTCAGTGGAGAAGGGAGGTGCCTCCCCTCTCCACTGAACACAAGAGGATTAGTTACGGCGGCCATCTTTTTGTAGCCCGCTGGCGCCTGAAGTGACTTTGTTCTTACACTGAGAACAAAGCACCCGGCCGGGCAGATGCTGGTCGGCGCGATCAATTGCGCCGCAAAGCATCTATAAACCCCGCCAATGAAGCACCGCGTCTGCAATCTCGTGATTGCATTGATGTGGCACTTCCATTAGTGCACTGTGTCCGGCGCCCGAACACAGTGCACTTAGTTATAGGACATTTTTTTTTCTTAAAAGGGCCGTTTTCAAAAAAAAATTTTTTTTGTGACTACAGCAGGGGGGGTCGGCGGCCGGGCACCCCCTATGGACGGCCCGCCACTGGCAATAACCATAACAGGCAAAAAACATAGTTTCCAAATCTGGAGGCATGCGTGTGCATGTAAAATGCATATGCTTGGATATAGCAACTGAGGGTATAATACAGGTTACCAGGTGTGATGGGGCAGTCAGGGGTTAAGGTAGGGTCAGTTATAAAGATTCCTAGCTTCTACATTAGAATTTTTCTTCCTAAGGACTGTTGCATAAACAAAACAGAGAGCAACTAGTAATGGTGCAATTCCTTATATTTTCAGAGAAAACAAAGTTAAGTACAATGGAAGTAATTGGCATCCAAAACAATGAATGTTTGTATTGTATCGACCACAAAAACCTATTTATTATACCACGCATCACATATCACAAAATACAGATGTAGCCAAGTCCCGGGGCCCCTGAGGCCTAATGGTGACCTCCAGGGTTAGGGACAGCTGACATACTTCTGTGTAGAGTGGGTTACGAGGCATGGTGGGTGTAATGCAAAGTAGATTGATGGGCCCCAGACACTTCTTGAACGCAAAGAGATTTATTGTCTCTTAAACAGAACTGTGGCAGAGAGGGTTGGGGCCAGGACACCCTTAACTAGATGCAATATTAATTGGCAGACTCTAAGACTTCTATAGGTAGACAGCCATTCAGGGAAATGTATCCAGCCAGACACCACATCTGCATGAGTACGAACTCTGTCTCCTATGGCAGCAGTCTTGTTACAGTTTCTAACAAAGGTTGCAATGAACTTCTACTGAGCCCTCAGGCTTTCATTAGACTTACTAATCCACTGCCACTGGATCCCCTGCGCTCTTCCAATTTGGCACACAGTATCTTCCTCAAGTGTCACCCCCGCTTTACCGCTGGGTCCCTGGCTTGGCACTCACAGATACTCCTTAAGCTTCACCCCTGCTGACACGTTAGGTCCCTGGCTTGGCACTCCACAAGCGTCACCTCTGCTGTCCCTCTGGGTCCCTGACTTGGCACTTGAAGCTTTCCCACTTCTTCACCGTCCCCAGCTGCGAGAAGTCTGCTCTGGTAATGGCCTCAACTCATACACAATGGTCTCCAGTGGCGAGGTGTATAGTCCCTTCTTCCCCTCTACCTCCGGCCACTACTGGTTCCCTGGCTGGAGAACCGTTACTTCTGGTTGGACTGCAAGCCGCAGTCCCAACCCTACGCTGCTCTCTTGCTTCTAGATAGGCCACCAGACAGCCTAGCAGCCAGATGTCCCCAGGATAGGCCCAAGGCTTATGGCCTAGAAGCCTGGGGCATTACAACACACGTCCACCCAGACAGCCGCCCAGGTGGCACAGAACACTGATCACTTGATTCCCCCCAAATATATAGGCTCTCCCAGCAGGCCAGGGGACTCAAGAAAATCCCTGCCCATTGGCTGAGACACCCCATTCATTCCTAATCTGTCCTTGCAATACCCTTGTCTTATCTAATGCCACCAGATCTAGTGACAGAAGAGAGAAGTGCAGCAATTCCAGAATTAAGGGGAAATCAATTGACCTCCTATCAATTGGCCAAGGCAACTATCACTTGGCAGATAAATTTAGTAGCCACCCTGCCTAAACATCAGGGTGCTACACAGAAAAAAATATACTAATCTAGCATGGTTTGCCAAAGGTCAACACTATATTTTCAATTCTGAAATTATCATATACAGCTCACCGGGCTGGCCATAGTAACTGCTTGATATGCACAACAATAATAATAATTCACTGCAGCACTAAGTACCAAAACAAACAATGATATATGATTAAAAAAACTAAATTCTCAAAGATCATTTGTCTGTGTTTAAAAAGATTACTTAATTTTAACCAAGTGTCATGTACTGTAGTTAATAATTATGTTCAATGTTTTGTAAGTCCAGACATTGTGACGTCATTAACATGTTTCTTTTCTGCACTTCAATGGGCTGACAAGGGAAGCTCTTAATTTCTCTGGCCATTCCTGGGACAGTGACAATACAGATATTGTATAGGTTTAGTATGGCTATGGTCAGGTTCACACCAATGCACTGTACTATTAGTGTATACATATGGGAAAATGGACATTCGGGTGTTCATGGAATTGTGCACACAAACAAACATATAGTAGCACAAGTGTGCCCATTTGTTTAACAAGATGGAATTCAAAGTAAAACATTGTCAATGGTTCAAATAACCTCTTTCTATGAATATGTCAGAGTAGTAATAATTAGCAATAGGGATGAGCCGAACACCCCCCGGTTCGGTTCGCACCAGAACCCGCGAACGGACCGAAAGTTCGCACGAACGTTAGAACCCCATTGACGTCTATGGGACTCGAACGTTCGAAATCAAAAGTGCTCATTTTAAAGGCTAATTTGCATGGTATTGTCCTAAAAAGGGTTTGGGGACCCGGGTCCTACCCCAGGGGACATGTATCAATGCAAAAAAAACTTTTAAAAACGGCCGTTTTTTCGGGAGCAGTGATTTTAATGATGCTTAAAGTAAAAAAAAAGTGAAATATTCCTTTAAATATCGTACCTGGGGGGTGTCTATAGTATGCCTGTAAAGTGACGCGTGTTTCCCATGTTTAGAACAGTCCCTGCACCAAATGTCATTTTTAAAGGAAAAAATCTCATTTAAAACTGCTTGCGGGTTTAATGTCATGTCGGGTCATGGCAATATGGATGAAAATCAGTGAGACAAACGGCATGGGTACCCCCCAGTCCATTACCAGGCCCTTTGGGTCTTGTATGGATATTAAGGGGAACCCCGCACCCAAATTAAAATAAGGAAAGGTGTGGGGCCACCAGGCCCTATATACTCTGAACAGCAGTATACAGGCGGTGCAAACAAGACAGGGACTGTAGGTTTGTTGTTAAGTAGAATCTGTTTGTAATTTTGAACATTTTTAACGTGTTTAGCTCCAGCCAAAAAATCTTTTCTAAGCTTTTTGGAAAACATAGGGAAGGGTTATCACCCCTGTGACATTTGTTTTGCTGTCTTTCCTCCTCTTCAGAAGATTTCACCTCACTTTTTTGTCCCAATGAAAAATGTTTTTTGAAAATTTGGGTTTTTTTGTGGAACAAGGATTGGAAAGCATCAGTGGAAAGGAGAAATTGTTTTCCCATATTAACTCTTACAGGAGAGAATTTCCCTTCCTAGGGGTAGATTTCATCTCACTTCCTGTTGTCTCCTTCCGTTTGCAAGTAGGAGTCGTTTGTAAGTTAGATGTTTGAAAGTAGGGTCCTGCCCTATATACTCAGCAGAAATTTGGGCCTTAGGTGTTGCTGTGGCCACAACACTGTAAGCCCTCACAGGGCCCTGCTGTGAAATATTAGATCAAGAATTGTAATTACATGCCCCTGTTGAACAGGAGCTGAAAAATTAGGCCTTAGGCACTGGTGCTGGTGCCACAACACTGCAACCCCTCACAGACACTCTAGTTGGAACGCAGGAACGAGCCCTGCTGCAAATTATTGCTTCAAAAATTGTAATTACACGCCCCTGTTAGACAGGGGCAGAAAAATTGGGCCTTAGGCACTGGTGCTGGTGCCACAACACTGCAACCCCTCACAGACACTCTAGTTGGAACGCAGGAACGAGCCCTGCTGCAAAGTATTGCATCAAAAATTGTAATTACACGCCCCTGTTAGACAGGGGCAGAAAAATTGGGCCTTAGGCACTGGTGCTGGTGCCACAACACTGCAACCCCTCACAGACACTCTAGTTGGAACGCAGGAACGAGCCCTGCTGCAAAGTATTGCATCAAAAATTGTAATTACACGCCCCTGTTAGACAGGGGCAGAAAAATTGGGCCCTAGGCACTGGTGCTGGTGCCACAACACTGCAACCCCTCACAGACACTCTAGTTGGAATGCAGGAACGAGCCCTGCTGCAAAGTATTACATCAAAAATTGTAATTACACGCCCCTGTTAAACAGGGGCTGAAAAATTGTGCCTTAGGCACTGGTGGTGGCGCCCAGAACCAAAAATGTTCTTACAAGCTATCAGCGTGATGATTGAGGAGGAAGAGGATAATTACTCAGGGATAGTCACTCAGCATCAGCATAGGCAGTCTTTGAAGGGATCTGAGATTTCAAAAAAAATTATTCGGTTACATCAGCATCAGGTGCTTGGTAGCTGGTGGTGATCCAAGACTCATTCATTTTTATGAAGGTCAGCCGATCGACCGAGTCGGTGGACAGACGCACCCTGTGATCGGTTACCACGCCTCCAGCAGCACTGAATGTGCGTTCCGAAAGAACGCTGGATGCAGGACAGGCCAGTAGCTCAATTGCATACTGTGCAAGCTCTGGCCAGTGATCCATCCTCAAGACCCAGTAACCCAGAGGATTTTCGGTGGGAAAGGTGTCCAAGTCTGATCTTGCCCCTAGGTATTCCTGCACCATGTAAAACAGACGCTGGCGATGGTTGCTGGAACCGATCATACCTTGGGGCTGCGGACCAAAAAATTGTCTGAACGCATCGGTCAGACGGCCACCTTCTCCACCGCTCCTTCTTTGACTGACCGAAGCCTCAGCAACACGTTGTCCAGAAACAGGAGTTTGTAACCTCCCAGTCTCTGGGAACGCGTTGCACAGACCTTTCTGCAAGGCCTCCCGAAGATGTTTCATCCTCTGCTCCCTCTGCGATGGCAAGATAAGGTCCGCAACCTTACCCTTGTAACGTGGATCAAGGAGGGTTGCCAGCCAGTATTGGTCCTTCTCCTTGATACCACGAATACGAGGATCCTTACGCAGGCTTTGCAGGATCAGGGAGGCCATGCAGCGTAGGTTTGCTGAGGCATTCGGTCCGGAGTCCTCTGGGTCACTAAGAACGACATGGTCCGCAGCCACCTCCTCCCAGCCACGTACAAGTCCATGTGTTTCTTGGGACTGATCCCTTAAAGACTGCTGCTGATGCTGAGTGCCAGGCTCCACCTCCATACTGACACAATCTTCCTCCTCCTCCTCTTCCTCCTCGTCCTCTTCCTGTGTGATCGGCGGGCACGCAGGAACACTGTCTGGATAAAGGGGGCCTTGAGAGCTAAGGAAGTCCTCCTCTTCCTGCCTCTGTTCTGCATCAAGTGCCCTGTCCATTATTCCACGCAGCGTGTGCTCCAACAGGTGGACAAGGGGGACAGTGTCACTGATGCATGCACTGTCACTGCTCACCATCCTCGTGGCCTCCTCGAATGGTGACAGGACAGTGCATGCATCCCTGATCATGGCCCACTGGCGTGGGGAAAAAAAACCAAGCTCCCCTGACCCTGTCCTGGTGCCATAGTCGCACAGGTACTCATTGATGGCCCTCTGCTGCGTGTGCAGCCGCTGCAGCATGGCCAACGTTGAGTTCCACCTGGTGGGCATGTCACAGATTAGGCGGTTCTTGGGCAGGTTAAACTCCTTTTGGAGGTCCGTCAGCCGAGCACTGGCATTATATGACCGGCGGAAATGCACACAGACTTTCCTGGCCTGCCTCAGGACATCCTGTAAGCCCGGGTACCTGCCCAAGAACCGCTGCACCACCAAGTTAAGGACGTGAGCCAAACAGGGCACATGGGTCATTTGTCCCTGTCGGAGGGCAGAGAGGAGGTTGGTGCCATTGTCGCAAACCACCATTCCTGCCTTAAGTTGGCGTGGCGTCAACCACCTCTAAACCTGCCCCTGCAGAGCTGACAGAACCTCTGCCCCAGTGTGGCTCCTGTCCCCCAAGCACACCAGCTCAAGCACCGCATGGCATCTTTTGGCCTGCGTACTTGCGTAGCCCCTTGAACGCCTACGGAGCACCGTTGGTTCCGAGGAAGAGGCCATGGAGGAAGAAGAAGAGGAGGGGGTGGAGGAGAGAGGTGTGTCACAATCAGCATTTTGGAGGCGTGGTGGCGGAACAACCTCCAACACTACTGCACCTTGTCCTGCATCCTTCCCAGCTGCCAGCAGAGTCACCCAATGCGCCGTGAAACTTAGGTAACGTCCCTGTCCATGCCTGCTGGACCATGAGTCAGCGGTAATATGCACCTTACCGCTGACCGCCCTGTCCAGCGAGGCATGGACATTGCCTTCCACATGCCGGTAGAGAGCCGGAATCGCCTTCCGTGAGAAAAAGTGGCGTTTGGGTACCTGCCACTGAGGAACCGCACATTCCACAAACTCACGGAAGGGGGCAGAGTCTACCAACTGAAAAGGCAGCAGTTGAAGTGCTAGCAATTTTGCCAAGCTAGCATTCAACCGCTGGGCATGTGGATGGCTGGGAGCAAACTTCTTTCGGCGGTGCAGCAGCTGGGGCAGGGAAATTTGCCTGGTACAATCTGACGTCGGTGTACCAAAAGCAGATTGCCCACAAGTACTTGGCTGTGACACACCTAATTCTACACCTTCATTCCTCTCACTGCAGGTCTCAGAGAGGACTGAAGGTCTAGTGGGGTTGGAAATCTCAGCTGATGAGGAGCAAGGAGAGATCCTCTTTGTTCTTTGGTGTGGGTCTTTTAGATACGCTTGCCAACGAACTGCATGGCAGGTCAACATATGTCTGGTCAAGCATGTGGTACCCAAGCGGGAGATATTTTGGCCACGCGAGATACGCTTGAGACATATGTTGCAAATAGCAGCGGTGCGATCTGATGCACTCGTCTCAAAAAAGGCCCACACCAAAGAACTTTTTGAATAACGCGCAGAGACTGCAGCGCCCTGCACATGTGGAGCTTTGGGGTGTGATGCAGTCAATGTGCTGCCCTTAGGCTGGCCCCTGGAGGGCATCCTGCCTCGTTGGTGATGTGCTGCAGCCTCCTCCTCCTCCTCCTCCTCCTCCTCCTCCTCCTCTCTCCTATCAGGCACCCACGTTGAGTCAGTGACCTCATCATCCCCTCCCTCCTCATCACTGGAGCAAACCTGGCAGTATGCTGCAGCAGGGGGAGCATGACTGCCAGATTGCTGTCCTTCTTGGGCACCCCCTCTGTCCGCGCTCATGTTACTGCCTTCATCGAGCTCAGTATCGTCATCAGAGCCTTCCGAACGCTGGGCATCCTCCTGGAGCATGTACCCAACACTGTGGTCAAACAGTTCGAGGGAATCCTCATGAGGACATGGTGGAGCTAAGGAAGGAGTCACTGATGACATTGAGCTGAGGGGAGAGGCCGCTGCTTTGCCAGACAAAGCACCCTGGGCATGGGTGAGAGAGGATGAGGAGGATGAGGACGGCTTGGTCATCCACTCGACCAAGTCTTCCGCATGTTGCGGCTCAACATGGCCAGCTGCCGAAAAAAAGGCCAAGCGTGTCCCATGGCCACGTGCTGATGAGGATGCACCGTCTCCACGACCAGCACTAGACACAGAGCCTGCTTGCCCTCTCTTATTGGCTTGTGACTGTCTGCCTCTCCTTCTTGGCCTTCCAGACATACTAATGGCCTGTAGCTGCACTAAGCTGGGATAGAACACCTGTAATTTTCTTCAAGTAGCTTTATATACTGTAACCAGACAAGCCTGCCTGTCAGTAGGAAGATAACAGGAACGGATCTAGCTGAACACTGTGAGCAGGACGCACTGTTCTAAATGTAAATAGTCTAGCTGCCTGACCGTGGTACTAATAGGATCAAATAGAACACCTGTAATTTTCTTCAGGTAGCTTTATATACTGTAACCAGACAAGCCTGCCGGTCAGTAGGAATTTAACAGGAACGGATCTAGCTGAACACTGTGAGCAGGACGCACTGCACTAAATGTAAATAGCAGGAACGGATCTAGCTGAACACTGTGAGCAGGACGCACTGCACTAAATGTAAATAGTCTAGAAGATAACAGGAACGGATCTAGCTGAACACTGTGAGCAGGACGCACTGCACTAAATGTAAATAGTCTAGAAGATAACAGGAACGGATCTAGCTGAACACTGTGAGCAGGACTCACTGCACTAAATGTAAATAGCAGGAACGGATCTAGCTGAACACTGTGAGCAGGACGCACTGCACTAAATGTAAATAGTCTAGAAGATAACAGGAACGGATCTAGCTGAACACTGTGAGCAGGACGCACTGCACTAAATGTAAATAGCAGGAACGGCTCTAGCTGAACACTGTGCGCAGGACGCACTGCACTAAATGTAAATAGCAGGAACGGATCTAGCTGAACACTGTGAGCAGGACGCACTGCACTAAATGTAAATAGCAGGAACGGATCTAGCTGAACACTGTGAGCAGGACGCACTGCACTAAATGTAAATAGCAGGAACGGATCTAGCTGAACACTGTGAGCAGGACGCACTGCACTAAATGTAAATAGCAGGAACGGATCTAGCTGAACACTGTGAGCAGGACACACTGCACTAAATGTAAATTGCAGGAACGGATCTAGCTGAACACTGTGAGCAGGACGCACTGCACTAAATGTAAATAATCTAGAAGATAACAGGAACGGATCTAGCTGAACACTGTGAGCAGGACGCACTGCACTAAATGTAAATAGCAGGAACGGATCTAGCTGAACACTGTGAGCAGGACGCACTGCACTAAATGTAAATAGCAGGAACGGATCTAGCTGAACACTGTGAGCAGGACGCACTGCACTAAATGTAAATAGCAGGAACGGATCTAGCTGAACACTGTGAGCAGGACGCACTGCACTAAATGTAAATTGCAGGAACGGATCTAGCTGAACACTGTGAGCAGGACGCACTGCACTAAATGTAAATAGTCTAGAAGATAACAGGAACGGATCTAGCTGAACACTGTGAGCAGGACGCACTGCACTAAATGTAAATAGCAGGAACGGATCTAGCTGAACACTGTGAGCAGGACGCACTGCATTAAATGTAAATAGTCTAGATAGAAGATAACAGGAACGGATCTAGCTAAACTGAATACAGTGTATATATATATATGCAACACCTGGGATGCATATATATACACAATACACTGTAAGTGCAGCTAACTGACTGACTGTTCTGCCTAATCTATCTAACTCAAATCAAATGACACTGTCTCTCTCTCTCTCTATCTCTCAGCACACCGGAACACACACTACACAGGGCCGCCGTGCAGGCGGCCTTATATAGTGTGGGGTGTGTACTAAATCCCCTGAGCCATAATTGGCCAAAGCCACCCTGGCTTTGGCCAATTACAGCTCTCTCTACTGACGGCGCTGTGATTGGCCAAGCATGCGGGTCATAGTGCATGCCTGGCCAATCATCAGCCAGCAATGCACTGCGATGCCGCAGTGAATTATGGGCCGTGACGCGCCACACGAATTTAGCGCGAACGGCCCATAACGTTCGCAATTCGGCGAACGATCGAACAGCCGATGTTCGAGTCGAACATGGGTTCGACTCGAACACGAAGCTCATCCCTAATTAGCAATATGCAGTATCCAATGTACAGTACATCTGAATGTACAAAGAGAATGGATGAGTATGGAGTGTGTAGTGTGCAGTACATTGTTGAATGGAGTGTTTTATGTACAAAGTGTGGTAGTGCAAAATATACATTATACAACATACAAAATTAGGGGTTCTGGAGTATGTAATGTAAAGCACAGTGTAGAGTGTGGTAGTTTGAAATATGCAACATACAGCACAGAATATAGAATGTAGCAGTCCAGAGTATGTAATTTACAAAGAGATTCTCATAATTTGCAGGGATTTTCACCCTCTTCTTGTTTTTGCTATGGGACAGGAAGTGAAGGGAAATTTCCTGAATGAGATAGATGGCAAAAACTTTACTCTATCCAAATTGAAAAAAAAGCTGTGCTTACAGTTCTACTTTAGTGGTAAAACATGGTACACGTTTCTGCATTGTGAAAATATTCCTACCACATTTTTTTTTATGTGCATTCAACTTTTCAGAAAAAACACACAATCAAAGCATATCTAAATATAAAACCAAAAATATTATATATTGTAACCTATTATCCCTCAGATGTGGTGGGAGCATTATTTCTCTTTCTTTAAGCTTTTTCCTTTATATTCACCTGATGATTCTGTCTACTATCACATTTCCTGTCTTGGGGTGGCTACGCTCACTCCTCCACTGTATCTATGGAGGAGCAGTGTAGCCACCCTTGGACAGCAGCATTGTCAACCTGTGGAGTGGATAGTGTTGATTTATATGGACTTTACATACTTGACTAACAAATTAAAGCATAACTCTAGCTAACACTTTTTAAGAAAAAGATTTTGCCTAAATGCATAAAAGCTGATTATATTAAAGTGATTGTAAAGGTTCTTTTTTTGTATTTTGTTTTTTTTTTAAATAACAAACATGTTATATTTACTTCCTCTATGCCATTGGTTTTGCACAAAGTAGAACGGATTCTCTTCTTCTTGGGTCCCTCTTTGCTGCTCCTGGCCCCTCCCTCCTATCGAGTGCCCCCTGAGCCAGCAGCTCTCTATGGGGGGCACCCGAGCCGAGTCATAGTTCCCTGTATCCATTAAGACACAGAGTCCCGACCCGACCCACCCCCTCTCTCCCCTGATTGGCTGGCTGACTTTGCTTGACAGCCGAGGGAGCCAATGGCGCCACTGCTGTGTCTCAACCAATCAAGAAGAGAGTCCCAGATAGCTTAGACACTCGTGGACATCGCTGGAGAGAGATGGGGCTCAGGTAAGTAATTGGGGGGTGCTGGGGAGGCTGCTACACAGAGAAGGTTTTTCATCTTAATGCAAATAATGCATTAAGATAAAAAACCTTCTGCCTTTACAACTCCTTTAAGCACCCCTGTAGAGTTAAATGGTTTGTCTCAACCTTTTAACTGCCTCTTTTGCTGGGCTGCTTGATCTATTAAAGGAAGTGGAAAAATAACAGACTTACTTGCCAAATCACCTGGTAAAGGAATGCCTGAAAAATGAAGAGGTCTGCGGCAGCAGGTAGGCATACAGTGCTGCCACTAACAGCATTACATAATGCTCTGGCCACAGATGTAGCCATAGGATTACTCTGTGGCCTGATTCCCATGACACAGATCCACACTATTGCAATGCAATTAAATGTATTCCCTAAAAATACTTCTGTATGGCAGCTGCTATTTGGGGCCTGGAGAATTTTTGGGGGTGCTTTTTCACACCAAAGCACCCCCACCACCTGTACATATACAGGCAGAACCTGTGCTGGAGATGACAATACTAGGTATACGTATGTTCCAGATGAATAGAGCCCTGACTACAGCTCTTTTGGGCAACTTTAGATAGGCATGTGTGGAAATTAAGTCATAATTCATATTATATCTAAATCACTCACACGCCAACACTTTTAAAGTCTAAAATGCTCTTTGCTGTGCCAAGTTGTAACTAAGCATGTCTTTCGTTCTTACCCTGTGCACAATGTGTCACTGACACTATTAATATAGGCTGGCTAAAATGATTCTATTTATTACCTTGTCTAGGATACCCTGACCCAATGTTCTTCATAGTGTTGCTTGATTTTAACAGACCTGAATAACAGGTCTCTATTCATATCACACATTGGAAAGTGTACAGCATACTGATGTTTCATCAGCTCTCTCCTCGTAGCAGGACTGCAAGCACCAGTCTGTTCTGGACATTTGACATAGGTGTTTGTTAGCTGAAAATGATGTATTACTGGGGAGGCCAGGGCAAACTTGCAATCAGTTTAAATGATCATTAGTGAAGTATTTTGTATAATAGGACTAAGTTTGGTACTTGCAGCGTAAAAAAAGTAAAGTCCCTAGAATGCAAGTAGTAATGCACAATTTTACCATCAAAAGCCAGTACTTCCAAAATGCTGGGTTAAGCCACCCTACTTGAAAATGTTACACATTTGAAGCAAAGAGGGCACACAACTGGCAATGACTGTCACAGTACACCGATAAAGTCCTCAGGAAAACTGCACAGTATTCTGAGGTAGTGGTCCTGCACACAGCAACCGAAAGAACCATTATGCCAGCTTCCCAACACAAGACAGTAAAAGCCAAAGAGGAGAATCAAGGTAGCTTCTTTAAGAGTAGGGTATTTTTTGATCTTCTTACTGCATGTCACTGCCATTAAGATGCTTGACCAGCAGCTATGTGCAACTTTGAAGAAAGGAGAGCACAGCATGTAGCAATTAGTCACATTCTACTGAACTTATTCTGTAATGTATTAATGTTTTACTTATCTAATTAGCTGAAGAAGCTACATGGGTAAGTAGAAAAACTTTCTTCAGCACTGCAGAAAAAGTCACTTAAATGTGTTTAACTAAACTTAGCTATACTACGGTCTGGATAAGAGATATGAGAACATTCGCCAACACTAGATAGCAGTTAAACATTAACCTTCTTCACTTGATTCACAACACCACTGCAAGCATAGTTTCCAACTGTCCCTCATATGGACCAAATCCCTCTGTCCCTGGTTCAGTCTCAGTTGTCCCTCTTTTTGGTCTGATGTTTACATCGCTATACAAAATGTACTATTTTACTAACCAAATGTGTTATGCTCCCCTAAACTTTTTATCCAACCTTTATATTGCTGCACTTAGTATTTTGAAAAACTAATATAAAGGAAAATTTGCATCAAAAAGCAGTTGTGCGGTTTAGCTAATCATTTTCTGCATATTAGATCTTTGTGGGTCCTGTAACCAGGGCTGTGACAAGGATGTGTCCTTTGCTTACACACGGGGGTTGATTTACTAAGAACAAATAGATTTACACTTTGCAAGTGCAGTTGCACTCATTTTCTCCATAGCTCAGTAAATGTGGTAAATCATGTGACAGCAGAAATATTCTCTTTAGCCTTATCAGATGTACAGCCAGTTGAACCAATTTACAAAGCATCATGTGGAACGTACACTGTGTAATGGATGAGCATCAGGATCTGACCTTGTTTAATGTTAAAGAGGAACTGCAGTCTGCTCACATATTTTGTAATAAAAACATCTTTGCCATTCTGAAACTTCCCTAAAACCACTTTGCATATTATCTTATATATACTGTGATTCTGTACTTGTCAAATATGCTACAGAAATCTCTCTCCACTAAGTCTGGCTGCAGCCATTTTAACTGTGGGCAGCTGAAGCTGCTTTCTGTTCACTTCCTGGATTTACACAGACACACAGAGGCACTATGGCCCTCTTATGACTCATCCCCCTCCCTTCCTGGCAAACTCTCACAAGAGTGAGAGAGAGAGAGCTGTGCATGATGTCATAAGCCTAGGCTTTTTAACAGACAAGAAACAGGAAGTAGACTGTATAAGGTATTTACTGGCAGAAACCATTACCTTGTTAGCATGGTATAAGCTTCTGAAGAATCTATAATATCCACTAAAACAGAGCCATCATCAGACACTGAACAGAGAAGGGGTGGGGTGGGGGTGAATTGTAAGTGGATGGACATCCTTACCATTGGATAAGTACAGAAAATGTTACAAGCAGAATATGCAGAAACAGCAGCTACCATAGGAAGGGGCACATAATTTGTTACAGCAAACTCTTTGCCATCCTATAATGTGGTTATTTATTAGATGTTGCCCTCTGAGAACACAGGTTGTCCTGTGATCTCTCCTTTTCCCCTACTCAGTGTGTTTTCTACAGTATTAGATATTATTAGATTTATAACAAATTTCTAACCAATTTTGGCAGATTGGGCCTCATAGACTTCAATGAGAACGCCTGAACATGTGCAACATGAGAATTTTATTGAGCGTTTTGTTGCTCGTTTTCTGCTCAAACAGCAGCTTTCCACCCCTAATTTCCTCCTCCTCCTCTCCCGCCCCCCAGTGCTTTCTATTGGCTAAACTGTAAAACACTTGTAATACACATCTAAAAAGGCTCAAAAACTCAAATAAAAACTCCTAAAATTCGCTCTGCTCCGGTGTGAATGCAGCCTAGGGAATAGTTGTTCAGAAGCACTGAGACCGCTTAATGACTGTTACACTACACAGACCTCCCCTTAAGTCTAGGGCTTGATTTACACTGCCGTGACATGGGATCTGACTTGTGAGACCACAAGTCCCGTAACATATGAAATCCTATTTTAGTCAATGAGAGCTGTCTTAATTC
Organism: Aquarana catesbeiana; assembly: GCF_042186555.1. Lineage (NCBI taxonomy): Eukaryota > Metazoa > Chordata > Amphibia > Anura > Ranidae > Aquarana > Aquarana catesbeiana. The sequence continues at coordinate 108,826,212 of NC_133325.1, read as the reverse complement.
GCACTACTGAAGTCGCTTCGACTTCAGAAAAGGTTCCAGTACTACTTCAAGGCGAATTCTATCCAACTTCTATTTTATACTTCTATAAAATTAGCACTCAAGTCGGCAGGAAGTTGCCTGGCAATGTCACACCTCAAGTCACATGACTTTCAAGTCGCAGCAGTATGAATCGAGCCTAATCCAACCTTCACCTTTAAAAAAATTTTGGACTGAATTAGTTATTAAGGGAAATATGTCTGACATTTTCGGTCCTAAGACAGCAGAGTATTTACTTGTCAAGAATCCTGTCACACCAATTTTCCACTATTTGCCTAAGATTCATAAATAGTGGCAGTTATCGGCCCATTCCTGGAGTGCCTGGGGGAGACGGTTGATATGCACCTTCAGCCACTGGTCCCATGACTACCTAGATATATTAAAGACACCAGTACTGTTCTTTCCCAGATGTAGAACCTGAGGTGGACCCCTAAATTTCTTGGTAACTCTGGATGTGTGGGCCTTGTATTCATCGATTCCCAACAGCCTTGTAGTCCAAGCCATCAAACATCATCTAAACAAATACAGATCTTAGTCTAATGAGCTTCAAGAATACTTACTTTTGCGTACTGATTTTTTGTTAACACATATTTTTTTCTTATTTGATGGTGTGTACTATATATAATGCTGTGGGGCATTGATAAGGCTAAGTTTTCTCCCTCCTTGGCCAATTTGTATATAGGCTGGTGGAAGGAGCTTTCTTTGTTCTTCCACCATAATCCCTTTGACAGATACAAACATTTGGTATGGTCATTTCATAAATGATATTTTGATGTGTGGGATGGAGATGAGCTTTGGTTGAATTCTTGGGTTATCTTATTCTTGATTATAATCTTCATTTTACAAGTGGACATCATTGTTCTGTTATTGATTTTTTTGGATGACACCTTGGAGTATATTGTGGGTGGCGGGAGAGTGTTCACCAGAACTTTCTGCAAGCCCTCTTCTGGTAACTCCACTTTGCTTGCTACTAGTTATCACTCATCACACACCAGCAAGTACATACTGATAGAAGAATTTACAGAAGCGTATAGAAATTGTTCTACTGAAGATTAACGTTATAAAAACTAGACTTCTACAGAGAGGTTTCCCATGGTGGTGGTGTGGAGAGAGGGAAAACTATAGCATGTAGAAAAAATAGAGAAGATCTTTTATGGAGCCGTAATAAAAGGAAGAGATTTGGAGATCCAGAGGTTACATTTATAACAATCTTCTCCAAAGAATATCATCATGTTGTTAATATTATAAAAAAGAATCTTCCTATACTTTATTCAAACAAACAGCTACATACTGTGTTGGACCCCTTTCACACAAGCAATCTGATCCGATCCCACAAAAACAAATGTTAGGGTATACAGTCTGCCCGGATCAGATTGGAGGGCAGTCGGGTGTAAAACGGAACGGACATGGACATGTCATCTGCCCGCCCACCTCAGATCCCCTGCTGAGAAAAAAAGATCCAGCCTGTGTGAAAGGGGCATTAAAGAGGAGCTGCAGATTCCAGCCGCTGGGGAGATTGCCATCAGAGGCTCTTGGAGAGAGAGGTTTGGTGGATACACAGACTGCAGACCCGACTCCTGAAAGGGTTAAATCTCCAATGGGACTTTGAACTGTAACTGTGTTAGTGCCCCTACTGTTTTTTTAATATTATCTGTCATTCTCTCTTCTCCTTGTCCGCCGGTCCCACTTCATTTGTTTTTGTGCATATAGTTTATACCTTTTCATATTTCTATGTTTCTATGTATTCTATTTGGTTTATTCTCTTTTTGTTTTAAATTACTGTTTTTCCATACATGCCTTTCAATTGTGATATGTATACTTGGTTTGAATGGGTTCATTTAATAATACTTGCCCCCTGAGTATACAGGGTGTGGGTATTTACTGTGATGTATTATCAATGTTGTTAATAGCTATGACTAAGGCCCTTATAGGCTGAAACACGTCAATGGCTGTATTTACACTGGAATTTTTACCCCTATTGAATTTCAATAAAATAACTTTTTATGCTGTTTATTCACCAAGCTGCTAAACCACATTTTATCTAATTGTTATAATGTACAGCTTGTGGAGGCTGGGAGTTGAGTGCAGGTGTGGAGTCTTTTCTCTTGATTGGAATCCAAAGGTGGCAGCACTCGATCTTTTCATTCTGGAACTCCTGAGAATTGTCATTTATACAGATATATCTTATATATCTTATATTTTTACCATAATGTATTTTTGGCATTTTTTTTATTAGTAGCCTATCTTTCCTTCTATGTACAATACTGCCAGATCTGTTGGCACATTACACATATGTAATTATATTTTTTATTTCCAGGAGACAACAATGGATGGGCAAATATGTTTGATGAAGAACATGGGAAAGCAAATGAGGTCACGGAGCCCCAAGAATGCTGTAAGTAACTAAGTATGGACTTAGTATATAATCTTCTATCACTGCTGCAAGAATTATGTTACCATGTAGATGTAAAACCCAGAGAAAAAATCCCACATTTGCCATTATTCAAGCTAGCAGTCAAATCTATTTTTCCTCCTAAGCAAATCTGTCATGACAAATAACTAATGCAGATTTCAGGCCGAGGCACAACCTTCCCCTGTACAAAATGTCCCGCTTCAATGTGAAAGTTCCAAATGATTTCACAAGCATTTTAATGATTAAATGATCCAACTTTAATTTACTTTAACCCTCTGTGGGGTCGACTTTGTTAAACATTTATATGTAGAAGTCAGTTCCTGTCATAATGCAGCCATTTGACATTGCTAAAAAGGATATAACATGTCAGTTTGCAATAGTGAGTTATCTGAATTGTTCAGCCAGTCTGTGTGTATGAAAGATACACCCTTGACAAGGACTTGAGTCTACTCAATGATCCATCACAAGCTAGTCTTATGCAGCATACACACAACTGGACTTTCCGGCAGACTAGGTCCGACGGACATCCGGCAGACTTCCAACTGACTTTCTGAACGGACGGACTTGCCTACACACGACTGGACTTTCCGGCAGACTAGGTCCGCCAGTCTAGGTCCGCCAGTCTTCCCGACAGACTTTCGACGGAGTTACGGCGGACTTTCCGAATGAACGGACTTGCCCACACACAGACAAGTCTCTTCATTTTGAAGGTGACTCGGGTACGACGGGACTAGAAAAGGAAGTCAGTCTCGCCGCTTTTATCGGCGAGATTGACACCTTGCAGGCCCCTTCGCAGGGTATACCAGACCTTAGGTCTGGTATGGATTTTATGGGGAACCCCCTATGCCAAAAAAATGGCGTGGGGGCCCCCCCAAATTCCATACCAGACCCTTATCCGAGCATGCAGCCTGGCCGGTCAGGAAAGGGGGTGGGGACAAGCAAGCGCCCCCTTCCTGAACTGTACCAGGCCGCATGCCCTCAACATGGGAGGGTGAGTGCTTTGGGGAAGGGGGGCACCCTGCCGCCCCCCCGCCCCAAAGTATCTTGTCCCCATGTTGATGAGGACAAGGGCCTCTTCCCGACAACCCTGGCTGTTGGTTGTCAGGGTCTGCGGGCGGGGGGCTTATCGGAATCCGGGAGCCCCCTTTAATAAGGGGGACCCCAGATCCCGGCCCCCCACCCTATGTGAATGAGTATGGGGTACATCGTATCCTACCCATTCACCTAGGGAAAAAAGCGTCAATAAAAAAACACAGTACACAGGTTTTTAAAGTCATTTATTAGGCAGCACCGGGGGTCTTCTTCCGCTCTCTCCGGCCTCTTCTCCTGGTGTTCGGCCTCTTCTCCCGGTGTCCGGTTCTTCTGCCGGCTCCCGGAGCTCCCTAATAAATTACTTTTAAAACCTGTGTACTGTGTTTTTTTTATTGACATTTTTTTCCCTAGGTGAATGGGTAGGGGTACGATGTACCCCATACTCATTCACATAGGGTGGGGGGCCAGGATCTGGGGGCCCCCTTATTAAAGGGGGCTCCCAGATTCCGATAAGCCCCCCACCCGTAGACCCCGACAACCAATGGCCTGGGTTGGCGGGAAGAGGCCTTTGTCCTCCCATGTTGAGGGCATGCGGCCTGGTACGGTTCAGGAGGGGGGGGCGCTCGCTCGTCCCCACCCCCTTTCCTGACCGGCCAGGCTGCGTGCTCAGATAAGGGTCTGGTATGGATTCTGAGGGGACCCCCATGCCGTTTTTGCGGCGTAGGGGGGTCCCCATAAAATCCATACCAGACCTAAGGGACATTGTCGCCTCCCCCCGCACTCGCTCCAATAGGAAAATGTATTTTTCCTATTGCAGCGAGCGCGAGATGTAGCACCCTGTCGCCGAGAACCAGCGCGATAGGGTCGCGCTGGAAACATTCTCGCGGGTAGTTCTGTAGCTGCCCTTGCGTCGTATTTGGTCCGTCAGACCAGCATACAGACGAACGGGCTTTCCGATAGGAACTGAGTGCGGCGGAGTTTGCAAGTTTCAAATCTAAAGTCTGTCAGATTTCCGACCGAAACGGTCAGTCGGAAGTCCAATGCAGCCCACACACGGTCGGATTGTCTGCCAGATTCTATCCGTCGGACCAGTCCGGTCGAAAAGTCCACCCGTGTGTATGCCGCTTTATAGGTGCTTTCTAGATGCTTAGGAATGTTAGCATGCATCCCTTCTTACATCCTGTGAATGTTTCCTAAAGGAACAATCATTATACAAAAAAATGGTCTGGCCTCATTATCAATGGGGTCTTGTGGACACCTAATATTACATTTAAAAACTGTGGGAGAAATGAGGAAATGGCATTAGTGAAGAGTGTCCAAGTTGCATACTATTTAGTGCTTAGTAGTGCTTTTAGTAGTACTTGATGTTGGCTGTGAGAGTAGGTATGTCCTACATTTCCACACCAACTCACAATGTAACAGTGGTGCAGGAGAGCTCAGTGATCTGAAAGCGGAAGCAGGCTCTTTTGTTGCAGCCTTATAGCCATGAAGCCTGCATGCTTCATGCCCTGAGTTGCTCTTTCTGAGGAAGTCATACATGGGGGTTTATTCATTAAAACTGGAGAGTGCAAAATCTGGTGCAGCTGTGCATGGTAGCCAATCAGCTTCTAATTTCAGCTTTGCCAAAAAAATAAAAAAATAAAATTGGAAGCTGATTAGTTTCTATGCAGAGCTCCACCTGATTTTGCACTCCAGTTTTGACAAATCAACCCCATTGTTTTTTCTTTTTTTTTTTAAATAAAGACATATCTGATACATTGCTAGTTCATTGAGCATGCAAAGTTGGTGAATAATGTGTTTACCTCTGTGCGCCACTCTGAGGAAAATTAACCAATTCAATACCGGGCTATAGTCATATGACGTCCGCAGATGGGATCTCCCATCCTGGGCTGGTGTCATATGACGTCCTCGATTTCTCGCCGCTCCTGCGGGCCTCCGGGGGATGAGGCATGTCCCTTGTACACAACCCATTCTAGATCCGTGTAAAGACCCAATAAAAAGTGTCTCTTTACCATGTGACCGGCTGTGTCCAATCACAGCCGATTACATGTACTGCCCACGTGCACCGTACTCATGCACACCCCTAGGGCACGCACAGAGCGGCGATCGGGGACGAGGCTTGTCACCCTGACACAGCCCAACCCCGATCGCAGTAAAGATCCAATAAAATTGGCTCTTTACCACGTGACCGGCTGTGTCCAATCACAGCCGGTCACAGAATGTCAAGAAACCGGGGTAACGAGATGGTACCGTGTTCTCCTCCTCACACACCGATCGTGTGTGAGAAGGAGATTGCGGTAACAGCTCGCTACCGCTCACCAACCACACTGCCCCCCCTAATAAAGAGGACCTGTCACCACCCATGAAAGTACCTGTCACCAGCCAACAAAGTACCTGTCATCACCCATCAAAGTACTTGTCATCACCCATCAAAGTACCTGTTACCACCCATCAAAGTACCTGTCACAGCCCATCTGAGTACCTTAGTACCTGAGTACCTGTCACAGTCCATCTGAGTACCCGAGTCCCTGTCACAGCCCATCTGAGTAACCGAGTACCTGAGTACCTGTCACAGCCCATCTGAGTACCCGAGTACTTGAGTACCTGTCACAGCCCATCTGAGTAACCGAGTAGCTGAGTACCTGTCACAGTATATCTGAGTACCCGAGTACCCGAGTACCTGTCACAGTTCATCTGAGTACCTGAGTACCTGTCACAGTACATCTGTGTACCCGAGTACCTGTCACAGCCCATCTGAGTACCCGAGTACCTGAGTACCTGTCACAGTTCATCTGAGTACCTGAGTACCTGTCACAGTCCATCTGAGTACCTGAGTACCTGTCACCATCCATCTGAGTAACTGAGTACCTGTCACAGTTCATCTGAGTACCCAAGTACCTGAGTACCTGTCACAGTCCATCTGAGTACTGGAGTACCTAAGTACCTGTCACAGTTCATCTGAATACACGAGTACCTGAGCACCTGTCACAGCCCATCTGAGTATCTGTCACAGTTCATCTGAGTACCTGTCACTGCCCATCTAAGTACCTGTCACCACCCATCAGAGTACCCGAGTACCAGTCACCAGCCCATAAGAGTACCCGAATACCTGCCACCAGGTCATAGAGTACCCAAGCACCTGTCACCAGGCCATCAGAGTACCCGAGTACCTGTCACTAGGCCATCAGAGTACCCAAATACCTGTCACCAGCCCATCAGAGTAACCGAGTACCTGTCTCCAGCCCATCAGAGTACCCGAGTACCTATCTGCAGTCCATGCCTCATAGAATATACATTGGGGTGTTTGCGTTCCAAAATGGGGTTATTTTGTGGGTAATTCCACTGTCCTGGTGCTCAAGGACCTTCAAAAGTGTGATAGGTAGGAATGAAATGAGATGTGTAATTTATGCTCCTAAAACGCCTGAAGGTACTACTTCAATGGTGGACCTCTGTATGTGGCCAGGCTGTGTAAAAGTCTACAAATGTGTATCGCCATACTCAGGATGAGTAGCAGAATGTGTTTTGGGGTGTCATTTTTGCTATATACATGTTATGTTTTAGAAATATCTTATAAATTGACAACTTTGTGTAAAAAAAAAAAAAAAAAAATAGACTCATTATGCCTCATAGAATAGATGTTGGGTGTTTGCTTTCCTTTGTGGGTAATTCCATTGTCCTGGTGCTCCAGGGCCTTCACAAATGTAATAGGTCGTTAGGAAATTAGATGTGTAATTTATGCTCCTAGAACCCCTGATGTTGCTCCCTGCATGTTGGACCTCTCTGTGTGGCCAGGCTGTGTAAAAGTCACACATATGTGGTATCGCCATATTCAGGAGGAGTAGCAGAATGTATTTTGGGGTGTAATTGGAAGTATGCACATGCTGTGTGTGAGAAATAACTTGTTATGACAATTTTGTGAGAAAAAAAAATTCTTAACTTTCCCAAGAATTGTGGGAAAAAAATACAACTTAAAAAAACTCACCATGCCTCTTACTAAATACCTTTGACTGTCTACTTTTCAAAAAGGGGACATTTGGGGGGTATTTGTACTTTCCAGACATTTCAGGGCCTCACGACATGAGAGGCCGTCAGTGCATCAGGTGTGATCAATTTTCAATGATTTGCACCATAGCTTGTAGGCTCTATAACTTTCACAGAGACCAAATAATATCCACTAATTTGGGTTATTTTTACCAACGAGATGTAGCAGCATACATTTTGGCCCAAATTTATGAACAAAAATGACTTATTTGCAAAATTTTATCATAGAAACTAAAAAAAAAGTTGACTAAAGAGATTTGACCAGACTATTATGGTGACGCGTTAGTTGATGTAGATACGTGTCACAATATGTCTAATGCTGCTTATGAAACAAAATTTCAAATTAAGTTACAGTCAAATTAAGCATTCAAGGGGGTTGTCCTCAAACTGGGCCAGTGGCTCAAAGTAGCCAGTAAAGATGGACCAGTCTGCAGCTCCTAACTGGAAAGTGGACTGTTATTGGATCGAGAGGTAGGTCTAACATAAGAAATGCCTTTCTGCTCTACATACCTACATATACTTTTGATGTGCATGCTTTACATGAAAAAAAGCTAAAAAATTGATGTATTTCAAATGTTTTTTTTTTTTTTTTTCGCCAAACTTAAACTACATACATTTTTTTTATTTTATAAGGTCACATGGAGGCCATTTTAATAAATGGGCAATAAGTGTGTTTGCATTTCAGTGCGAGTTTGGGGGCAATTTAAAAGACATCTAGGCGGGTTCATGTACAGATGTCTATTGAAATCACCCCTGAAGTCACAAAAAGTAGTGCAGGAACTACTTCTAGAAATCGGTGCGGCACCGCAAAGTCGGCGTTGCACCGATTGGGACAGTGCCAATGGCGGCAATAGGCTGCAATTTGGCAGGTGATTTGACATGTCAAATCGCCTGTCAAGTCGTGCCAATGTGAATGGGGGCTCATTGTCAAAGTTTAATTGAACAAGCTGAAGTTATAAGCTAATTGGCTACCATGCACAGCTGCACCAGGTGATGAGTGAGACCACTTGTACTCTCCACTTTTAGTATATCAACCCCAAAATGTCATATGTTGTATAACGTTGTATTTCTAATATAGCCTCATTCCTCATTACCACGTGGTGTGCTTTTCTCTATTGTTTTCTAGAAAGTGAAAAGATACATATTATTTTATCTAATATTTTAATAACTAAGTGCCATTAACATGTGAAATGAAAGTATTAACATTTTTAATTCTCTTTCTTTTTCATTGCATGCCTTTATTTTTTTATTCACAATAGCATGACCAAGCTGACCAGCAATTTTGGCAATAACAGGTTTCAGCTCAAACTGTAATGTGATGTCTGCATGTAAAAATGGGAGACAAAAATAACAAAGGGCATGAGAAATACAAAAAAAAAAAAAGAAGAATAAAAAACTGAAGATAATCACTTTGAATAGTAACTTTAGATAACCAGGGGTGGCTAGTGTTTTTTTTTGGGGGGAGGGGGGCAAATAACTCCCCCGTGCCCTGAACCCTGAGCCCATTCTTTTTTGAAGCCTATTAGAGCCTCTGGCCTTAATCACGTATTTAAACCCCCCCCCCTTTGAAATCCATGTGTCTGGCACCCTGCATGTACAGTAGAATAGGGGGCCGAATGCATGGACGGGCCGCAACTGCTGGTAACACTCAGTTTTGAATAAGCAAGCCACAAGTAGCACAATCTGCTAACATTAGTTCGAATGGTACTGAAATATCATACAATCCAAAAAAAGAAAACGAGAATGCCTTTTAAAACAGTTATAAGGTATCCATCCAGTGTCAGAATGGCCATACACATTCAGTCTGATTGTAGTTTCTATGCAATCCCCTTTAGATTTAACATCAATTTAGTACAAATTAAAGCATTTAATTTTAATCCAGTTAGGTAGATCCTGCTGCTACAAAAAGTTGTTGGTAATCCTAAAAGGGTTTGTATAATTAGAATAAAACGTGCCCTGTGTTTAATTATGTTAAAACCTAGCAAAAATGTTCCAGCTCATCTAAATAATCATTCAGTGAACCTCATCCAAATGTTAGGAATGCACTAGAACTTTTGTGAGCCCCACACAGTTATATGTTAATGTACTATTCTGCACTGCCATGCTGAATACATTATGCTTATGCAAGGATGAATATATACTTTTATATGCAAATTATATATGGAAAGACGTTTTTTCTTAAACCTCAATGCACTCTAGCATTTTGTTACATTAAAGTTTAGTTGGACCTTTAGTTGGACCTTTGGTGCAGTTACACTTTTACTGTTGCCCCCCACCCCCACCAGTTTTAAGGTTTATTCACACCACGACGCACATATAAACAAACAGAAAATGCATAAGTATTGGCATGCATTTTAATGCTTTGTACTGTTTTTTTTACTGTGCAATAAACTGCCTTCTTTTGCCAGTAAAAATGTTTACTAAAAAGTGACACAAAGTACATGTCAATAGCAACAGAATACATTAAAGTACATTAAAAAATAAAAGATCCTGTTCATTTAAGGCATGAATTATAACACAATGCTTGTGCTGCGTAAATTGTCCTTTCCTGTGCTATAATATACCTGTTTGATCCTGCCTGTTCCTGTGTCCCCCTGTCTGTGCTGAGCATTGTAATCATGACTACTGAGCATGATACCATGGCCAGTTTATGTTCCTCCACCATCCCACTCTCTGCTATGAATCTCTCCCCTCTCCCCTCTCCCCTTCCCCCTCCCTGCCTGTCAGCATGAGGGCAGTTTTCCTCTCCACCCCTCATGCCCTCTATTCAGCTGCAATATGCAGCAAAAATACATGTATCCCCTCCAGATTATGCTGGCATTAACTATAATGTGTTATTTTTAAATTAAAAAAGGCATACCTTTACTCACACCGCCGTTGTGCGGTCATGTGACTTCCCTCTGCTGGCCGGCTGACATCACAGGGGAATCTTAGCCCCTCTTACTGCTCTCCATAGATTGGGGAAGAAGAGCGGAGGGGCACCATGTGAAAGCACAGCTGAGGTGTGAGAAAAGGTATTTAGCCTTTTCATTATAAAAAAAATGCCCACACTTTAGATAATGGCAGTATAATCCAGAGAGGATACCAGTAATGTCACAATATGTGACTTTACAAACACTTTAAATAAACATATAGAGGCACTGTGGTTTTAGCAATAATATACAGTGCAAGATAGATAGCAGAAGTGCACTTTCCAAAAAAGAACATATGTGTCCTCCAAGGGGGTTGGGAGGGAGAGAAAAAAAAAGGGGGGGACGGAAAAAAACGGAGACAGAAAAAAAAGATGACAGCTTCTCATCGTATACCTTAGGCATGAAATATGAACAAAGCATATCCCTTTATAGTGTGTACTTGAGAGTGTGTAATTAAGAGCACTAAGTGGAATTTCTGTCTGCTACTTTGTTCTTCTGCTTTTAGCATAAGTCACTTTTTTTTTTAACTTTTAAATTTTTATTATTTTTGACAAAATCCAATATTCCAATATAAATGAATACAATTAAATGGTATTGCTTATCATATTGCATAGAACAGATAATAACAAAAATTGGGGAATGAATAACAAGAAGTAATAATAACTTTAGGGTACAATATCTGAAGTTTGATATCCCGCTACCGCCCACCCCAAATGGGTTCATACTGTATGCGGGAGCTGTTCACCCAATATTCAAATTTTTAGGAATGAAAAGAAGAAGAAGAGTCTATAAGAAATTCAATATCTTGGTGTATCATATATCGCTATTCTTTAAGTAATTGGAGGCTCTCGGGTTGTTTATCCAAACTTAACATTTTTTTTTAAGATAGTGGTAGAGAAATTTTTGAATGCTAACATCAATTCGTATTGGGCCTGAGTGTTTAGTCTTATAATGACATTTGACAAGTTAGGAGCTTCTGTGGATTTCCACATATTGGCAATGTTAAGTCTCACTGCTATCAGGATATGTGATACTATTGTTCTAAAGCAATGTGGGTATATATCTAGACTGAATCCTAATAATGCTGTTGCCGGTGTCAGTTCTGTCAAATTACCTATAAGATCTGCAATAAAGGAGGAAACTGAGTTCCAAAAACTTGAAAGATTCTTGCATGACCAAAGAATATGGTGTAGGTTTCCCACTAATTCCTCACACCTCCAGCAGACGGGAGAGGTGGAAGGGAATATTTTGGATAATCTATAAGGTGTCAGGTACCATCTGTTAAGAATTTTTTGTGAATTATCCCAATGTTCTAAAAGTGAGGATTCTGTACTAGTGATCAATAGGGCTTTATGCCATTGTTCTCATGTAAAGGTTTGTGAAAGGTCCTTTTCCCATTTTAACATGTTGGAATTGTACCTTCTGGGGAAGAAGGGGAGAGAAGGTTGTAGAAAAGCCTAACTCCTTTTGCTTTTTGAAATTTGTGGTGTGTGAAATATTGCCATGTTTCTGTTGGGATATCAATTTTGTCAGAAAGCAATTTTGTCAGAAAGGATTATATTTTTGAGATATGCGCATTTGCTGAATTTCCCTTCCACTATGTTTTTGAAGTGTGCTGGTAGGCAATTATAATTTTTGGAAGCCTTGTTTGGTCTATTCCTTTGTTGATTGACGTATTTTACAGTAGTCTATTATTCTTGTGGGCAATGCTATTTTAGTCTATTATTCTTGTGGGCAATGCTATTTTAGCAAACAAGTTTTGCAGTTAGTATTGAGAATGCTACTCTAGTTATTTTCCATTCCATATGTAATTTTTTAATTTAGTGTTCATTTGTTTAAACAATTTGGAGGCTAACGGAATTGGAAGAGTGCAGAAATAATATAGTATTTTGGGTAATATTTGCACCTTAAATGCTGCTATTTTCCCAACCCATGAAAGTTGAGTTTTTTTGGATTTGGTGCAGATCATTAATAGTTTGTTCTAGGAGTTTTGGAAAATTTACATCATATAGTTTGGAAGAAGGATATGTAAATTTTATACCTAGATATGTTATAGTTGTCTCGTCCCAATTATATCTGTATTTCTCACAAAGTTTTTCCGTTTGGGCTTTGTGGAGGTTCATGGGTAGGATATAACATTTATTTTGATTAATTTTATAATAGGACACATTACTATATTGGTCTAATAATTTCTGAACATTATAAAGAGATCATCAAAGCGGGCATTCCTTGTCTAGTGCCATTGGATAAATTGAAGCTTTTGGAGATTAATCCTGAGGAGAGCACTTTTGCTGAGGGTTGGGAATATAATGACATAATAGCTGAGTGTATAAATCCTTTCATGCCAAATTTTTCTAATGTTTTGGAGATATATTGCCAAGATATATTGCCTATGCATTCTATCGAATGTTCTTCAGCATCTAAAGCTACAGTATCTCACAAAAGTGAGTACACCCCTCAGATTTTTTAAATAATTTTATTATATCTTTTCATGTGACAACACTGAAGAAATGACACTTTGCTACAATGTAAAGTAGTGAGTGTACAGCTTGTATAACAGTGTAAATTTGCTGTCCTCTCAAAATAACTCAACACACAGCCATCAATGTCAAATCCGCTGGCAACAAAAGTGAGTACACCCCTAAGTGAAAATGTCCAAATTGGGCCCAAAGTGTCAATATTTTGTGTGGCCAACATTATTTTCCAGCAATTATAATTCCAGACCACAGGAAACGGTTCCAGTAATCCATGTCCTTAATCTGCTTGTCTTTAGCAAACAGTTTGCGGGCTTTCTTGTGCATCATCTTTAGAAGAGTCTTCCTTCTGGGACGACAGCCATGCAGACCAATTTGATGTAGCGTACGGCATATGGTCTGAGCACTGACAGGCTGACCCCCCACCCCTTCAAACTCTGCAGCAATGCTGGCAGCACTCATACTTCTATTTCCCAAAGACAACCTCTGGATATAATGCTGAGCACCTGCACTCAACTCCTTTGGTTGACCATGACGAGGCCTGTTCTGAGTGGAGCCTGTCCTATTAAACCACTGTATGGCCTTGACCACCTTGCTGCAGCTCAATTTCAGGGTCTTGGCAATCTTCTTATAGCCTAGGCCAGTGATGGCGAACCTTGGCACCCCAGATGTTTTGGAACTACATTTCCCATGATGTTCCTGCACTCTGCAGTGTAGTTGAGCATTATGGGAAATGTAGTTCCAAAACATCTGGGGTGCCAAGGTTCGCCATCACTGGCCTAGGCCATCTTTATGTAGAGCAAGAATTATTTTTTTCAGATCCTCAGAGAGTTCTTTGACATGAGGTGTCATGTTGAACTTCCAGTGACCAGTATGAGAGCAATAACACCAAATTTGACACACCTGCTCCCCATTCACACCTGAGACCTTGTAACACTAACAAGTCACATGACATCGGGGAGGGAAAATGGCTAATGGGGCCTAATTTGGACATTTTCACTTAGGGGTGTACTCACTTTTGTTGCCAGCGGTTTAGACATTAATGGCTGTGTGTTGAGTTATTTTGAGGGGACAGCAAATTTACACTGTTATACAAGCTGTACACTCACTACTTTACATTGTAGCAAAGTGTAATTTCTTCAGTGTTGTCACATGAAAAGATATAATAAAATATTTACAAAAATGTGAGGGATGTACTCACTTTTGTGAGATATTGTAACAGAAGAGCGGGTGTTTTGTTATTTTCAATATGGTTGATTAGATTCACCATTCTTCTAGTGCCGTCAGGGGCTTGTCTGCCTTTAACAAATCCTACTTGATCGGGCCCAATGAGATAAGATGTTATATTTATTAAACGATTGGCTATAATCGTAACATAATTTTTTATGTCTACATTTAGTAGTGATATAGGTCTGTAATTTACGGGTGATGTTGGTTCTTTATCTGGTTTTGGGATGGTAATTATTAATGCTTCTAGCATCTCTTTTTGGAATTGGCTAGATAATGCTGTTTAATTGAACATTTTGGTCAGATGAGGCGATAGTATTTCACTAAATGCATGGAAATATTCTCCTGAGAGTCCATCTATGCCTGGGGTTTTGTTTTTAGAGAGGGATTTTATAACTTTGAGAGTTTCTTGTAATGAGATTGGGTTGTTGATTTGTTGTAGATCTCCTGGATCTATTTTTGGCAGGTTGATATTTTTTAGATAGTCAGCTATATTTTGGGCTGAAGGTTGTGGGGTGGATTGATCTACTTTAAGGTTATATAGAGATTCATAATATTCTGAGAAGGAATCAGCTATTTCTTGGGGGTTGTAAATTGCTATATTTGATTTGTGGTGAACTAACTTGTTAATTTTGTTTTTATTTTGACGTTGGCGTAGTTAGTTAGCCAAACGTTTACCCGCTTTATTACCTTGAGAATAGTAATTCAGTTTCATTAGTTTCATGTATTTGTCATGGTTATCTATCAGCCTATATCTCAGTTCCATTCTTAGATTGTTGAGTTGTTGTGCTAATTTCATATCCCTTGGGGATTTTTTGTGTTATTCTTCAGTTTCAGTAGTAGTTTATTTAATTCAAAGTATTTTCTTTTTTTCCCTAGCTGCTATTTTTATTAAAAGATGCCTAACAAATGCTTTATGAGCACACCATACCGTGGTACTTGTTATCAAACCAGTATCATTAAATACAAAAAATTCTGTAAGATTTTCTTTTATCAAGGACAAATGTTTCTCTTGGGAAAGTATGTATGTATTGTTCCTCCATATTTGGTTGTTGGTGCGGGGAAATCCTTTATTAATTTCTATTTTTTATTGGAGCATTATCAGACCAAGAAATGTTGTGGATTTGAGCTTTAGATATGTTCTGAAGTAATAATTTGTTCGTGATAAAATAATCTATCCTTGAGTAAGATTTGTGGACATGGGAATGTATAGTCCCTTTCAGTGGAGTCCAGATGCCTCCAGGCATCATACAAATCTTCATTAGAAAATATCTTATTTAGTCCCATTCTTTTGGTGTGTCCTTGATTGGAGGTGTCTATATCTGTATCCATCGGTGCGTTGAAGTCTCCGCAAATATGAGTTGACATTTTTGCATTTTACATGCCTTCGTTATAATTTTCTTAATAAATTGATGGGGATTTTTGTTCGGGGCATAAATATTGACAATAGTGAAGTCTGTGTTTTCAATGGTTGCTGCCAGAATAATGTACCGACC
This sequence comes from Aquarana catesbeiana, assembly GCF_042186555.1. Lineage (NCBI taxonomy): Eukaryota > Metazoa > Chordata > Amphibia > Anura > Ranidae > Aquarana > Aquarana catesbeiana. Next base: position 108,810,581 of record NC_133325.1, on the reverse strand, counting down.
TTGAGAATCAGTCTTAACGTTTAGAGGTTGGAAGGAAACAGAATCTATTATTGCCAATATTACTCCTTTTGTTTTCTTGGGGTTGTTAGATACAAATATATGAGGAAATTTGTGGTTGGAGAATTTTGGGGCTTTGTTCATAGCAAAATGCGATTCTTGAATGTATACAATGTCATTTGGGAATTTCAATATGTCATTCCAGAGAGCTTTCCGCTTAAGGCTGTTGAGGCCTTTTGCATTTAGTGACATTAGTTTAAGACCCATGGAAATGTTTGTAAGCATCGTTAAAGAATATCATTAGTAGATTTCTTGCATGAGGTAAAGAGACATTGGTACTTACAGAGTTGGTTCCCTTTTCATCCAGTAGATGGCAGTACTGTACCTTGTATGCTACTGAGTGGAGAAAAAAAATAAACCAAAAAACATATTTATAACAGTATAATAAAAGGAGGAAATAAATTCCTGTGCACAGATACTTGTACTGTCTGTGGGGGGTAATAACGTGAGGGAAAGTTAAACTTGGAACAGAAAATTCCCCGATTGGGGGCTCCCTGAGCAATTTGGTACCTGAGGCGATTTACTATCGTATACTGTTGTATATAGTAAGATAGTAAACAAGTAGCACTGTGTGCTGTGAGGAATTTGGAAACCTCTTAAGAAAGGAGAATCATATCGACTAGGACTTTTTTCCCATTGCTGTGGGATTTTCTCAGGTGCGGTTTTGTTAAGTGCGATTTCTTCATTTTTTGGTAATAATCCCCAGGTTTTCAAAATTTTTATACCGTCTTCCATGTTGGTAATGTTGTATGTAGTTCCTTCTCTGGCTATCATAATTTTTGTAGGAAATCCCCACTTATAGAGGATACTGTGGTTTCTGAGGATTTTGGTGATTAAATTTAAGTTTTTGCGTGCCAGAATTGTTGCTTTTGACAGATCCGAATAAAGTATTATTCCTGCATAGGGATATGGAAGCGGTGAATTATGCCTCACAAATTGCATCAGTTGAACTTTTACTTGGAAGAAATAAATTTTTGCGATGACATCTCTAGGCAGTCTTTCTGATATATGTGACGGTTTAGGAAGCCTATGTGCACGGTCTATCATCAGTTCTTGTTGGGGAGTTGCAGGGAGCAGTTTAGAAATCATTTCTGTTAGAAATCTTTTCAGGTCAGCAGGTTTAATATTTTCAGGAATTCCGCAGAATTTTATATTATTCCTTCTGGACCTATCTTCCAGGTCCGAGACCTTTATTTTTAGATTTCTAATTTCATTTTCCACATCAAAATGTGCGTCAACTAATTCATTATGAGCTTCTGTGAACTCATTTTGTTTTCCACATATTCCACTCTGTCACCTAGTTCATCAATTCCTTGCTTTGACTGGTTCATAAAATGTATCATGTCAAACTGAAGAGCTCCCCTCAGTGACATTATAATGTCTTTAATAGTGGAATCTGATATGGGTTGACCTGTGGTAGGTATTGCATTTAGTTTTGCATCATAGGGGTTAATTCCCAGTGTACTATTATATTCATTTGAAGTTTCACTCACATTTTCCGAATAGGATGAAATTTTTCTCCTCCTTTTTATGGGGCTGTTAATGTCAACCTGAAGCTGTAGACTGTTTCCCTGTGAGCAAGGCTGTGTCTCCATGTCTCCCTCAGCACTGGAATCCTGCTGCTTTGTGCTGCTGTGAGGTGAGGAGGTACCAGTGCCATCTTTAATCTTCTGCAGTGTCCCGGCCTGGCTTCTGAATTCGCCTAGATTGCGGGGTCCTTCTTTATTTTTTTGATTGCCCATCGTTCTAGGATGTTCACCGCCGCTTTCAGGCTTTAACTGTGCCCTCAGGAGATATTTTTGTCCTTTATTTAAGCTTTAGGGAGCCCGTTACCTCAGAGCTCTAACAGCCTGCGACCATCCTCTCAGCAGCCAGCCATGCCCCATAGCATAAGTCACTTCTGACAAGTTTTTCTGACACCAAGAGAAAAATATTGATGAAAGAAGGACCTTCAGCTGATTGACAGCCTCAGTTCTGTTCCTGTGCACTGTGTGAAGGGGGTGTGTATCTTCCTTTCAATCAGCTCTCAGAGCTCTCTTAACTGAATCAGTTATCCAGTTATATCTAAATCATATCCCCTTATAGTGTGTACTTGAGATTGTGTAATTAAGAGCATTAAGTGTAATTTCTGTCTGCTACCTTGTTTCTCTTCTATCTGTGTGCGTCACTTCTGACTAGGGATGAGCCTGCAGTTCGAGTTGAACGTAAGTTCGACTCAAACATCGGGTGTTCACTTGCTCACAAACTAACCGAACATATGGGGTGTTTGCGGGAAATTAGAGCACCGCGGAACACCCCATAATGCACTGTGAGATCGCAGTGCATTACCGTCTGATGACTGGCCAAAGCATGCACCTGACCTGCATGCTTTGGCCAATCACAGCGCGCTCTGCTGCGAGAGCCATAATGTGCCATTAGAGGGGGCGGGGTCATCCGGTTTTGTCAGCGGGTGGCCCCGCCCTTGCCTTTATAACAGCTATCACCGCGAAAAGACAGCAGTCGGTGGGACGCCTCCCATCGAGGCGGAGCTTTATTTTTTTCTATTTTTCGGGTCCGTCTGCGCTGTAATTGAAGATGGATGGACATCACGGGAGACTTTTTTTTATTATTAATAAAGGAAAAGTTTTTACTTTTTTACACTTTTTTTTGGTGAATGGGTAGGGGTACAATGTACCTGATACCCATTCACATGGGGGGCAGGATCTGGGGGCCCCTTGTTAGAGGGGGCTTCCAGATCCCGATAAGCCCCCACCCACAGACCCCCACAACCATCGGGCAAGGGTTATGGGGATGAGGCCCTTGTCCCCATCAACATGGGGACAAGGTGCTTTGGGGGGGACCCCAAAGCACCCTCCCCATGTTAATTGAATGTGGCCTGGTATGGTTCAGGTCCTCCAGGCTGCATGCTCGGATAAGGGTATGGTATCGATTTTGGGGGAGACCCCCACACCAATTTTTTTTTTAATTTTGGCGTGGAATTCCCCTTAAAATCCATACTAGACCGAAGGGCCTGGTATGGATTTTGGGGGGGACCCCAGGCTGTATTTTTTTTTTAATTTTGGCTTGGAGTTTACCTTATAATAACTATACCAAAGCCAAAGGGCCTGGTATGGACTGGGGTGGGGGAAACCCATGCCATTTTTTTCCTTGATTTTTATCTATATTACCGGGAGCCGGGAATAAATTACAGCCGCAAGCAAGTTTAAATTACATTTTTTCCTTTAGAAATTTAATTTTGCTGCGGGACTGTAAAACACATGAGACAGAGGTGCTAAGGGGACCCCTCCAGGCCCAATATTTAAAGAAATATTTCATTTTTATTGTTTCACTTTAAGCATTCCTAAAATCACTGCTTCTGAAAAACGGTTGTTTTACAACTTTACAACTTTTTTTTGCATTGATACATGTCTCCTGGTGCAGTATCTAGGTCCCCATACACTTTTTATGGCAATAACTTGCATATAAGCCTTTAAAATTAGCACTTTCGATTTTTTGATTTTTCATGTTCGTGTCCCATAGACATTAACGGTGTTCGCATGTTCTGGTGCGAACCGGGGGGGGGGGGTGTTCGGCTCATCCCTACTTCTGACAAGTTTTCCTGACCAAAAATGTTGATGGGGTGCGACATCCAGCAGATAGACAGCCTCAGCTCTGTTCCTGAGAGCTGTGTAAAGGAGGGGTGTCTCTTCCTTCCAACTATCTCTCAGAGCTCTCCCCACTGAGCTCTGCAGAATGTAATTCCAGCTCTCTGCCCCCTTTTCTCTGAACTCTCAGACAAGCATTATAAATTCTGTACTTTGAACGGCTGTAAAAAAGAGAAGACTACAGATAAACACGTACAGCTTAAGTAGGAGGTTTTATCTTTGTGTATCACCTGAGATAAGTCACTTCATTGGGTATATGTAAGGGTGTACAACCACTTTAACTACTTAAAGACCGCCCACCTCACATATACTGTGGCAAGGTGGCTCTATGGCACGAAACAACGTATCTGTACGTTGTTTTGTGTAATGGATATGGGGCGCACACACGCGTGGCTCGGGAGCCGTTGCGTGTGCCCGACGGCCATGATATCCGCTGGCCACTCGCGATCCCTCCTCACAGAGGCAGAACGGAGATCTGCCTATGTAAACAAGGAAGATCCTTGTTCTGACAGGGGAGGAGAGAGAGATCAGCTGTTCCTAATGATCAGAAACAGCAATCTCTCTCTACTCCCAGTCAGTCCGTCCCCCTAACAGTTAGAAAGCCCCTCCCTAGGGAACACTTAAGCATTTGATCACCCCTAGTGTTAACCCCTTCCCTGCCAGTGCCATTTATACAGTGATCATTGCATTTTTATAGCACTGATCACTGTATTGGTGTCACTGATCACCAAAAAGCGTCACTTAGGGTCGGATTTGTCCACCGCAATGTCGCAGTCCCACTAAAAATCGCTGATCACTGACATTACTAGTAAAAACAATAAAAAATAAATAAAAAGCCCCTAAATCTTTCCCCTATTTTGTAGACGCTATAACTTTTGCACACTTTTGTAAAGGCTCGTTTTTTTTTTCTTTGTTTTTTTTTTTTAAATAGCAAATATGCTATACTTACCTCCTCTGTGCAGTTGGTTTGGCACAGGGAAGCCCGGACCTGGCCCGCTGACTGACTTTGATTGACAGCGGAGGGAGCCAATGGCGCCACTGCTTTGTCTCAGTCAAACAGGAGGAGTGTCCTGGATGGCTGAGGGGATCGTGGACATCGCTGGAGAGAGAAGGGTCTCAGGTAGGTAATTAGGGGGGTGCTGGGGAGGCTGCTACACACAGAAGGTTTTTTATCTTAATGCATAGAATGCAATAAAATAAAAATACCTTCTGCCTTTACAACTCCTTTAAGATTAAAAGCCTTCTGCCTCTACACCTCCTTTAAGGGTAACCAATGTCAAATTTTATCCTTTTTTTTAACTTATCAGTTTGCTTGGCAGCACCTGTTGATTGAAGCTTATCTCTTGATCTATAGATGAATTAAACAATAGTAAATACAAAAGAAACAATATTACTTACTCTATTTTGGGAGTAATTAGTGTTGATAGAGCTCTCTTTCTGGTAGAAGCAGCTGCTAGAGCTGCTGAACTTGCACAGCAACTAACAGCTTTTATGTTAACAGCTGAAAATTGCTGGAAAGTGGGGGAGGGGAGGGGGAGGGGTGCAGCAGTGATGCAGAAGAGGCCCTGTGTGTTTTGATGTTTTTGGGAATTTTTGCAAGCTCAGTGTTTTCAATTAGTTAAAAAAGAAAAAAAATACCATGGTATAAATCTATCGTCAATCATACTGTCCAGCTAGATGTAGATCCACGTCAGTCACTAAGAGCAATGCAGACCCATATCCACCGGTCCAAGGATGTTGGGAAGTCCTTCCAAAAGGGTCCTCCAAGGATTTGTCTTGGGAGGATGTGTATGTCTCTTTCCTCCCATGCCTGGAGAAGAGATGAGTTCAAAGGTCTTTGCCTACCGGGCCTGCTGCCTGGGGAGGGTACAGCTGCAAAGAGGTCCAGTTTGTGCTTCTCAGCCTTGCCTAGGGGAGGAAGCTGAAGCCCTGCTTAGTCAATTTCTCACTGGGCTTAAAGGTCCACCAAAGCAATAGAAAAACTAGAATAAAATAGTTGACGTTGTGGAAGTTTGTCTATCTGTCTGTCTCCCCCAGTGGGTCATAAGTTGCGGCAATAAGGTAAGTCATTCATAGAAAGAAGTGATCAAAATTCAGCAGCTCCATTTAGGGGTCATTGCTACAAATATATAATGAAACAGAGCGGAAGGGTGAAATAATAAATTGAGGATGAATACTAACCACCTAAATTAAAATAAGTCTAATTCGTTTTTTTTTTTGTAAAAAAACATACATATGAAAACTAGAAAAATGTATACATAATTATAAATAAATGAATCCCTAATTATTTTCACCATAGTTGTAAACAAATGTCCAGCCCAGTAGTACAACCAGGTTTGAAGAACCTCCACATACTATTCAATATAGAGTGAAATGGACATAGAAATGGTTACGCCATATTCTAGGAACAGAGTGCTGCATGCATTCAAAACTCTGTTAGTGGTATCCCAGTAGTCAATATATGCAGTCAGGAAATGGCATCGGTATACCCCTAAATTTGCTGGAAATGTTACTGGTAAAATATTAATTCAGCGTAGTTCTGTATGCAGACCGGATGATAATATATCAACACTAAAGCTTTCTAGGTTAGAATGTATGTCTTGGAACAGAACCACAAATTAGACCAATCCCAGTGTAAAATGAATTGATGAATCAATATGTAAATTGCTAAATGTATAGCAACAAAGCATATTTCCTTAGGCACAGAATAACTGCCAAAGATATGTTCCAACACTGTTTGCAATCAATGCCAAGATATATCCATTACATTTCTGCATGCACAGTGAGTCTGCAAATAAATGTTGTACACAGATTATTGAATAGCTAATTGCTAGATGATAATGTAGACTTCACAATGTTTGATACACAACATTCACTCTATTCCCTGAGACAAATTGCAGGAAATCAGATTATAAGTGTATAAAATAGTTCAATGAAATTGGTGAGATTGGTGATTAAGCCGGTGCTGCATAGTAATGCCAGTTCAGGAATGAAGTAAGATAGTAAGATAGAATAGCTCCTTCAGGTAATCTCAGATTTTGCGGATGACACATAAATAAGCAGGGCAATAACTTCACATCAGGATATAGAAATTTTACAGAAAGACCTGAACAAAATAATGAAGTGGGCAAATACATGGCAAATTAGGGTTAATGTTGAGAAATGTAAAATAATGCACTTGGGGGCAAAAAACATAAATGCAAACTATTATATATATTAGCATGCATTAAAAGAGGGATATACTCCAGAGATAGAACGATAATCTTACCACTTTATAAAACTCTGGTTAGACCACATCTGGAGTACTCTGTCCAGTTCTGGTCACCAGTCCTCAGAAAGGATGTGCTGGAACTGGAGAAAGTCCAAAGAAAGGCAACAAAACTAATAAGGGGACTGGGGGACCTTAAATACAAGGAACGACTGAAAAACTAAATGTATTCGCACTAGAGAAACAACGCTTTAGAGGAGATATGATAACGATTTACAAATACCTCAATGGTGATCCCAGCATAGGAAAAAAACTATTCAGTCTCAAGGAGTGTAAGAGGACACAGGGACACACAATGAGATTGGAGGAGAAGCGGTTTAACCTTAAAGCAGAGCTCCGCCAAATTTTTTTTTTTAAAAGTCAGCAACTACAAATACTGCAGCTGCTGACTTTTAAAACATGGACACTTACCTGTCCAGGGCGCCCACGATGTCGGCACCCGAGGCCGAACCGTCTCTTGGTCCTCGGGTGCTGCCGCCTTCATCTTCGGTAAGGGAGTCAGGAAGTGAAGGCTTGCGGCTTCACTTCCCGGTTCGCAAAACGGATGGTCCCTGCTGTCTCTGGGACCCTTGTGTTTCCCAGCAGACAGCGGGGGGGGAACAGGAAGTGGCGTAAATAACCGCAGATTCTGCGGCTATCTATGCCGGAAGTGGGTACAGATACCTGTAATATACAGGTATCTGCACCCCCCTCCCCCCTGAAAGGTGCCAACTGTGACACCGGAGGGGGGGAGGAATCCGATGAGTGGAAGTTCCACTTTTGGGTGGAACTCCACTTTAAACTGCGCAGGGGGTTTTTCACTGTCAGGGCAATAAGGATGTGGAACCCTCTTCCACAATTGGTTTCACACTGAAACTTTCAATAGAAAATAGCCAGATAGATGTGAGTAACGTAGTATCCACTTATAAATCCTCATACATGAAACACAGCTGTGCATAAGTACATAACAGAAAGTAACATGATCAAGTCTTGATACTGCAGTCTGTTAAATGAGAGAAACTGGAACAATTATACTGGATCAGAGTTATCCATAGTAAAGCAGGGCCAAGTCTTCAAACAATATATGGGGCAAATCTGGCCCATGGAGTAGGTTTGTGATGGGACACGCTCACATCATGATGCCACCTTCTAATGCGTTTTGGCACAGTTTCTTTAGCGGGTGGGGTATTTTAGCCAATATAAAGTATAGGTTGTGTGTATTTTAAAAATATATTATTTAGGTGGACCTATTGCAGTCTGAATGTCATCAGAAGAACAAAATGAGAAGCAGTGTCTGGTAGTGCCCAGCAGTGAAACATAAAGGTGCCACATGTAAGAATTAGTTTCCTTCAGGAACCCACTGGGCTGCTAAAGTATAGTGTTGTATTAAACACTAGCTTACTATACTGTGTATAACCGCACATTAACAGTCAGAAAAAGAGAAACTAAGCAATATTCAATGTTAGGGGTTATACTTTAAAACATTTATACATGACCGTTAGCTTGCACCTCTACAAATGAGTAAAAAGGTAAGCAGTGGAAATAAGACTCTTCCTTCATCCTAACCTTCTGGTTTCTCCATGTGCCTCATTGTCCTTTTGGGACCCTTTGCCGAAGTAAGTCTGCACGAGTAGGATGTTCCGCCCAATTAAGCATTTTTTTTAGGTCTTACCCTTCTACAGGGAGCTTAAAGTGATTGTAAAGGCAGAAGGTTTTTTATCTAAATGAACTTACCTGAGCCCGATCTTCCTCCAGTGATGTGCACAAGTGCCTTGGCTGTCCGAAACTCTCCCTCCTGATTGTGTAAGACACAGCAGTGGTGCCATTGGCTCCTGCTGCTGTCAATCAAAGTCAGTTAGCCAATCAGGAGTGAAGGGGCGCGGGCCAAACCACAGCTCCGTGTCTGAATGGACACACAGAGCAGCGGCTCGGCTCGGGTGCCTCCGTAACAAGCTGTTTGCTTTGGGGGCACTCAACAGGAGTGAGGGGCCAAGAGAACCGGCGAGGGACCCGAGAAAAGGAGGATCTGGGCTGCCCTGTGCAAATCCACTGCACAGAGCAGGTAAGTATAACATGTTGGTTATCTTTAAAGAAAAAAACAAGACTTTACAATCACTTTAAAGCAGAGTTACACCCAAAAGTGGAACTTCCACTGATTTGTCTCCTCCCCCCCTCAGGTGCCACATTTGGCACCTTTTGGGGGGGAGAGGGGAAGCGGATACCTGTCTTCGACAGGTATACTGTTCCCAATTCCGGGAGTCTAGGCCACGGCTCATGACGTCTTCGCTCTGCTCCCTCCTCCTCCCCCTACCGCCGGGCCAGTAGGAGAGAGGAGCGGAGCCTCGCGCATGCGCACTAGGGTTCCCGGCATAAAGCTGTAAGGCTAAACTGCCGGGTTCCCTTACCCACAATGGTGACAGCATCGCTGGACTCCAGGACAGGTAAGTGTCCTATTATTAAAAGCCAGCAGCTGCAGTATATGTAGCTTCTGGCTTTTAATTTTTAAAGTGGTGGGCGGAACAGCACTTTAAGATGATTTTTCATGGAACAGAGGGCTCATTCCAACATGGTCATGGCTAAGCCATCAAGCAATATAGGAAGCAAAAACAACTACATATGTGTAATTGGATTTCCATTGTTTCCTCCATGTACTGCTTGTCTTAAGCCCACATACTTTCTTTAGTTTTGTCCTGCTACTGTTGAAAGAAATGCTGGGTTGGATTGAGTTGGGGTAAGTGTCCTAAATGCAGAAATGTATTTGGGAAAGTTTTTTGTTCTACTGTTATTCCTTGGCACTACAGCCCGTTAAATATATTTCAAACATTTTCTAAAACACTAACCATTTCTATTTGACATTTGCTGAGCATGTATTTATAGCCCATTAGCAATCTCTTTTCCAGGGAAATCAATTTTCTGAGCTAGGTAGCATTTTGATACTTATGAGGGATAAGAAAGAGCAATGTTCTTAGCCAACCATGTGTAAAAAAAATTTTTTGTAAGAAATAAAAAATGTTCAAACACCTTTTCTTGCTTATGTGCTGTTTCAATGGTTGAAGATTAAGATATTTAGGTGAAATTAAATCCTCAGTTTCTTTAAGCAATGTCTGCAGCTGATTTATTCACTTACAGCGCCTTGCAAAAGTATCCACCCCCCTTGGCTTTTTACCTACTTTGTTACATTGCAGCCTTTAGTTCAATGCTTTTTTTAATCTGAATTATATCCCTGTTCCAAATTATTATGCAAATTCTATTTCAGTGTCACAAAGATTAAATATTTTGTTTTTCAGTTTAACTCATGGATGGCATTGTGTCTCAGGGCTCTTTTGATCACTGAAAACAATCCCGGACATCTGTGATAATTAGATTGCCAGGTGAGCCCAATTAAAGGAAAAACAACTAGAGGGGGTTCCACATTATTAAGCAGAGCACCATTTTCAAGCAATATGGGGAAGAAAAAGGATCTCTCTGCTGCCGAAAAGAGTGAAATAGTTCAATGCCTTGGACAAGGTATGAAAACATTAGATGTTTCACGAAAACTTAAGCATGATCATTGTACTATTAAGAGATTCGTGGCTGATTCAGAGCACAGACGGGTTTTGTACAGATAAAGGCACATTGAGGAAGATTTCTGCCAGATCCATGCATCGGATCAAGAGAGCAGCTGCTAAAACACCATTACATAGCAGCAAACAGATATTTGAAGCTGCTGCTGCCTCTGGAGTCCCAAGGACATCAAGGTGTAGAGTCCTCCAGAGTCTTGCAACTGTGCATAAACCTTCCATTCGGCCACCACTAACCAATGCTCACAAACAGAAACGGCTGCATTGGGCAGAAAAATACATGAAGACTAATTTTCAAACAGTCCTGTTCACTGATGAGTGCTGTGCAACCCTGGATGGTCCAGATGGATGGAGTAGTGGATGGTTGGTGGACGGCCACCCTGTTCCAACAAGGCTGCGACGTTAGCAATGCGGTGGTGGAGTCATGTTTTGGGCCGGAATCATGGTAAGAGAGCTGGTTGGCCCCTTTAGGGTCCCAGAAGGTGTAAAGATGACCTCTGCAAAGTATGTGGAGTTCTTGACTGACCACTTCCTTCCCTGGTACAGAAGGAAGAACTATGCTTTCCGTAATAAAATCATCTTCATGCATGACAATTCACCATCTCATGCTGCAAAGAACACCTCTGCATCAATGGCTGCTATGGGGATAAAAGGAGAGAAAGTTATGGTGTGGCCTCCATCCTCTCCTGACCTCAATCCTATTGAGAACCTCTGGAGCATCCTCAAGAAAAAGATCTATGAGGGTGGGAGGCAGTTTACATCCAAACAGCATCTCTGGGAGGTTATTCTGACATCTTGCAAACAAATTCAAGCAGAAACTGTCCAAAAACTTACAAGTTCAATGGATGCAAGACTTGTGAAGCCGCTATCAAATAAGGGGTCCTATGTTAAAATGTAACGTGACCTGTTAAAATGTTTAAAAAGTTAAAATGTTGTTCAAAGTTTCATTGAAATCAGAAGGGGTTACGTAACGGATGACCCCGCCCCCTCTGACGTCACGGGGAATGCCACAGGGAAGTCCCCGTCAAGTCCCCGTGTGTCAGAGGGGGCGGGGTCACCGGGTGGCCCCGCCCCCCTTATTTAAGAACCGTCAGAAGAGGAGAAGCGTCACACAGCGGGAGCGGGACTCGAACTCGAAGCTCAACCCTAATGATTGGCATATGCATATGGGTGTATATGTGATGGATCTGAACACAATAGTCTAAGTTGGTGAAGTAAAATTTGAAAAATATATACATAAAACAATTTTTTAGGAATAAAAAAAATGATAATTGGTATGTGTGTATGTATTCAACCCCTTTGTTATGAAGCCCATTAAAAGCTCTGGTGCAACCAATTACCTTCAAAAGCCACATAAATAGTGAAATGATGTCCACCTGTGTGCAATCGAAGTGTCACATGATCTGTCATTACATATACACACATTTTTGAAAGGCCTCAGAGGCTGCAACAGCTAAGCAAGAGGCACCACTAACCAAACACTGCCATGAAGACCAAGGAACTCTCCAAACAAGTAAGGGACAATGTTGTTGAGAAGTACAAGTCAGGGTTAGGTTATAAAAAAATATCCAAATCTTTGATGATCCCTAGGAGCACCATCAAATCTATCATAACCAAATGGAAAGAACATGGCACAACAGCAAACCCGCCAAGAGATGACCGTACACCAAAACTCACAGACCGGGCAAGGAGGGCATTAATCAGAGAGGCAGCACAGAGACCTAAGGTAACCCTGGAAGAGCTGCAGAGTTCCACAGCAGAGACTGGAGTATCTGTACATAGGACGACAATAAGCCGTACACTCCATAGAGTTGGACTTTATGGCAGAGTGGCCAGAAGAAAGCCATTACTTTCAGCAAAATACAAAAAGGCACGTTTTGAGTTTGCGAAAAGGCATGTGGGAGACTCCCATAAATGTATGGAGGAAGGTGCTCTGGTCTGATGAGACTAAAATTGAACTTTTTGGCCATCAAAGAAAATGCCATGTCTGGCGCAAACCCAACACATCACATCACCTAAAGAACACCATCCCCACAGTGAAACACGGTGGTGGCAGTATCATGCTGTGAGGATGTTTTTCAGCAGTCGGGACCGGGAAACTGGTCAGAGTTGGGGGAAAGATGGGTGGTGCTAAATACAGGGATATTCTTGAGCAAAACCTGTACCACTTTGTGTATGATTTGAGGCTAGGACGGAGGTTCACCTTCCAGCAGGACAATGACCCCAAACACACTGCTAAAGCAACACTTGAGTCGTTTAGGGAAAATATGTAAATGTGTTGGAATGGCCTAGTCAAAGCCCAGACCTCAATCCAATAGAATATCTGTGGTCAGACTTGCTGTTCAAAAGCGCAAACCATCCAACTTGAAGGAGCTGGATAAACATATTTTTTCCAGTGCTTTAATGGGAGATAACTGGAAGAAGTAGCAAGAAAGAGGTAGAAGGAGAGTTGCAGGGAAGTTCAAATACCTTTTCTTGGTGTAGCACTAAGGACTTGAAATCTTTGGGATGAATGTATCCCCAGCTCAGGAATAGCCGAAATGCAGCATGAACAAAAAGTCTCTGCCACAGACTTGATTAAAATAAAACCCGTATGATCCTCTGCCACAGGATGTAGTAGTTTTCAATGAACAGCAAACACAGTAACAGAACTTTTAAGCCAACCCGGCAGTACTTGTGCGGTAGAGTAGTTTAGGATGCGTCCTCCAATCGAGTCACCAGGCCCTTCTTAAGACCAGCCTTGCATGGTCCCTTCCAAGATGGGTCCTCCCCTGGATCTTCCCGATTGTCCAGCTCAGCTTCTTCCCACAGGACAGACAGCACAGGACCATCCCAGCAATAACAGACCCCAGACAGGCTTCTGGGTCCACCCGCTCGGTTGCCGCAACGCAACCCTCCAGGTCGGAGGGCCGCGAAGTAGGACTCACTGACATATGCCTCTAGGCCAGGAGGGCCACGAGGTAAAGCTCCCAGAAACATGGCGTCTGTCCCATAAATACCCTCTCCCAGAATGCAACTCGGAGGACCACCTCCGCCGAGTTATCTCCGGGACAGAAGAGCACTCATACACTTCAGCTTGTTGCTTTTCCAACACTTACCCATGGTGACAACGACACCCACAGGCACAATGTGGAACTGCACGCAACACAGCCAAGCTGGAACAGAGGCTAGTCTAACATTAGATTGAATCTAACTAGGTACAGAACAGATGACCCACTAAATTTACCTATAAGCGGTAGATTGAAAAATCTACCAGCGTTACATGTCCTATTTGTTTTTTGCTTCACAATAAAAAAAAAAAATCTTAAATGTTGTGGGCATGTTCTGTAAATTAAATTATGCAAATCCTCAAACAATCCATGTTAATTCCAGGATGTGAGGCAACAAAACACGAAAAATGCCAAGGGGGTGAATACTTTTGCAAGGCACTGTATTGAGTAAGCGGCTTCTTAATATTTTAATTCTTCCCTATGTTCCAGCTGAAGCTGGTGCCATGACCCCTTACCCAGCTTTCCTGTTTCAGGCTGGCTCCTTTCTTTTGTCGCATCCTATGGAGCCACCCTTGAATGCAGGGACTAGAGTTGTGTCTCTCTACACTGTGTGCAACAGTAGAAAAACACAGCCCCATAGTCCTGTATGGCAAGAAACTGACATGCTCCTCCCTTATCCTGCTCCTCCCTTCTTCAAGTTAACAGACTGGCTCAAAACAGCACTGTCTACTGTTATCTCTTACCTGTAAAGACATAAGGTTCAGGGGAGCAGCGCTGAGAGAGTAGAAGCCAGCAGTATTGAAAGCTGCAAACTTAAAGTGCTGGGGTAAGAATTTTAACAAATAGTGTATTGTAGAATGTTTATTTTATTGTGCTTAATGCGTTAAACTAAAAAATGCTGAGAGTTTATTACTACTTTAAAAAAAGAGAAGTATTGCTGAGCTTTTTTGGTCATAGTTGTCTTGTGGATCACCGGGGTGTACTTACTTATGCCCTTCTGTGATCCAGAGTCAGCTTACAGCAGGCTTTTGCCCACTATTAACTAAAGTGGCAGAGCTGCTCCAGACTCTGGAGGGATCTAAACAATATTGTCAGGGTGAGATCTAGAGTCAGCTGCGCCCACCCCTCTCCAGCTCAGTGCTCCAGTCAGGCCTGTACTGGTCATCGGAACTACCGGGAGTTTCCCGGTGGGCCGATAGCTCAGTAGGCCGGTCAGGTGCAGTCCTGGAGCCGCTCCTCTCTGACAGTGAATGATCGCGATTTCATTCCTGTCAGGAGGAGCAGCTTCTGTCACTTGCTGGAGAGAGCATTAGGCTTTCGGCTTCCTCCAGCCTGCAGGGGGAGATAGACAGCCAACAGACTTCCCTTCTTCTCTCCCCTTATTACTTGTTATCACATGACTGGAGAGAGGAACAGGAGAAGCTGCCTTCAAAACTGTGAGTACATGTGGGAGGAGGAGGAGAGGGAGGACACTCTGATGTGAAGGGGGCTGCTGATGGGGACTCTCTGATATGAAGGGGGCTTCTGATGGGGACACACTGGTGTGAAGGGGGCTCCTGAGGGGGACACACTCATGTGAAGGGGGCTGCTGGTGGGGACTCTTATGTGAAGGGGGCTGTTGGTGGGGACTCTGATGTGAAGGGAGCTGCTGATGGGGACTCTGATGTGAAGGGGGCTGCTGGTGGGGACCCTGATGTGAAGGGGGTTGCTGATGGGGACTCTGATGTGAAGGGGGCTGCTGATGGGGACTCTGATGTGAAGGGGGCTGCTGGTGGGGACTCTGATGTGAATGGGGCTGCTGATGGGGACTCTCTGATGTGAAGGGGCTGCTGATGGGGACTCTCTGATGGGAACACACTGATGTGAAGGGGGCTGCTGATGGGGACACACTGATGTGAAGGGGGCTGATGGTGAGGACTCTAATGTGAAGGGGGCTGCTAATGGGGACTCTGATGTGAAGGGGGCTGCTAATGGGGACTCTGATGTGAAGGGGGCTGCTGATGGGGACTCTGATGTGAAGGAGGCTGCTGGTGGGGACTCTTTGATGTGAAGGGGCTGCCGATGGGGACTCTCTGATGGGGACACACTGGTGTGAAGGGTGCTGCTGATGGGGACACACTAATGTGAAGGGGGCTGCTGGTGGGGACTCAGATGTGAAGGGGGCTGATGGTGGGGACTCTGATGTGAAGGGGCTGCTGATGGGGACTCTGATGTGAAGGGGCTGCTGTTTGGGACTCTCTGTGAAGGGAGCTGCTGATTGGGACTCTCTGATGTAAGGGGGACGCTGTTGGGGACACACTGATGTAAGGGGGGACTCAAAATTAAAGTGGGCCGATCATCAAGTCCAGGGCCAAATTTTTGTTTTTGGGGAAGCTGCAGTTGCACATTGATGCTGCTGCATAAAAGTGAGTATGTGTGTTTGTTTACAAACATCTCTAATGTTGGTGTTATTTCCCACTATGTTGAGTTCCCCAATTACTGCAATTCCATAAAATATGATAGTAAAATTACCGGATCATTTTCAACCTGTTACAAATACATTTAATTAAATTCAATTGACATCTATGTGAGGTGGTGGATTGCCTCACGCTGCACTGTTTTAAAAAAAAAGTACCGTACGCAGTACTTTTTTCGACACACATCACCTGGGCAACACAATTCTGTGAACCAGCCATATAGAAGACAAGTCATTTTGCCTTGTCATGTGATGAGACTGCCCTTGAATAGCCATCCAACACATCTCACAGCTTTCAAGCTAACAGGCTCAGAGAGGCATACTGATAATGGAGGCATTGCGGGCCAGACAGAGAGAGCCAAAGGGACAGATGTGGCCAGCAGCACATGCGCAGGGCATGCAGTCAGGGGAGGCAGGTGAGGCAGAGCCATGAACATGAACATAAAAAAAAGATCGAGGGTCGTAGCTCGGCAAACAGGGGGTAGGTAGCCAAAGTCCTACCCCACTTCTGGTCAAAATGTGGGGCTCCTAGCACCTATGGTTCCAGAAATACGGAGCTCCTTGTGTAGCCTGTGAGAAGCTACATACGGCGTGGCCAGTTTAAATAAATAATGATAATAATGGTAAAGTACCATTGGTCCAAGCTGTCCAATATACAGTATCTCACAAAAGTGAGTACACCCCTCACATGTTTGTAAATGTTTTATCATATCTTTTCATGTGACAACACTGAAGAAATTACACTTTGCTACAATGTAAAGTAGTGAGTGTACAGCTTGTATAACAGTGTAAATTTGCTATCCCCTTAAAATAGCTCAACAAACAGCCATTAATGTCTAAACCGCTGGCAGCAAAGGTAAGTACACCCCTAAGTGAAAATGTGCAAATTGAGCCCAAAGTGTCAATATTTTGTGTGGCCACCATTATTTTCCAGCACTGCCTCAACCCTCTTGGACATGGAGTTCACAAGAGCTTTACAGGTTGCCACTGGAGTCCTCTTCCACTCCTCCATGACGACATCACGAAGCCGGTGGATGTTAGAGACCTGCGCTCCTCCACCTTCCGTTTGAGGATGCCCCACAGATGCTCAATAGGGTTTAGGTTTGGAGACATGCTTGGCCAGTCCACCACCTTTAACCTCAGTTTCTTTACCAAGGTAGTGGTCATCTTGGAGGTGTCTTTGGGGTCGTTATCATGTTGGAATACTGCCCTGCGGCCCAGTCTCCAAAGTGAAAGGATCATGTTCTGCTTCAGTATGTCACAGTACATGTTGGCATTCATGGTTCCCTCAAAGAACTGTAGCTCCCTAGTTCCGGCAGCACTCATGCTGCTCCAGACCCTGACACTCCCACCACCATGCTTGACTATAGGCAAGACACACTTGTCTTTGTATTCCTCACCTGGTTGCCGCCACACACGCTTGACACCATCTGAACTCAATAAGTTTATCTTGGTCTCATCAGACCACAGGACATGGTTCCAGTAATCCATGTCCTTAGTCTGCTTATCTTCAGCAAACTGTTTGCGGGCTTTCTTGTGCATCATCTTTAGAAGAGGCTTCCTTCTGGAATGACAGCCATGCAGACCAATTTGATGGAGTGTGAGGCGTATGGTCTAAGCACTGACAGACTGACCCCCAACCCCTTCAACCTCTGCAGCAATGCTGGCAGCACTCATACGTCTATTTCCCAAAGACAACCTCTGGATATGACGCTGAGCATGTGCACTCAACTCCTTTGGTCGACCATGGTGAGGCCTGTTCTGAGTGGAACCTGTCCTGTTAATCTGCTGTACGGTCTTGGCCACTGTGCTGCAGCTCAGTTTCAGGGTCTTGACAATTTTATTATAGCCTAGGCCATCTTTATGTAGAGCAAGAATTCTTTTTTTCAGATCCTCAGTTCCTCAGTTCTTTGCCATGAGGTGCCATGTTGAACTTCCAGTGAGCAGTATGAGAGAGTGAGAGCGATAACACCAAATTTAACACACCTGCTCCCCATTCACACCTAATACCTTGTAACACTAACTAGTCACATGACATCGGGGAGGGAAAATGGCTAATTGGGTCCAATTTGGACATTTTCACTTATGGGTGTACTCGCTTTTGTTGCCAGCGGTGTAGACATTAATGGCTGTGTGTTGAGTTATTTTAAGGGGACAGCAAATTTACACTGTTATGCAAGCTGTACACTCACTACTTTACATTGAAGCAAAGTGTAATTTCTTCAGTGTTGTCACATGAAAAGATATAATAAAATATTTACAAAAATGTGAGAGGTGTACTCACTTTTGTGAGATACTGTAAATGCTGCCGCGGAGGCTCTCCTCTCACTGCAGTGTTATAGAAGGAGGCATGTGTCTAAAAGACAAATACTCCCTTCCAGCCCAGCCCTCTTAACTACAAGGAAAACACATGGGTTTATGGGTGTAAGGTTTACCCATAATCCCATGTTTTTCTCACACAGTTAAGAGGTAAAATCTGCTGTTGCTGAAAAGGTACTTTTTTTAATCAAGATAAATAATATATTACTATGCTATCTGTTATAACATAATAATTTATTAGTTATCTATTTACTGTGAAATTACTGGTATGAAGTTATTACTTAAATCTTCAGTAATTTGTCCATTATGCCACCTGCTTGAGTACAGTTTTTGAAAAAATAGTGAATTACCTTAAAAACAATATATAATAATTATTTGTATATTACTTACTTATGGTAATTAACCACTTGCCATCCAGGCCAATTCTGACACTTCTCTCCTACATGTAAAAATCATCATGTGTTTGCTAGAAAATTACTCAGAACCCCCAAACATTATATATATTTTTTAGCAGACACCCTAGGGAATAAAATGGTGGTCGTTACAACTTTTTTATGTCACATTTGTGCAGTGAGAATCAAATACGTAACTTGTGAATATGTAACCTCTGTGTATCTGGTTCTCATACTAGCCAGTGCCTCACCAGCCACTGACCTCACCGCACGTCCCTGCACATGCGGTCCTATGAAAGTAAGAAGTGATGCTGGTTCGAATCCCAACCACGACACTACCTGCCTAGAGTTTGCATGTTCTCCCTGTGCCTGCGCGGGTTTCCTCCGGGTACTCTGGTTTCCTCCCACACTCCAAAGACATGCTGGTAGATAAATTGGATCCTGTCTAAATTGTCCCTAGTATGTATGAATGTGAGTTAGGGACCTTAGAGTGTAAGTTCCTTGAGGGTAGGGACTGATGTGAATGTACAATATGTATGGAAAGCGCTGCGTAAATTGATGGTGCTATATAAGTACCTGAAATAAAATAAATAAAGTATGGTGATATTTAGAAATCTGATGGGTTACAGTAAAAAAGAGCATGATTGGATAATCTTTGGTCAGTAAGGGCATGAACACCATAACAAAAATGGCGCCACTAGCTTCCCGATGATGCATTATTTATGTGAAACGCGTTGAGGCATAGAGGTGCGACGCATACGTCACTTCCTGCCCCTTGGTATCACCACATATGAGGACTGGAATGCACGCTGGCTTCTCTGAACGGAGCAACATGACAGCTATAGATACAGATTACTGGATAGACTTAGTGCCGGTTGGAGGGCACTTGTAAATGTGAGTTGGCACTTTTATATTGGATGTTTTTACCAATTGAATAAATATGTTGCACAGTGATGGCATTTTCTTATTACATAACTGAGTGAGAGGGGAGATCATAATAGTGGACACAGGATCTCTGGTGGATTGGATGATCACGCTTAATTTGAATGGTTATCTGGTGAGTCAAATTCTGGATGGTGGAGGATTAAACACAATATTTGTGGTGAACGCCTGACATGTTTCTGACAATAAAGTCCTTCCTCAGAGCTTAGTGTCATTTAAAAAAATTGTGTTGTATTGTTTGTTTTTCTATAAATGTAAATATAATGGAAATTAGTATACAATATAAATCAAAATAGATTTCTCATTAGAGTCACACTTTCAACATCAGTTAACATGTTAGGGCATAGTTCATAACAGTAGGACAATGGATCATCGTACTTACAAAAGCAAACAAAAGGTCAACCGATGCTGGACACATGGGAAGATGGAATTTTATCTGTACTCCTCCTGGGCCCACAGACAGCCAAAGACAGCTCCAAGATGGTAACCGGGTGCAACTGGATCAGCCACAGCGGCAAGGCACAGGAGACACGGCAATGAAGTCCGCTGCAAGAACACCCAGAGGTAAAAACCAACCACGGCCCCTACTGAGTATATACCGCAGTTGATTGATGTATGTGTCTCTAAATTTAAACAAGAAACAGACACCAAGGCAATGTAAGGGCAGTGCTAAGCACTATATGTGTAGGTGTACAAAGGTATATAAAGATATATAAAGATAGCTAGATATAGCTGACCATAATAGTAAGAAAGGGTAAATAAATCAATTGATATCTAATAAGAAGATAGACAGATCTATAATGCCAATAGTATTCAATTGTGGTGATAACATACCTTTGAATTGTTTGCCTGTTTAAGAGTGAATCCTGCAGCATAACACAATCAAAGTGATTGTCCAAGCAAGAGGAATGATTATATAGAGGCAGATAAGTACAGCTGTCAATAATTGCTGATAAGCAACCAAAATCAGCTAGGCCTGGGATCACCATGAGGTAGGCACAGCGGCGTGATGTGGTGTTCTCAGACAACGCGGCACCGCCCCGCCTGTAGGGGCGGAGCGGTTTCCCGCTTCATTATGCCACTGGCGTGCCTACGTCCCATATGTCCGGGCCTTACGGTGAGACCAAACAGTAAGGAGTCTTACCCACATAGCTAGCTGTGAGTAAGGAGGTCCCCAGGCACAGCCCAACTGGGGCAGCCTCCCGGGGGCCTCCCGCGCGCTGGGCAGCAGACAACACCCCCAATCGCCACACGCCCACCGCCAATGGCAGCAGCCCCGAGGTGACCCAATATGGGGAGCCAGTAAAAGGCAGCATGGGGACCCAGAAGAGACAGTCACACCCAGTGGTCAGCAGCAGAAGGCCCGCACATAAGCATGGCCTAAGTCCCATGGTAGAACTTGAAGTTTAAACAACCTGAAAAGACAGAGAAATGAGCAACAGCATCAAATCAATAATGCATATTAGTAACGAAATAACAAAATAACAAAATGCACTAGGATATATATATACAAAACAAGGATACCATACATATATATATATATGTGCAGAAAAAAATTGTAACAGATACCTATAGGGGAACCAGAGACATCAAAATATTTGCTTCTATAAATCTAATTCACATATGCCTGACTGAAAACCCTCCAAATACAATTTGAAATTAAACGCCTCCTTGAGGCCTGGAGGTACTGTTACGTTAAGACGAAATATCCACCTCAGTTCACTTTGTAAAAGTTGCTCATTCAAGTCTCCTCCTCTTGGGTTATTAGGAATATGATAAAGTGCCAAGAATCGCACCTTTGGAGTGAGGTCACAATGTACTACGAGGCTATGTCTACTAAGGGGAAGACCAGGGTCCTTCTTTTTAATACTAACAATGTGTCTGTAGATTCTTTGCCAAAATTCGAGTTTTGTTTTTCCCACATAGTAACAGTTGCATTCACACTGCAGTAAGTAAAATACCCCTGCAGTGTGGCAATTGACAAAATGTCTAGGTCTCAGTTTATCCACATTTGGTAAGTCTATGTTCTTTGCGGTGTCCATATACTGGCAATAATTACAGTTACCGCATCTAAATGTGCCTTTAAGTTTAACATTGTCTTGTTTATTAATTTTGTATTCACTACTGACTAAATTTGTCACACAGTGAGAACGCTCTGCGATATGTAATCAATGGTTGAGTGGGGATAAATGGTGCTAGTATAGTATCCATACTGAGTAAATGCCAGTATTTTTGTAGGATGGCCTCCCCCAGCTGGGTGTTCTTGCAGCGGGCTTCATTGCCCTGTCTCCTATGCCTTGCCGCTGTGGCTGATCCAATTGCCCCCAATTACCATCTTGGAGCTGTCTTTGGCTGTCTGCAGGCCCAGGAGGAGTACAGATAAAATTCCATCTCCCCATGTATCCAGCATCGGTTGACCTGCTTTTTACGATGATCCATTGTCCTACTGTTATGAACTATGCCCTAGCATGTTAACTGATGCTGAAAGTGTGACTCTAATAAGAAATCTATTTTGATTTATATTGTATACTAATTTCCATTATATTTACATTTATAGAAAAACAAACAATACAACACGATTGTTTTAAATGACACTAAGCCTCTGAGGAACGACGTCATCGTCCGAAACATGTCAGGCGTCATTTACAGCATGGACCCCTGCTAGCTTAAAACCTTCATATAGGGCAGCTAAGTTTCATGCCTATTCATGTAATCTCAATATAATATTGATATCAACAATTGTATTAATCTTTTTTGATATTGTAATTGTATAATTGTGAATATTCAATAAATACTTTTTTACTTCACACTTGGTCTGTCATTAAAAATCCTGAGGGGTTATACCGTACCTTGTGCACCAGGTTATCTTTTGTAGGATTTATGTTATAACGTTTGGGCACAGTACATAATGGTGTTGGTTGATTTGCATAAGTATATTGATATATATTGTGCTATCATGACTATTTATATATACCCTTATAGGCACCTGCCTACAAACTATTCTGAGTCCAATCTTGATCCAGCAAGGTGGGCGTCTGCAGCAGCTATTCTCTCCTCTCTACTTACAGGAGACTCAGCAGCAGGGGGAGCCATAGGCTCCTGCTGCTGTCAGTAAAATCCTGTGAGCAGGGATTGGAGGGGAGGGCTTACCCACACTGTGTGTCTATAAATGCACACAGCCCAGCTCAAGTCTGCAGGAGTGTCCCCATAGCAAACGGCTTGCTATGGGGAAATTTAAAGAAGAGAAGGAGGCAAGATCACCAGCAGGGACCCTAGAATAGGAGGTTCAGTGCCTCTCTGTGCAAAATCCAAGTTTATTATTTTTTTTTTTTTTAAATAGACTTTACGACCACTTCATAGCTCAATTCCAGCATTTTTGTTTCTTGTTTTGTTGTGTCTTAGATAGTCAAGAAGAGTTAGAACTTCCCTGGGGGGGGGGGGGATAGGCTAATAAAAGGGAGTTATAGGAAATCTCTCCAATAGGGACAGAAACAGCAAAAAGAAAAATGTGGGGATGAGTAAGAACCGCTGTCTGAATATTCCTGCCCCAGTGAAACCAGTTGCCCTAATTTTTTGTCCTGGTGACATGTCAGGGAAATGACACACATCGATCAAAAAAATAAAAAAAAAGTTTTGGCTTAAGTTGAGTTTTGAAGTGACTGGTGTGCAAGCAGATAATCCAGCTCATCCATCTCATGTTCACAGTCTTGTTACCCTTTTCATTTAATGGACCATGATATTCTAACAAATAAACTTATGAGAAGATTTCCATAAACCAGTGTGACGGGAGTCACTTTGGGCGGGGGGCTTGTGAAACCCAGCTTACCTTGGAGAGCTCTGGAAACTCAGGGTCCAGCTCCCATGGCCCCTCCTATGTGTAAGTCACCCTGTGTCCATTCAGGACACAGGGTGACCGAGAACTCCAGTTGCGTCTGCCTAACCCAACTCACCGTACAAGCATACCGAACTCAGCATTTCCTTTTGACACTGTTGTTCTGGATTCTGTATGTGTGGTTTGTGCTAAAGAAGTGAAGGGGCTCTTTTCACTTGGGACGTTAATGTTTGTGAGCAATATCCTTCACCTTTAAGACTGCTAGACTCTTGTAAGAGTATTTCACAGACCATTGCTAGATAGTTTGAGGTAGGGTGGGGGTTGTTATGTGCTTTTATGGGACTATTTCTGTATATATTTGCCTGATATGCCCTGGTCATTCCTTGTGACACTGACATTGGAAATAACACTGTTTTCACTGGCCATACAGAACTTTGTTACCCAAATTTAAGTGTAACTGCTGTCCCATGTCTCTGGGGGCAGGGCAGAGAGGGGAGGGGGAATTCCTCCAACAGCCTCTCCTGCTAATAAGGTGGTCTATTGTTCAAATTTTTGATATACCTGCATGCCCCTTATTGTTGATTGGACAGTTTACCCCATCCTGAATCAAATGGATAGGGAGTTGTTCCCTGAGTGTATACCTGTATACCTGTGTACCAGTGTTTGAATAAACAGTTTTGATGTTTTTCATCCTACACCGAGTTACGGCTAGTGACTGGGGTCTTGGATCGTGTGGTACCAGACAGAGGAAGCATTTACAACGGATATAGTCCTGTTGAGGACAGGGTCCGTCACAACCAGCACTGCCCACCTTACTCTACTAATACTGGACACTGCAAAAATCAATCAATCTTTCTTTTTCCACACTTTCCCTCTCCCTGCCCAGGTCACATTAACAACCGAGTTTCAGGGCATTCACAGCCCTTTTTAGATGTGTCAAGTCACTTTAAAGTATCAAGTGGTTGGTTGAAAAGACTTTAAATAATGAGAGGCTTCTTGAATTTCCTGGTGACCTGACAAATAAATGGCTTCTTTCAATTTCATGTATGCATCTGTTCATAGCAAATCCATTAAAGATTAGGTTGGACTATGCAATTTTTTACAGCATTGGTAATATGATGCATCTTTTCAAGCATTGCATGTGTCAGTCGCAATGGGCGAGTTTTCCTAAAACCGGTGCACACAGAATCTGGTGCAGCTGTGCACAGTAATCAATCAGCCGAAAAATGGCTACAGCGTGGTCCTACTTTGCCGGGAGGCCATCATATAACGTCCTCCGATGCTCGAGTGGCCTGTGTGCCCCCTGCAGGGCGTGTGTGGGGCGCTCTGTGATCAGCGAGTCAATGATCCCAACCCCTTACCACGTGATCAGCTGTCAGCCAATGACAGCTGATCATGTGATGTAAACAGAGCCGGTAATTGGCTATTTTTTCTCCTCACACTGATAGCTTCAGAGGGACATCAGTCCCGATCAAGTAGAGCAGCCGCCGCCTCATCTGTGCCAACCTGTGCCACCTGCCAATGCCAACTGCTGGTGCACAACAGTGCCGCCTACCAGTGCACACCAGTGCCACCTATCAGTGCCCACAGTGCCACCTATCAATGCCACCTATCAGTACCAATCAGTGGCTCATCACCAGTGCTGCCTATCAATTTTACATACCAGGGCTCATCAGTGCCACCTATCAGTGCCACCTATTAGTGCCCATATTTGCCACCTATCAGTGCTACCTATCAGTGGCCTTCAGTGCCACCCATCAGTGCCAACCATCAATGCCACCCATCAGGGCCCATCAATGCCGCCTCATCAGTGCCGCCTTATTAGTGCCCATCAGTACCACCGTATCTGTGCAGCCCATCAGTGCAGCCCATCAGTGCCCATCCATGCAGCCTATCAGTGCCCATCAGTGTAGCCTCATCAGCGCATATCAATGAAGGAGAAAAATGACCTGTTTGTAAAATTTTATAACAAACTATGAAAACTGATTTTTTTTTCAAAATTTTCCGTCTATTTTTGTTTAGCAAAAACAACTGCCTGAAGTGATTTAATGCCACCAAAAGAAAGCTCTATTTGTATGAGTTTGTATTTGTATTCGTATGTTGCAGCAGGGACCCCAGAACAGGAGGTTTAGGGCCACTCTGTACAAAAACCATGTTTATTATTTAATAAAAATAAATATACTTTAATTTTTTTTTATAGCTCAGTTCCAGCATTTTTGTCTTGTCTTAGAGTCAGGAAGAATTAGACCTTCTGCAATATTTTATTTGTTTTTGCAGGCGTCTGCATAAAAGTTACTGCGCTACAGTTACAGTGCGATGCCAGAAGTTAAATGCCATGATTAAAAAAATATATATATATATAAATATGTATGTTTATAATGTACACTTCCTTGTCTCAGTGAATATGATTACTGTCAATTGCTTCTAGGTCTCTCCCAGTTCCCAGAGATTTGTGAGTGCAAAGACACAGAGCTCGAGTGTGCAGAGGCCAATTTACAAGCAGTACCACACGTGTCAAGCAATGTAACTCTTTTGTAAGTAGCTTTCTGATTTCTAATTCATCACTAACAAACCTCACTAAAAGTTGTCCATCCTGTCCAGACATATCCTGCCCATCAGCACCTCTCCTCCCAAAAACATACACATAAATTATTAACAGGCAATTTTGTTTTTGCTCAAGGTTACTGACAAGTCTAATTGACCTTGAAACTCAATATCAGACTTGTCGCCTACTTAAAACTTACTGTGCTACAGTTGCGTGTACCATATAATAACAAATAATGCAAGAATATGAACCTAGATTTACATTATATAATACTGTGTATTGTTCTACGATGTCCTCATGCATTTCAGCCCATTGCTTTTTAAGAATTGCCTTTATATGAAAAAATGGTAAAATATTAAAAGTTGTCTCAATATGTATTTCCTTGAATTTCATTAAATTAAGAACTTCTAATGAGTAAAGCATGAAAGGTGAGTGTGTTGTCCTTGTTCCACTGATAAAAAGTCCTCATTAGAGGTGATTAGAAGGACAGGTAACTAATTGATTTCCCAGTGGCAGATTGGCAAAGGAGAACTCACGTAAGATATCTACTTTGCATCAATTTGTCTAAATACATGACTGTGTGGTTTAATAATAGCATGTCCTTCAAATCTTAATGAGCAGAGTCCATCAGTAATTTGCAGGGTTCCCAAATTAGAACAAGGCAAATATTTTTTAAACATAATGATTCCTTGCGTCACAGAAAAACCAGAGGATAATGGATATGTAGTCTGGATACAAGCATGAACTCCAATACCATGTTTCCATTTGATAGAAATTTCCCCAGAGACATCTTAGAAAAAAAATGAATAGTGCTAGGACATAGATATAAAACAACCAGGACTTTTAAGTTGTAGTATGGCAGTGGGTGTAAATGAAAAACCAAATGAAAGAGACAGAGACAGACCATCTAAAGCTCGTACTTAGTTACAGTGGACTACAGGGGCTTTAATTTCAACATTAAACACTCTTTTACCATATTCCTTTAATTTTCAATGGGAGCACCGATTTAATTTGCCCCTCTTTTTGTCTCTTTCCTGTTTGCATTGCAAAAGCCTGCTCCCTTGTCCTGGAGACTTATTATGCAACAGCAAGACATTTATCAATCTTTGTCAACCTCCCCACCTACACACACACCAACATAAAGCCAAACTACAATAGTGCAATCTTTACACTATAGCTAAAGCCCAAACTATTTTACTTTTGGATACAATAACAGAATAGTTGAAAAAAGTTTTTTTATGTATCCCACTGAGACAGTTCTTTTCACATCCTGTCCTGAAACTCAATACAAACTGAGAGGAAATGTCTCCAAAAGGGAAGGAAATCCCCTGTCAAATAGTTCTCATTGTCACCAGAAAAATTGTGTGCATTGGAAATTATCCTCTTCGTTTCTGTTTCAGTAAACAACAAATGTTGTATCTCTGCACTGGCCTAAAGTTTGAACTGCTGCAACCCAAATCCTGGAATAGGAATAAAAGCAAACCAAAATAGTAATGGTGTGCTGTTCCTTTAAAAAATGAATAAACTAACTGATGTGACCTTATACTATAATAACAGGTGCAGTGAATGAAATCAATCTAATTAATTGAATCTTGTAACAAATGATGACTCAACTTTTAGGTAAATGTGTACATAAAAAAAACTCTCCTCCAAACAAATAAAGAGTAAAGTGCACAAATAAATCTTAAATTAAATGCATGGATCCTCCATTCCCAGTAGACGACCGTTTTGTGGAAACGTGTCCGGCCAGAGAGTACATGTACTGTCATGTGAACTGGCTGGATGAGTGATACCGCCGCCAGAGATACTCTTAATGCTCGAATATCTTAACCTTGATGTAAGTGTAACTTTTACCTTTTTAATAAAATGTCTGGCTGTTTTACACTATGAGGCTTCTCCCTTCTCTATATATGGTTCCTGGACATACAGAGTTTATTCTTACAAGCATATGGAAACACGTTATTTGAAACATCTATACCTGAGACATCCACACCTGTGATCATTTTCTCACAAGCTACCTTGATTTCTGTAAAAGGGATACATCTCCGCTGGTAAGAGGCCAATTTTTCTCTTGATCGATGGAGCACTTTTCATTTCATGGTCACGGTAGTGGAGTATTTGATACTTGCACACTTTTATTGATACATGCATCCTCTCCTAAGTGTGTGGACTTGACATATGGACATTTTTTTCACTGAGATTTTTTTCATTTGCACACTTTTTTATATATATACCATGCATTTAATTTAAGATTTATTTGTGCACTTAATATTTGTTTGGAGCATTTTTTATGTCCACATTTACCTAAATAGTAAATAAGCGATATTGTGCTAAGTGCATATAAAGTAAACCAAGCTATGTAAGTGACACAGATGATCCGTGACCAACAGCAGCTCCCACAACAATGTACACTTCATAACAAAAATTTAAATCAAAATGTGTAGCACTGTCAAACCATGACTTTAATGATTAAAGTGCAAAAAACATCTAATATAATGCAATAACGATGAAAATGTGAAAAAGGAAAAAAGAAAAATTATTAATAGTCCAAATGTCCCAATTCCACATCCATAAAGTGAACTCAAAACGTGTGCTGATCCAATGTTCAATTTGTGAAGGCACCCAGTGCTCCCCACAGGATAGACAGGGTAAGTATGTCTGCTTACCAGATTTTAAGACCCTCAAGGGTCTATCTGCGCATTAGTGAGCTTTCACCCTTCACTATGGGCTCAACCACATCCACTACCCAGCCTGCTTAATTGGATTCCACAGGTGTATACCCCACAGTTATCATCAGTCAAGGAAACTTCAGAGTCCGGTCAAACATTCATTATATGAAAGAGGAAGATAAACTCATTGCACAACATTCTTTTAAAAGCACATGGGAGATTATTAAAAGTTGTACTTACATAAAAACAATAAAATTAGGCTCAAAAATGGAAACATTTGTTTGTCCAGCACCCTCCATGAGTGTGCGGACGTCACCGCTGCGCCGTGCCTAGCCTTTAACCAGCAATCAGCTTTTATTTAAAAGAGAAGTGATGGTTTATGCCCCGTACACATGGTCGGAATTTCCAACAGAAAAAGTCAGATGGGAGCTTTTCATCGTATATTCTGACCGCGTGTATGCCCCATCTGACTTTTTACGTCGCAAAATTCAGACGGACTTAGATAGAGAACATGTTCTATATTTTTCCGACGGAACACATTCCTATTGGGAAAACCGCTCGTCTGTATGCTGTTCCAACGTACCAAAAATGACGCATGCTCTGAAGCAAGTACGAGACGTCGTACACGTTGTCCCGTCGTACATGTTGTATGTCACCGCATTCTTGATGGTTGGAATTTGGTGTGACCGTGTGTATGCAAGACAGCTTGAGCGGAATTCCGTCGGAATTCCGTCGGAAAAATCTTCAGAGTTTATTCCGACGGCAAAAACCGGTCGTGTCTACAGGGCATTAGAGGTCCCATTGGCACCATTTGAGACCTCCCAAACTATTGTCTGCTGTGTTTCCCCTTTACATTCAACCCTTTTATTTCCATATTACTATTATTATTATTGTTATTACCTGTTCGGTCCCATTGTCCTGCTTATGTCCTGTCTCTTTCTCTTAGTCTTCCACCCCTTTCTCTTCCTACTCTCTCGAACATCTTTGTTTGCCTCCCTCTCTTTTTCCTCTTTTTCCTTCCCTCGCTTCCCTTCATATTCTTTACACCACTGTACTTTTTGATTTGTTTCTTAAAGCCATACCAATATTTTATCACCATCTTCATTACACTGTTCAGTTGCTTTACTTGTTTATTTTGTCCATTTTGATTGTACATCTTATTTGTGACCTTCCCATACCATGAAGTGGCTTTATCTTTTTATTTCTTTGTTACGTTGTAAAACAATAAAGATATATTTGTCTCTAAAAGAGAAGTATGTCCATACTTCTCATGTGGATTACAGGGGTGCACTTACTTTTGCTCTCCTGTGACCCACAATCAGTTGAAAGTGGACTAATGCCCATTGTCAGCTGACATCACAGACCTGCTCCAGGCTCTGGAAGGATCCCAGCCATATTACCATATAGTTGGGATCCACCCAGATGCTTGATCAGCAGACCCTACGGTATTTGCACAAATGTTTATCAAACCAATATAGTTGCAAAAATACACTAAAATTTAATTTTTACATTGGGCCTTTTTGCAAAATGGTGAAAATCGGACGTATGCAAAAATGTAAATATCCAAATTTCTCTAAAAATTTGAAGGTATTAATTTTCCCTTACAGCTTACAGAATTTGTGAAAGACCCCCAAAACCACATATTTTCTGAAAGCATATGACCTCTAAAATAAAAAGAAGGTGCTACTGATTTTTTAGACCCAGCGGTATTTGCGTAAATCCAGATAATAGAGTAATAATACCGCGCCAATCCCAAGGGTCAGAAGCAGCCAACACAGCAATCAGACAAATTGTGCAGTAATGTGAAGTAAAAGTGTGGCGCTAAATGTGTGGAAATAAAACAAGTGACTAAAAACATGTGCAACAAGAAACGGCCTGAAGTGACGCTCCAAGACTCCAATATGTGACCTCATGTATAAATATAAGGGTATACCGATGCTGATGAAAATTCCTGTAAAGCTAAATAAGAGTAAATGTGTAGCCCTTATTACAGCAAACACATACATGGAGGGTGTGGACCAAAAATTAGTGTTAAATTACATATAAACAAAAAGAAGACTTACAAACTAGAATGCAAGAATATATAAACATAAGTGAATCATCAAAAATATAAATTGTCTATATATTGTAAGCACAAATCAGTGGGTGCATAAATAAAAAGGTCCGTGTTGCTAACCCTAAGGAGAGATGAGGTACTCTTACCAGCAATGGTGGACTCACAGGCCATAAGCGCTGAGTCAAAAAACGCTTAAACCGCCATGTGATGGATGACGATGTAGGTCTGGTCCAAAGCGGTGGAATGTTCCTGCTGGAAGGGGAACTTGGACATCCGTCCGGTCATCTTGTTTGTCGTCTTACTGCAAGGTGTATGCAAACATCTAAATCAAGAGGGCAATATTCAGAATATGGAATAAAAAAGAGAGAGCCTCCACATTGTGTATATCCAAAAATGAATGTACGTTTTATTGAAAAATGTATCTTCCAATAATCAATCTAAAAGCATGACAATAGAATTGATTCCAAAATGTTAAAAAGCGTGGTAAAAAAGTGGCTGGGATAAACAGAGAGACCCTACGCATTTTGTCCTCAAAGACTTCTGCTGGGGTATTGAATATACGCAAAAATGTAAATATCCAAATATCTGAAGGTTTTCATTTTCCCTTAAAGGCTTACAGAATTTGTAAAAGACCCCCAAAACCACATATTTTCTGAAAGCATATGACCTCTAGAATAAAAAGAAGGTGCTACTGATTTTTTAGACCCCGCAGTATTTGCAAAAAAATTTATCAAACCAATATGTTAGTAAGAAATACACTAAAACCATTATCAGTAGATAAAAACACAGCCAATTTTACAAAATTCTTGCTAAATCCCTACTAAATATAAAAGCTTAACCTATATGGAGTTAATAAATAACAAATATTTGTACATTTTAAATTGCGCCTTTTTGCAAAATGGTGAAAATTGAACGTACCCAAAAATTTCTCTAACAATCTGGAGGTTCTCATTTTTCACTTACAGCTTTCAGAATTTGTAAAAAGACCCCCCAATCCATACATTTTCTGAAAGCACATAGGCAGTAGAATAAAAAGAAGGTGCTACAGGTTTTTAAGGCAGGGCGATATTTGCACAAATGTTTATCAAATCAATATTTTTGCTAAAAATACACTAAAATAATAGATAGTGTACATAAACACAACATAACAAAATCCCTGCTAAATTGCTACTACAGCATTGTTCACATGTGGCATACTAAAGTGTATGCTCATTGGGAGCAATGGAGGGCCATGTTTACCTGCACAGGGATGCACAGGTGTTCCCTGCATCCCCGTACAGGCAGTCCCATTTATGTCAAATGGGATGCAATGGCTGCACAGGCGTAGCTGCTGTTCCCAATCTGGCATCCATGTCTGTGCGGGTAATGACCCCGAACGCAGACAGTGTGAGCTCAGGGACATGCATGCAGACCTACATGGATGTAAAATTGGGAGCAATGGCTCTGTTCTTGCAGGTGCTACATCCCAAATGACATCAATGGAACTGCTTGCACAAAGATGCACAGAACACCTGTGAACAAGGTCTTAGGCCCCTTTCACACAAGCAGACTGCTTGCATCCGATCCATTCCAGTCCGCTAAAAACAGGTGGCTGGGGATTTCACCATCGATCTAGCAGATCGAATTGGATGGTCTGGATGGAAATGGACAGGCGGTCCATTTCCATCTGACTGCACCATACAGAATAGCAGTCTGTGTCCGTGTCCGCTCTGCTGATGCAGAGTGGACATGGACCTGACATCTGCCTGCTTAGCGGGGATCAGCAGACAGATTCCCCCGCTGAGCAGGCGGATCTGCTTGACAGAGTCCGCTCCATGTGAAAGGGGTCTTACCAGGAGCGGCCGGTCCATTAGGTGCGCAGGGGCATTTGTATGATTTTTTTTCAAGCCGCATGATTAGAGCCTGAGGCTCTAATTGGCTTGAAAAGGTTTGGGCTCAGGGCGCAGAGCATTGCACTCCAAACCCACCCACTTGTGACAATAGCGAAGTAATATTAGCTATTGTTTTCTGAATTCTCCTCCTGGCCAATCAGGATGGTTCGTGTTGGCTGGGAGGAGAAGCTAAGGAAACCATGGAGGGCTGTGGGGTGGGGGGGACCATCACCATGGAGGGATGAGTGCGGGGGAGACCGGCCCCATGGAGGAGTAAGTGCGGGAGGGGTTCTTTAGTGAGATACTAGAGGTCTAAACAGATATCCCATATCTCTTTTTTGAGTCAGAGAAAGGGACTGAATGGATGGAATCTGTATAGAGATTCCATTCATTCATGAAATGACAGCCTGATACATTGTACCACTCGTGGTTACAATGATCAGCTGTTAGTGGATATAGCAGCGATCGCTGCATATATCCATTGTACAGGGGGGTTTGGTATACACATGTATACCAAGCCCCCCAAGCCACAACTTCACCCCCACCCGCACCACTCCCCCCCAGCCGTGCTCTCCAAGCTGACAGATCACAGAGATCAGTGCAGGGAGAAGGTGCAGGCGGAGGGAAGGAGAGATGCCGTTTGGAGTGGCCATGGATTGGGGGTGTGGGGGCATTTGGGGGGTGATCAGAGGTATTGGGGAGGACACATCTGGACCCCTCCAAGCCCCTTGCAGCACCTGAAGCCAGCAGAAGTGGCAGGGGAGGGATGCCGGCTAATAATGGTGGCTGCGGGGATCGGGTTTGTTGGGGAGGTCGGATCGGGTGGAGGGGGGTAATTAGTGTTGGGGGAGCAGAAGGGTGGTGAAGGGGATAAGAGGAGAGTGGGGAGAGTAGTTATAAGTGGAAGTTAGCAGCAGGAGGTGGAGAGGCAGGGCAAAGTGAGGTGTCGACAAGGGTGGGGGGGGTCACATTAGGGGTTAATAACTCTAATCAGCGGGTTGTAATCCGCTGATCAGAGTTATAGAATTGTTCATCAGAGTTTGCTGAACAATTCTGATATAAGCTTATGGTCATTAAAGTGACTATAAGCTTATAAGAGAGGGAGATATGAGGTCCATACGGCGTATGGACATTGCCACCTGCGGGCACTTTTTAGGTCCATGCGGCGTATGGACCTGGCAGTGAAAGAGTTAAATCAGTATAACAGCCAGTTAACTAGTGGTTTTAGAAGGAAGATCAGCAACTGCAGCTTCTATTTTCTCTCAGTGCAGGTTTCCTTTCACAAGCTTCCAGGAAAGTGGCAGAGGGTATAAGGAAGAAATGGGGACCAGGGGAAATTTTGACAAGCCATATCTTATTCATGGCCCCAATCCTAAATCATATCTTAAATCTGAAATCTTAATTTAATTTATTGTTGTAAATCCTAAATCACGGCCCCAATTTTAAAGCAGCATTAAATCCAAAACCAAAAATGTTTTATACTGCAACTTACCAATCATTAGATGTAGTGGCTGCATCAGTCTTCTGTTCTTTGGCTTTTTTCCCCCCTGTTTACACCTGGTGATCTGACCAGTAACACACCTCCTGTATTTGTGAGACACAACTCGGAATGAATGAGCACAGGTGGCATAGCAGACAACAGCATTGTCAGCCTGGGGGGAGGGTAGTGCTAAATGTATTAGCAGATTTAGAAGAAAGAACAAATTGGATGAGACTATGACGGTGCAATATAAAAGCAAAACCAAAGAATAACATTAAAATCTTCAATATTTATTAACAAAGGTCCAAAACATCATATTCATAAAACCATGTGCTTATAACCCATATATTATGGTCCATATTTTTTATATAGCAGTATAGACGTGGATCCCGACATGTTTCACCCTATTATTGGGCTTCCTCAGGGGATGCTATCCGCTTCAGGTCATAGCCATCCCAGGTCTTTGAAATATCACTTAGAAGTGTAGTCACAGGTTTATTCAGTAAATATAAAGTGCTATATCCACTGCAGAACTGCAGGTGGCCATAGGAGGCAGACAATGATCAGATGAGGTTAAGCTGTATATAGAAATGACACCGGGGGCAGAGTCCACAGTACAGACCACTCACACACTGAGCTCATCTCTGATGGTCTGCATGTGTCCCTGCGTGTCTCCAGCCGGAGACCCGGGAAGACTCTGGAAAGCTGAGACCCCAAGCGGATAGCATCCACTGAGGAAGCCCAATAACAGGGTGAAACATGTTGGGATCACATCTATACCGCTATATAAAAAACATGGATCATAATATATGGGTTATAAGCACATGGTTTTATGAATATTATGTGTTAGACCTTTGTTAATAAATTTTGAAGATTTTAACTTTATTCTTTGGTATGGCTTTTATATAACATCCAATTTGTTCTTTCTTCTAAACATTTAGGGATGAGGTGCTTAGTTCTTGTGATGATTTATCCACATTAGATTACATTCTATTAGCAGAACCACTTAAGGACCGGCCACTGTATATATACGTCATTATTTTAAAGATGGATATCTCGGTAACGGCAGCAGCTGCTGCCACATCCGAGGTATCCATCTTTAGGGCCGGCGATTCTGTACACGATAATGGTGGTATCAGCGGCAGGTTCACCACGAGATCACCATTATCGGCGGCGGGAGAGGTGCCACCCCCCTCCCGCCGCTCTCCCGCGCCCTCCGCCGCTTACCGGAGCCGTCGGTAGCGGCGG
Organism: Aquarana catesbeiana; assembly: GCF_042186555.1. Taxonomy (NCBI): domain Eukaryota; kingdom Metazoa; phylum Chordata; class Amphibia; order Anura; family Ranidae; genus Aquarana; species Aquarana catesbeiana. Next base: position 108,775,274 of record NC_133325.1, on the reverse strand, counting down.
AGGCGATCGGGTCCTTTCTCTTCCTCAGTATAGAGATGAGTGAGGCTAAGATGGCGCCCACCCGTCTCTATACCATAGGACGGCCGGAGCGACGTCATTACGTTGGCTCCGCCCACTTCTCTTGAAGGCACATTTTTTTGTGTCATTTTTTTAAGCGACTTTTTTTTTTTTTTTTGCATTTTAGTCTAAATATGAGATCTGAGGACTTTTTGACCCCAGATCTCATATTCAAGAGGACCTGTCATGCTTTTTTCTATTACAAGGGATGTTTACATTCCTTGTAATAGGAATAAAAGTGATCCAAATTTTTTTTTTTTAAACAGTGAAAAAATAAATAAAATAAAGTAAAATAAATAATATTTTTTTTTTTTTTAAAGCGCCCTGTCCCGACGAGCTTGCGCGCAGAAGCGAACGCATACGTGAGTAGCGCTCACATATGAAAACGGTGGTCAAACCACACATGTGAGGTATCGCCGCGACCAGTAGAGCGAGAGCAATAATTCTAGCCCTAGACCTCCTCTGTAACACAAAACATGCAACCTGTAGAATTTTTTTAATGTCGCCTATGGAGATTTTTAAGGGTAAAAGTTTGACGCTATTCCACGAGCGGGCGCAATTTTGAAGCGTGACATGTTGGGTATCAATTTACTTGGCGTAACATTATATTTCACAATATAAAAAAAAACTGGGCTAACTTTACTGTTGTCTTATTTTTTTTATTCAAAAAATTGAATTTTTTCCCAAAAAAGTGCGCTTATAAGACCGCTGCGCAAATACGGTGCAAAAAAAAGTATTGCAATGACCGCTATTTTATTCTCTAGGGTGTTAGAAAAAAAACAATATATAATGTTTGGGGGTTCTAAGTAATTTTCTAGCAAAAAAAAACAGTTTTAAACATGTAAACACCTAAAATCCAAAACGAGGCTAGTCCTTAAGTGGTTAAATACACCAATAAACTGAAGCCAAACTGCAGCTCACAGTTGCAGAAAACAGTGTTTTTTTCCTTTCGGGATAAAGGTTTTGCATCAATTAATAAAAGCTGATAATTTTATACACTCCTGCCAATGTTAACTGGTTTGTTTTATCCATGTAAACTGATACATTCTGCTGGAGAGCTTGTGCTTTTGGAAAACAACAGCCTTGCTGGCTGGATCAGCAGATGAAGATAGAAGAAATAAAGTCTAAAAAAGAAAATGGATGCAACCATTACATTTAAGAATTGGTAAGCTGCAATATAATAAATGTTAGTTTTTGGGTTTAATATCACATTTTTTTGTTTTGAGTTAATACCACCAATTAATTACTTTAACAGTAACACTGTTGCATCATCATGAAAAAGTTGCCCTAATCTGATCAGAGGTTTAATAAACATGTAGGAGGTAAGGGTGGAATTTCATGCACAAGGCCACCTTTGTTTATGTCAGTTTCAGGCCCAGTAAGGAAAATGAGCAGTCAGGGTCATTATGGTAAAATTGCTAACATACTGTAGTTTTCGAGACAAATCTTCATTACACAGTCCATTGACTTTTATATTTTTGAGGGAAGTAATGGGCAAGATCCAAAAATCCCCAGCTCTGCTGCACCCAGCCTGCACACTCAATATTCATGTCATATTTTCCATATATTAAAGGAATTTAAAATCCAGCACCAAGATAAGATCTCATTGTAATACAACGTACCTGTAGCGGATAAGCAAAGTTAACTTTGTAGAAGCAGAGACTTTATTGATGGTGCCACTGAGGTTCATGATTCAGCTTGCTGAATTCAACTACAATTTCAAACATAGGTATTTCTCAACCATAGCGGAGCAGTAAAATGAACTAAGTCTGATTGCTTTCATCTCTCAGTTCTCAGACCTAATTACAGAAAAAGTGACATCACCATCAGTAACTCCCTTTTCATTTATTTTTTTTCCACCAGCTCCAAGTTATTTATAAGTCAGAATAATTTTTGTAAGCCTTTTGGAAAAAGGTCTTCTGACCAAGGCTTTCTTTGCACCTTGTTGATTATTACTTAAGATGAGAATGAAATATAAGATAAAAGAACTCTGCACTATTAAATAGTGCAAAAAGAAAAAAGAAAAACAATTTTTAGAGCAGCTACCACACAAAGTGCGATCACCACACTAATAAAATGCATATACCTAGAATAAAAAATGGGGAGGGGTTGGGGCAAGTAGGATTTTTGCTGGTACCGTCACAAGACATTACAACAGCTTTACTTAAAATCAATTTGTTTAATTTGACATCAAAATTTAAAAGTATATACATAACGAAAAGATTTTGAGAGTGTGATAACCTTTATGTCCATACGACTCTTGGAGGTATCCTCAGGCTGAGTGACCTTCCAATTGAGATGTATTGACCATCTTAGAGAACTCACCATGTACATTTTTTATACATATATATATATATATATATATATATATATATATATATATATATATATATATATATACTTTTAAATTTTGATGTCAAATAAAATTAATTGATTTTATGTAAAGCTGTTGTAATGTCTTGTGACAGTACTGGCAAAATCCTACTTGCCCCAACCCCTCCCCGTTTTTTGTTCTAGCATGATTTTGGGATGTAAGTACCTGTAGCCCTTAGAATACATATTTTCTCTGAGCAGTTATTTCTGATCACATATACCTAGAATGATAAGTGAAGCACTCTGTAATTAAATCGTCTCCCCAAATTATACAATGTAAACAAAAACGATATGTATCCTAAAAATTCAACCTGAGCAAACAATGTGCAAAATAACAAAAAAATGAAAGTAAATAAACAATGTGAATCGGTATAATATAGCAGATATAGTTCTTGAAAAATATATCACAAAGAAAAAATGTGCACATTGTCCAAAACAATAATAACAGTCCCGCACACTATCTAATCTTCATGTGACAACAATCTTCAAAAAGTGCAACAAATTTCTTCCATGCGCATAAGGAATTCACACTTTATCCCCCAATGAAAGCAGCACTGATGTGCCCAACACCAAAGCTCCTCTATTGGTGTCCTTTCAAATGGTTTGATGGACCCCACTAACAACAGGGGTTGTTAGTGGGGTCACTTATTAATATAAAGATGTATCACAGCTTGCAACCACGGCCATTCTTCATACTGGTCATGAGTCTCTCCAATTATAGATGTTATAGAAAATAAAAGGCAAGATAGTTCAGATCGCAAACCACTATTTATTTCAAAAAGCTTGTGAAAATACACTCCATGACAGAAAGGATAAAAGAGCTTTTCCACTATACAAAAAAAACTCAGCATCCTAGCTCCACCCTAGGTAATGATGTCACGGCCCACATGACACGTATTACCCAATCAGCTTTATGGTTTTAGTTTAGCAGAATAATTTAATCAATTGTAAGGTGTTATCATGCTAGAACAGCCAGAGCAGTATGATACATGTTTGGTTGCTGTGTGGTTACTTTCCACATTAGTTGAAGTTACTGCTTGCTTGTCCATAAGTTAGTCTATCATTTAGCCGTTGATCAGTAGGATTTAGTCTATGCATGGTTCTGTCTCGCTCTAGACTGCCATACAAAATCTGTAATTATCCTGTATACTGTAGTACTGTAGCATAGGTTGAACAAAGGAGAGCTTATATTTAATTTATTCTTCTCCTCAATCTTCACGAGGGAATCGAGGGGCTTCAGTAACCAAAACTGCAATGTTTATCCTCATGATATGTCACAGGAAGCACCCTCATGACTAACAGAGGACAGAATAGACTTGAAAAACTTAACATTAATAAGTCGCCGGCACCAGATGCCTTGCACCCGAGGATCCTTAAGAAACTCAGTCAAGTAATTGCCAGACCATTGTTCCTAATTTTTGCAAACAGTCTACTGACTGGTACCAGCTGATTGGAGAAATAGCACCAATATTTAAAAAAAGGCCAAGTTACATCCCTGGGAATTACAGATCAGTTAGCCTAACATCGATTGTATGCAAGCTCTTGGAGGGGATGATAAGGGACTATATACAATATTTTAGTAATGACAACGGTATCATTAGTAGTAATCAGCATGGGTTCATGAAGATTCATTCTTGCCAAACCAACCTATTAACCTTCTACGAGGAGGTGAGCTGCCATCTAGATGAAGGAAGAACCGTAGACGTGGTGTATATGGATTTTGCAAAAGCATTTGATACAGTTCCCCATAAACATTTACTGTACAAAGTAAGGTCAGTTGTCATGGACCATAGGGTGAGTACATGAATTGAAAACTGGCTACAGGGGCGAGTTCAGAGGGTAGTGATAAATGGGGAGTACTCAGAATGGTTCAGGGGTGGAAAGTGGTGTCCCCAGGGTTCTGTCCTGGGACCAATCCTATTTAATTTATTCATAAATGACCTGGAGGATGGGATAAACAGCTCAATCTCTGTATTTGCGGACAATACTGAGCTAAGCTGGGCAATAACTTCTCCGTAGGATGTGGAAACCTTGCAAGAAAATCTGAACAAATTAATGGAGTGGGCAACTACATGGCAAATGAGTTTTAATGTAGAAAAATGTAAAATAATGCATTTGGGTGGCAAAAATATGAATGCAATCTACTCACTAGGGGGAGAACCTCTGGGGGAATCTAGGATGGAAAAGGACCTGGGGGTCCTAGTAGATGACAGGCTCAGCAATGGCATGCAATGCCAAGCTGCTGCTAACAAAGCAAACAGAATATTGGCATGCATTAAAAAGGGGATCATCTCCAGAGATAAAACAATAATTCTCCCACTCTACAAGACTCTGATCCAGCCGTACCTGGAGTATGCTGTCCAGTCCTGGGCACCAGTCCTCAGGAAGGATGTGCTGGAACTGGAGATAGTCCAGTGAAGGGCAACACAACTAATAAAGGGACTGGAGGACCTTAGTTATGAGGATAGGTTACAAGCACTGAACTTGTTCTCTCTGGAGAGGAGACGCTTGAGAGGGGATATGATTTCAATGTACAAATACCATACTGGTGACTCCACAATAGGGATAAAACTTTTCAGTGAAAAGGAATTTAATAAGACATGCGGCCATTCACTAAAACTAGAAAAAAAGCGGTTTAACCTTAAACTGCGTAGAGGTTTCTTTATTGTAAGAGCGTTTAGGATGTGGAATTCTGTCAGGCAGTGGTTTCAGTGGGGGGCATCGATAATTTAAAAAAACAATTAGATATGCACCTGAACGACCACAACATACAGGGATATACAATGTAATACTGACATAAAATCACACACATTGGTTGGACTTGATGGACTTGTGTCTTTTTTTCAACCTCACCTACTGTGTAACTATGACCTGTTTTTCTTGAATCATGGAGATCCATTTACCAAAATAGCGTAAAATGTCTTTGTTACTTCACAGTAACTAGTCATGTTCAGAAATGCCCTGGACAGTGTCACTTGGAAAATGAAAATATGATCAATTTCTGTAATGCATTAGGACAGTTTGTGGAGAGTAGGTGTGCACTAGATAAACCTAAACACCTCACCATTTGGTCATCCCCTTGTGATGAAGTCATAGTGATGAAACTAGTCGGGGTGTGGCCACGTGGTGCTCGGCTGAGATTGTGAATCTGGGAGCTAGGACAGGCGAGCCATGAGCAGAGGTTGAAAGCAGCATGGAGGTGGTGAGGCCGCGACTCTCGATTACCTGTCTAATGCATTCATGTGATATACAGTATCTCACAAAAGTGAATACACCCCTCACATTTTTGTAAATATTTTATTATATCTTTTTATCTGACAACACTGAAGAAATTACACTTTGCTAAAAAGTAAAGTAGTGAGTGTACAGCTTGTATAATTTATGTAAATTTTCTGTCCCCTCAAAATAACTCAACACACAGCAATTAATGTCTAAACCACTGGCAACAAAATTGAGTACACCCCTAAGTGAAAATGACCTAATTGGGCCCAAAGTGTCTATATATTGTGTTGCCACCATTATTTTCCAGCACTGCCTTAACCCTCTTGGGCATGGAGTTCACAAGAGCTTCACAGGTTGCCACTGAAGTCCTCTTCCACTCCTCCATGACGACATCACGGAACTGGTGGATGTTAGAGACCTTGCGCTCCTCCACCTTCCATTTGAGGATGCCCCACAGATACTCAATAGGGTTTAGGTCTGGAGACATGCTTGGCCAGTCCATCACCTTTACCCTCAGCTTCTTTAGCAAGGCAGTGGTCGTCTTGGAGGTGTGTTTGGGGTCATTATCATGTTGGAATATTGCCCTGCGGCCCAGTCTCAGACTGTCACAGTACATGTTGGCATTTATGGCTCCCTCAATGAACTGTAGCTCCTCAGTGCTGGCAGCACTCATGCAGCCCCAGACCATGACACTCCCACCACCATGCTTGACTGTAGGCAAGACACACTTGTCTTTGTACTCCTCACCTGGTTGCCGCCACACACGCTTGACACCATCTGAACCAAATAAGTTTATCTTGGTCTCATCAGACCACAGGACATGGTTCCAGTAATCCATGTCCTTAGTCTGCTTGTCTTCAACAAACTGTTTGCAATCTTTCTTGTGCATCATCTTTAGAAGAGGCTTCCTTCTGGGATGACAGCCATGCAGACCAATTTGATGCAGTGTATGGCGTATGGTCTGAGCACTGACAGGCTGACCCCCCACTCCTTCAACCTCTGGATATGACGCTGAGCACGTGCACTCAACTTCTTTGGTCAACCATGGCGAGGCCGGTTCTGAGTGGAACCTGTCCTGTTAAACCGCTGTATGGTCTTGGCCACCGTGCTGCAGCTCAGTTTCAGGGTCTTGGCAATCTTTTTATAGCCTAGGCCATCTTTATGTAGAGCAACAATTCTTTCTTTCAGATCCCCAGAGAGTTCTTTGCCATGAGGTGCCATGTTGAACTTCCAGTGACCAGTATGAGAGAGTGAGAGCGATAACACCAAATTTAACACACCTGCTCCCCACTCACACCTGAGACCTTGTAACACTAAGTCACATGTAAGTCACATGACACCGGGGAGTGAAAATGGCTAATGGGGCCCAATTTGGACATTTTCACTTAGGGGTGTACTCAGCGGTTTAGACATTAATGGCTGTGTGTTGATTTATTTTGAGGGGACAGCAAATTTACACTGTTATACAAGCTGCACACTACTTTACATTGTAGCAAAGTGTCATTTCTTCAGTGTTGTCACATGAAAAGATATAATAAAATATTTACAAAAATGTGAGGGGTGTACTCACTTTTGTGAGATACTGTATGCTAATTACATAGGTTTCAAATGTGAGTTGTATACATTTTTCAAGAAATAACATTTTATTGGAATAATGCGCTATTGGAAGCCTTCCTTCTTTTCTTGCATACATATACGGTGTGATGAGATTTGTCCATCAGAGGCTGTTATAACCAAGTGATGACTGATTAACAATTAAGCGCTTTTGCTTTTTCATGAGAATGAAAAGCAATAGGATCTGGTGAGTGCAATCCCATAGGGCGTTGATGTCACTGAATCACTTTGGTGGTGGACCATATGGTGCAATAAGTTTGTCACCATTCACAGTTAGGGGAAATGATCAGTTTGATGGACTCACTGTGAAGATTTGAGTTGCCTTAAGGACTGTCTGTTTCACGCACTAAAATTTGCACATTGTTCATTTTAATTTTGTTTTAGTTTTTTTCATTTTATTGATTTGTTAATATATTTTTATGTATCGTTTAAGTGATTTTAACACTATTTACATGTAGTGTTATGTGCTACTGTGTGATTAATTATTGTCTTGAAATGCATTAGGACTGTTCATAGTGTAGAATTTTATAGTCATACTACAGACATTGTAATTCTAAAACTTTCAATTTCATTAGTTATTTCAGGCCTATTAGATGTTTGTAAGTTGTCATCCAAGTGTGCATGGTCATTTCTAAATGTAGGAACATGGCTGAATGGCCATGAATAATCAGTTTTGGGTAGGAAGATTATCTAACCTTCCTATATCCAGAATTCTGCCAGGTTGAACCAACCATCATCTTCAGGTGTTTTCCATGGGTGTTTAAGCTTAAAAAGTTTCTTAAAGAGTGGTGTGGGGGAGGAAGCTATAGCTGGCAGTGATCGAAAGTCAGAGGATGCTACCGGGAGTAACATTGGTAATGTAACTAGAACACCTAAAACCAAGGCACATATGTTGGCAAAATCCTATTGCGGCCTCAAATCAAACAAGGAGAAAATTATTTGTGCTTGCAAAGAATTAAAAGGCATGTTTACAAATGCCAGAAGCTTGATATATAAAAAGGAAGAACTGGAGTTGTTGTTACATGAGGAGGATTTTGACTTTGTGGGAGTATCAGAAACCTGGTTTGACAGCTCACATGACTGGCTTGCAAGGGACAGGAAAAGTAGGAACAGTGTTGCCAACCGCCCGTAGATTTACGGGCAGCCCGTCAATTTAAGCCCATTTTCAGGTTGCCCGTAAATGTCCGTTTCGGGCAGTGGGGCGTGTAAAAAAGATGGCCATGTAGCTGCGCATGCGCTGTTTTGAAGCTGGCCGGGCTCGGGAAAGCTCGTAGTCACTCTGCCGGGCGGCGCATGCGCAAGGCAAGGCAAGGCAGGGCAGTCAGCCATAAAATCCACCTTACTGCTGACACATGGTGCAGCAAGCATAGGCAGGGACAATATATTTCATTCACAGCACACTGGGTAATGCTGCTTGCAACTCAAAAGGATGCAGGACAGGGCTCGGTGTTGCAGTTTGTTGTGCCCCCACAGCTCCATACAGCTGGCGGTGATGATGCCAGACCTGTAAGCTCTACCCCCTCCTCCTCCACTACCTCCATGCCCTTCTCTGCAAAATTATCCTATGAACATCAGGTATCCCCTAAGCGTTCAAAGGGCTATTCCATGAGTCAGGCTAAAAGGCGTCATGCAGTGCTTTAGCTGGTGTGTTTAGGGGACAGGAACCACACCGGAGCAGAGATTCTTGCATCTCTGCAGGGACAGGCCCAGAGGTGGTTTACACCATGCCAGCTGGAGCCAGGAATGATGGTGTGCGATAATGGCTCAAACCTCCTGGCCACCCTTAGACAGGGAGAGTTGACATATGTGCCATGCCTGGCACATGTCCTCAATTTGGTGGTGCAGCTTTCCTAAATATGTACCCAGGGTTGCAAGATGTGCTAAAGCTAGCCAGAAGAGTTTGTAGCCATTTCAGGTGGTCATACACAGTCGGTTGGCTGAAATTCAGCGGGAATTCCACCTGCCCTTAAACCGCACTGATTTGTGACATGCCCACCAGGTGGAACTTGACTTTGGCAATGCTGCAGCGGCTATACATGCAGCAGAGGGCCATCACGAAACAGGTTCAAACCACCTCGGCTTTTTTTTACCATGCAAATGGCTGAACATTAAGGATGCATGCACTGTGTTTTCACCATTTGAGGAGGCCACAAGGATGGTGAGCCATGACAATGGATGCATCAGTGTCACAATCCCTGTTGTGTTCCTGCTGGAGCAGACTCTGCGTGGAATTATGGACAGGGCACTGAAGGCAGAACAGCAGGAGGAAGAGGAGGACTTCCTTTCCCCCCAAGGCCCACTTTATCCAGACACTATCATTCCTATGTAACAAAGCACACAGGAGGAGAGAGGGGAGGAGGATGAGGATTCTGGCACTTTCATAGGCTTCAAAGAAGAGGAAAACACGCGTCAATCTGTAAGCGATGGCTTTCCAGCCCCAGGACCCTTGGGAGTAGTACATGGCTGGGAGAAGAAGGTTCCAGATGCTGTCATCCTGAGTGAACCGAGGAGTCTGCTTCTCAAACCTCGGCAAATTTGAGGCGCATAGGAAACCTCATGCTTCAAAGCTTGCGAAAGGACCCAAGAATACGTAGCATAAAGGAAAAGGATGATTACTGGTTGGCAACCCTCCTTGACCACCTTTATAGGGGAAGGTCTCACAACTCATCCCGTCCCCACAGAGAGTGCAGAAGATAAAATCTCTTAAGGACACGTTAAAGAGGATTTTATTGAACATTTTTCCTCACTCCAGTAGGTTACAGTGTCATGGAAAACGTAGTTTTGAGTCTTCTGTTGGTCAAGAGAGGAGTGTTGGAGAAGGTATCCGCGTAAGTGAAGCATTTCAGATATTTTTTAGTCCTCACCGCCCAGGGCTGTCAGCTTCCACATCCCATCGGGAGCATTTGCATCACATGGTGGATGATTACCTCGAGGCCAAAACAGAGATAGAGAGCTTTCCAGCTGACGATCCCCTTACTGGGTCATGTGAATAGACCACTGGCCAGAACGTGCCCAGTATGCTATTGAGTTGTTGGGCTGCCCTGCATCCAGCATGCTTTCAGAATGGGCATTCAGTGGTGCAGGAGGTTTCGTTACTGATCATAGAACGCGTCTGTCCACAGACCCCGTGGACCGTTTGACTTTTTTAAAAATGAATCAGTCCTGGATTACCAGCTATGAAGCCCCTGATGCCGATGTCACTGATTAAGTCTTGTTGAGGATGTGGAATCTCTGCAGGACTTTGAGGCTGCCTAGCTTTGAGGGTGTTCAATCATTTCATCTGGAAGAATGTTTTTGGTATAGGTTTCATGGGCACAATTAACACCCAAAGACCAATTTTTCAGCACCTGTTTGACAGGTGCATATCATTGCAATTTTTTTTGCCTTCATCAAGAGCACCTCTATAGGGTTACAGTGGGAAGGTGCCCCCGACACCCAAAGAGTAATTTTTCTGCACCTGTTTGACAGGTGCATATCATTGCAATTTTTTATAGCAAGCCAATTCTTACTTTCATCAAGAGTACCTCTATAGGGTTACGGTGGGAAGGCGCCACCAACACCTAAAGATCAATTTTTACGCACCCGTTACTTCTAGCCAAAGTCAAGGTGACACCAGAATGTATGCAAAAAATCTCTAATCTTGTTCCCAGTGCATACATTGTGGCCTCATCATACACAGTGGCTCCCCAGCTGTTGCAGAGCAAAATAAAGGCAGCTTGCAGGGAAAATGTCAATTGTTTTGGCTTTATAAATGCAATTATTGCTGCAGCAGATTCTAGACATGGTACAGACTAAGGGGACCCCCAGGCACTATATTGCAAGGAATTTTTCATTTTTATGCTTTCACTTTAAAAATCAAAAAATCACTGTTCATTTAAAAATGAAGTTTTTCACAACTCTTTTTTTATTGACCCCTGGGGCAAGACCCGGACCTCTATAACCATTGTATGCCCACTTACTTGCATATAACCCTTCAAAATGGGCACTTTTGATTTTTGACGTTCAGGTCCCATTGACTTTAATGGGATTCGTTATTCGGATCCAAACTTTCGCAGTGTTTGAAAGTTTTGGTGCGAACCAAACAGGGGTCCATTCGGCCCATCCCTAATTGATAGCAACACAGCAAGGAATGTACCATTGTGGCTAATGGAAACCAATGTTCAAAAAAGACTTGGAAAACTTAATGTAAAAAAAATCACCAAGACCAGATAGCTTACATCTGAAAGTCCTCAAATAACTTAGCCATGTTACAGCAAGACCAAAATTCCTAATCTTTAAGAACAGCTTAGTGACTGGAATGCTACCAATTGGATGGCAGAAAGCCAACATAGTACCAATATTCAAAAAAGGGCCAAGATATATACCTAGAAACTACAGACCAGTCAGTCTAACATCAGTAGTATGCAAACTATTGGAGAGAATGATAAGGAACTCTATCCAAAAATTCAGGGACAAAAATAATATCATCAGTAGTAACTTAGCATGGATTTATGAAAGATCATTCTTGCCAGACCAACCTGTGTTAACATTCTATGAGGAGATGAGCTGTTATCTGGATGGAGTAAGGCTTGTGGATATAGCATATTTGGATTTTGCCAAAGCTTTAAAAACAGTCCCCCATAAACGCTTAATTTACAAACTGAGGTTGGTTGGTATAGATGTTAGTGTAGGTACCTGGATGGAGACCTGGTTACAGGAACACATCTAAAGGGTGGTGATAAATAGTGAATCTTCTGAATGGTCTGGAGTTATAAGTGGATTACCCAAAGGCTCTGTCCTGGGACCAATTCTGTTTAATTTGTTCACAAACATAGTTCAATCTTAGTGCCTGCTTATGATACAAAGCTAAGCAGAGCATAAACTGCACAACAGGATATAGCAACTTTACAGAAAGATGTTGATAAAATAGAGGAGTGGGCAACTACATGGCAAATGAGGTTTAATACAGAAAAATGTAAAGTGATGCATTTGGGGGCTAAAAATATGAATGCAAGCTACTCGATAGGTAAAGGACCTCTGGGGCATTCAAGGATGGAAAAAGATCTGGGGGTCCTAGTAGATCACAGATTCAGCAATAGCATGCAATACCAAGCTTCAACAAGTACGGCTAGCAGACTATTACCATGCATTAAAGTGATTTTAAATCCTAAGCATTTTTTACCTTAATGCAGTCGGTGGAGGGGTGCTGGCGGGGGACCTGAGAACAGGAGGTTCGAGGTCGTTCTGAGTAATTCCATTGCACAGAGTAGGTAAGTATAAACTTGTTTGTTTGTTTTTTTTTCTTTTTTTAAAGCATTTACAATCACTTTGAAAATGTTTTTTTACTGAAGAGATAAGACTACAATTTTACCAAGCCATCCAGTTCTGGTCAGAATAGGAATGATGTGCTGGGACTGGAGAAAGTCCAGAGAAGGGCAACATAAGCTAATAAGGGAGATGGAGGAGCTATGAGGAGCAACTAGTATCATTAAATATATTATTATAGGAGATAAGACGCTTGCGAGAAGATATGATCACAATATACAAATATCTAAATAGCAATTCTATCATTGGCAAAAAAAAAGATTCAGTCTCACATCGCTTTAGAAGAACAAGGCCACCCAATTACGTTGGACTAGAAGCTGTTCAATGTTGAACTACGTAAGTGTTTCTACGTGAGTGTGAGTATTTTCAAAAAGCCTTTAGATGGCACCTTAGCAAACAGAATAAACAGGGATATTTGAACTGGTAGCGACATAATCACATACACACATACACACATATACACACACACTGACTCAAGTTACACTGGATGGACTTGTGGCTTTATTCAATCTATTTAACTATGTAATTATGTAAGATGAGATCACAGAATCTGTTCTAGGTGCCCCCCTTCTGCCTATTATCAATGTGCTGCATTCCAGAATCTTGATTCTGCAGGTATTTATAAATACAGTATGATTTTGAGAATATGAAGGAAGCAATGGGAGGATGGTTGTTTTTTTTTTTTTTTTTGCTTTTTCATAAAGACAATCTTAGAAAGGAAGACCTCAATGATGTCAGACAAACAGATAGCAGGTTATTCTCCCTGCTGGTATCCACCGATTACTGAGATACTGGAATAAATATGACCTTCTCACACTGCTCCTAGGAGTAAAAAATGCTCATACATCTCCAGAGTGCCTTTAGATAGACATGTATGTCACTATTCCCTAACACTTGTCTTGGTGCTGGATATATCAGTAAATCGAGTGTGCAGCCTCTTATGTTCAACTAGTGCTGAGAAAATGTTCCAATGGGTATTAATGCTCACATCCACCATAGACAACAATTGTCTTTGTGCGTGTTACATTGATATACTGTGCCAGGAACATCTAAGGAAGATCTGCCCATTTAGAGTGCTGCATTGGTGCCACCTGCCACAACCTTTATTCCAGAACTGAACAACTTTCAGATGACGGTGTGCATGTGGCATAGGGAGTGTTCCCTTATTGATTGGTTTGTTGAATGGCAACAACTGTTAAATAACCATAGTCAATGTGTTAGAAAATCTCTATATGCAATAGCAAACCTTTTCATATACTCAGAATTTAACAGTGCTCAACTCTTAAAAATCTCATTGCCTGATTGCTGCACAATGGCATCACTTGTTAGTACTTGCACATTTATGACAGCCGTGAATGTTTAATAACATATCTAACCCATGTTTCAACATATATTTTCACTCTAATGCCGCGTACACCCGGTCAGACTTTCCGACATAAAATGTGTGATCGGAGCTTGTTGTCGGAAATTCCGACCGTGTGTAGGCTCCATTGGACATTTTCCATCGGAATTTTCGTTGCACAAAATTTGAGATCTGGTTCAAAATTTTCCAACAACAAAATCTGTTCGCGTAAATTCCAATAGTGTGTGCACAATTCCGATGCACAAAGTTCCACGCATGCTCGGAATCAAGCAGAAGAGCTGCATTGGCTATTGAACTTAATTTTTCTCGGCTCGTCGTACGTGTTGTACGTCACCGCATTCTTGACGTTCGGAATTTCCGACAAGATTTGTGTGACCGTGTGTATGCAAGACAAGTCTAAGCCAACATCCGTCGGAAAAAATCCATGGATTTTGTTATCGGAATGTCCGATCATGTGTATGTGGCATAATAGATCTGTTGAACCTGATGAAATTGACAAGTGTTCAGGCAGTTAGCACACCTTACCACACAGAACAAAGTATATAATCTTGTTTGTCTAGCGTAGTGAAATTGGCCATCCAACACTACCAATAAGCTAACATAGACCATGATTGTTCGCTGACAGGTACTCACTACAAATGTAGGAACTCTCAGTCGGCCCTGAGCATATTTCACAAACTTAGGAGTACAAGCACTTTCAGTGATGCAGCGTTCTTCAGTTTTAGCAGTCAGTAGTAAACAATTTAGAATAAAAAATGAGACACAAGGCAATTCTTAAAATGTAAATGTAATTGCTTTAAGATACAGTACATGTCACTTTTGAATTTGAAGCATTGTTTTTTAGTATTTAATTTATTTGTAATTGCTGATTTTGAAAGATTGATGTCCAAACTCCAGCAAAAGTGCATACAGAACCATTGTAATGAAGCCTCTGCTTTCTATCTGTAATGACTGTAATCAAAGCAGGGTACAAAACATTATCGCTGCCATGGTAAATGTAAAAGTAATGTAAACTCTGATCTTTGAAAACTCATGCACAGAAATAACATTTACCCATGACAACCAGTAAGTGATTAAGGCTAGCAGAATATTTATTTGGAGAGTTCAAACATTCATAGGATAAGGACATTTCATGGTTGTGATTGTTGTTGGCTTTGTGACAGGGCTGAATTTACCAAGAGGCACAGTATTCTTTTGCCTATAAGGCAGCAAAGGTGGCTTTCTCTGTATAAATATTGCCCACATTTTTTAATCATCAGTAGGAATAGTCATATCACATCAAGCTTGATTAATATTCCTAACTAAGTTAGGGCCAGGAAATATCCAGAGTAACATATATGATGCTAGTAAAGGTGTGCGACTTAGTACACCACATTTTGGGAACCAACAGGCCCAAGTGATAAAAATCTTAATAAATTAGCAAGTCTTATAAAGAGTGTGGGCACCAGTAACCCCCTGAAAATAGAACAGGAATTTAGAGAACAGTTAGCGAAACTATATTCGGGCCCCACCTCCTTCGATACCGCAGCCGAGACCTTTTTTGCTGGATTCAAGCTCCCATGCATCACGGACTCTATATTGTCGAAAATGGAGGCTCCAGTTACTTTGGGTCAGAGCCGCAATAAAAACTTTAAAAGCTGGGAAAAGACAAGGCCCGGATGACTTCTCTGTCCTTTTCTATAAAAAAATTTGCTGACCTACTTAGTCCCACTGTGGCAACAATATTTAATGAAACCCAGACCTCCTCCTCACCCTTACCCCCCACCATGCTCCAGGCACAAGTAGTGATGTTCCCTAAGTCCAACAAGGATCCCTATACCTGGAAGAGTTATAGGCCGATATCTCTCTTAAATATTGATGTCAAACTGCTCACGAAGATCCTTGCACACAGATTGAATTGACCGCCTTGTACAACATTGGAGACAATATTAGGAAGGTCCTGAAATTTTTGCAAGCCACAAGGAAGTGCCAGCAAAAACTCATGCTCCTTTCTATTGATATAGAAAAAGCACTTGACACCATATCTTTGCCCTACATTTTTATGTCTTACGGAGGTGGGGATTCCAAAAGCATTTCTTAAATTGGCTTACAGCATTATACTCGATTCCTTCTGCTTCTGTCCACTACTCTGGCTTTCAATCCTCTTGGTTCCTGATTTGTTGGGGGACCAGGCAAGGATGCCCCCTTTCACCACTCCTATTTATTTTGGCTCTCCAACCCCTGGCAGCAGTGATCCGTGCCTGTGAAGACATTAAAGGGGTAGGAAAAGAGACTGTTCATGGGAAATTATCACTTTTCACTGAAGATATCCTACATGCCCAGCAATATCATTGCCATTGCATTGCGGGTCTTAAATGATGTTGCCTCCTTTTCTAGCCTTAACGTGATTGTAAAGTCTTGTTTTAAAAAAATAAATAGCAAACTTATTATACTTACCTGCTCTGTGCAGTTGGTTTTGCACAGGGCAGCCTGGATCCTCCTCTCCTTGGGTCCCTCTTTGGTGCTCCTGGCCCTTCCCTCCTGTTGAGTGCCTGACACACACAGAAGGCTTTTTATCTTAATACATAGAATGCATTAAGATAAAAAACATTTTCCTTTACTTTCCTTTAATCTTTAACTCCTTAAAGATTAACCAAACCAAGTCTCAAGCTATGGATGTCTAATTGACTCCCTCTACCTTGTCTATGCTGCAGTCTTCCTTCTCCTTTACATGGACCACGAAGCTTCCCTATCTGGGAGTTCATTTAATGCTCTGATATGATACACTGTACCAGGTGAACTATCCCTCCTTCCCTAATCCCTTATCCTCCTTCTGCACTCTTGGTCCCAGTTTCAAATGTCCTGGCTGGGATAATTGAATGCCATTTATATTTATTTCTTGTCAAAATTGTTATATTACTTCGTACTTAGTTCTGCCTATCTCAGTGTTGCTTACGGTCTTGCGGATTATTAAAAGTATTTTTGTTCATTTGGGATAATACCAGAACTAGAATTATTGGTTTACCTTCTATAGACACCAACATAGTGGGGTGTTGGGGGTCCCCCTCCTCCTCCATTATTATTGGGAAGCACAGTTGGCCCTGCTTACTCGCCTTTATTCACTCACCACCGAAACACCAATATGGGTTCTGCTGGATGGGATAGACTGTGGTAATATAGCCTCTTCATCCTTACTCTGGCTCCTACCTCCTCAATGTCACTCTCTTTGGCGCTTTCTTTATCTCATTCTTTTTAAGTGTGGAATTCTATCAAGTACTCTGGTGGTCTTATCTCCCACTACCTCCCACTTTTGAATTTATCCACTGTAGCTTGTGTCTTGAGACTCCGGCTTGGTTCCAGTGGTGGACACAAAAAGGTTTTACAGATGTCTATTCCCTACTAGATTCTAAAGGTGTCAACTCTTTTGCTTATTTCCAAGATAAATATGAGGCGCCATCATGGGAATATTTCCATTACATTCAACTCAGACATTTTACTCATTTACTCTTCGCGCATAAACCTGCCTCCTTAACACCTACCCGGTTCGAGAGAAAATACCATGCAGAGCCACACTCTTCAGGTCTCATCTCTCTTCTGTATTCCTCTCTTAACTCTTCTGCCTCTATACGAAAGACAGCCTACATGGCAAATTTGGAGCGGGAATTGGGAGTATCTATTTCGGAAGAGAATTGGAAATTACATCTGGTCAGCTATGGCTACTTGATCACGGAATGTGATTACACTTGAAAATTCCTGCAAAGTTGTTATGAGCTAGTATCTCGCGATGTTTCGTATTTCCATATTTGTTCCTGGACACCCTCCTCCCTGTTTTCGACTCTGTGGGCAGGAGGGAATGATTGCCCATATATGGTGGACCTGTCTGAGGCCTCATAGACTATGAATTTGGGTGTACACCTTGATTGATGTCCATGAGAAGGACCCAGTTGAGGCCCTACATAAATCTATACAGACGATGCATACAAAACAAGCAAAACAAATCACTTTTCTCCTTATTGCCACTAAAAAAACTATTGCTTATTCCTGGAAATCGCCCGTACTGAGTTTCCAGGAAGTCAGAACCTGCCTAAATGGCTTCACAGTCGTACTGAAAGATAAATACAATAAATTACTGAAAGTCTGCTTTCCATGGATAGACTACTATGAACCAGATCAGAGGGCATTACAACTGTGACACTTCTTTTCCTTTCTCTCTCCTCAGTTGTAGAATTGAGTCATTAGGCCGGTGCAGAATTTCAAGGTACTCCCCCCCCCCCCAATTCTTTCTTCTCTTCCATCCTACCTTCCCCTTCTCCCCCCCCCCCTCGCTTTTCTTTCCATTCCCTCTACCCTTTTTTTCTGTTCTCTCTTGTTTTTTCCTTGAGTTTTTGTTTTTTGTCATTTTATTTTGGACTTGTGGTTCTGAGCTTTTCATGGCCTTCTTTTGGATGGTGCTGAATCTGGATCGCTCCCGGATTTGACCTGCCGTCTTTTAGATGTGACTCCTCTGCCTATGGACTCTGAATTATTGAAGTTTGTTTTTGTGTTTATTTGGTACCGGTATAGGGGTGTTACAACCCCTCCTACTGCACTTTGTGCAATTTCGTTATGTTTTTATACTTGATTCTTGTAAAATTAATAATTTTCAATAAAATTTATTGGAACAGAAAGAAATTAGCAGGTCATTGGACTAACACTGTGACCCAAAGTACAACTTAGGAACCCTACATTTATTGTTCTCAATATAGGAGAGATGTAAACTAAGGGAGAGGCTTATTAAGGCGATAAGGTAGCAAAGGACGCTGCAATAAAAAGTAGATATGGTTAATTTAAGTAGGGGCATAGGTAATTTCATTAACAGCTTCCCGACCGCCTCACGCAGATATACTGTGGCAGTAGGGCACGTACAGGCAGATTAACGTACCTGTACGCTGCCCTTTAAGAGGCAGCCCACCGGGAGCTCAGTGAGCGTGATAGCGGGTCCCGCGATCGTCTCACAGTGAGGAAGAACGGAGAAATGCTGATGTAAACAAGCATTTCCCCGTTCTGCTAATGACACTGACACTGATCACAGCTCCCTGTGATCGGGAGTGGTGATCAGTGTCGTGTCACACACAGCCCCTCCCCCCCACAGTTAGAATCACTCCCTAGAACACACTTAACCCCTACAGCGCCACCTAGTGGTTAACCCCTTCACTGCCAGTCACATTTACACAGTAATCAATGCATTTTTAATTGCACTGATC
Organism: Aquarana catesbeiana; assembly: GCF_042186555.1. Lineage (NCBI taxonomy): Eukaryota > Metazoa > Chordata > Amphibia > Anura > Ranidae > Aquarana > Aquarana catesbeiana. The sequence continues at coordinate 108,756,119 of NC_133325.1, read as the reverse complement.
GCTGTATAAATGTGATGTGAGGTCCCAAAAGTGTCTGATCTGTCCGCCATAATGTCGCAGTCACAATAAAAATCGCTGATCGCCGCCATTACTAGTAAAAAAAAAATAATTAATAAAAATGCCATAAAACTATCCATTATTTTGTAGAAGCTATAACTTTTGCACTAACCAATCAATAAATGCTTATTGCGATTTTTTTTACCAAAAATATGTAGAAGAATACATATAGGCCTAAACTGAGGAAAAAAAATGTTTTTTTATATATTTTTTGGGGATATTTATTATAGCAAAAAGTAAAAAATATACTTTTTTTTTTTTAATTGTCGCTCTTTTTTTGTTTATAGCGCAAAAGATAAAAACCACAGAGGTGATCAAATACCACCAAAAAAAACTCTAATTGTGGGGAAAAAAGGACGTAAATTTTGTTTGGGAGCCACGTCGCACGACCGCGCAATTGTCAGTTAAAGTGATGCAGTGCCGAATCGCAAAAAGTGGTCTGGTCTTTGGCCAGCCAAATGGTCCGGGGCTTAAGTGGTTAAGGAATGTGCTTTTCCAAAACACTCGCTGCACTGTATAAAAACTCAAATCCCCATACAACACTTTCCCCCTGTTGACAATTGTTATAATAGACAAACATCTTTAAAAGCACTGACACTACAAGAAGCACCTCTGCAGAAACACAGTCAGCATTGTGCAGACACCACCAGAAACACAACTACGCAAACAGAGTCATTACCGCACTGACACCACCAGCAACACATCTACAGAAGTGCAATCAGTACTACACTGACACAGCTAGAAACATATCTGTAGACACATCTAGTACCACACTGACACCACGAGAAACATGTCCACAGTGGCCCAGTCCAATCAGTACCCCAGAAACAGTAGCTATAACACACCTGCAGAAACATAATGAGTACTGCGCTGACACCACCATGCTGGGAGAGGGTACTCATCTGTGAGGTGAGAAGAATTCCTACCTGTTAGATTAACAGTTTATCTGTTTTAAAGGTAGCTCTGAGACCAGCAGCTCTACTGTGTGTGGCACTATGGATCTTCAGAATTCTCCGTTACAGATTCTTATCAGTTTGAGATCTATAAGGGACCCACCTGTAGCAGATTTAACCAGCCTGTAACCAATCTAAATTCAGCCAGAGTCAGAGTGATGCTTAAGCATGGAATTTAGTTGTCACATACCTTGCAGCAGCTGAGCTGATGAGAGAGCTTCCTTTATTTCTCCTGCCCAATGCCCCCTGAAGGTAATGACAGGGTGCAGCAGGACAAAGAGTGGCATGGTCCTGACACTGGGTGGTCAAACAACAGTCTAGAGCCTAATGGGATGCTATGGATGCTCAAACTGTAAATGGTGCAGAACACTGGCACACAGGTGGAGCACAAGGATTTGCAGATGCACATAGTAAAGAAATAGTTAAGAGGAGCTAAAGTCATCAATCAACAACCTTGTAGCAGAGATACCAAATCAGAAGGCAGGAGCAGGGTCAGAGCCCAGACTGGAGTTAGCAGAAGTGCCAAAACAGCAGAGGACAAAGTCAAGACAAGAGCCAAAGTCAACAATAGGGGATCAATATATTATATATCAAGATAAAGCAGCTTCAGTAGACAAGATGGGTCAAAGTTCCAGTGGCGTCGGGAGGGGGGGGTGGGGGCTGACCGGGGCTATAGTCCCGAGTGGGCCCCCAAAAAGCCCTGGGTCTCGGCATTCATAATGAGAATTATTAGCCCTGAGTCGGGTTTACACAGAGATCTGGGATCCATCTCCCTCTTACCCAGCGCGGCCAAGTGACATACATACAAAGTCCCACCTCCTGGACCTGGCTCCTATGATGGACGTCAGTGACGGGACGTGTGACAACCATCATAGGAGGCGGGAGTGACACTGCGGCCGGGCCGGGTGGGAGATCCCCGCTCTCGTTCTGTGTAAGCTGGTGGGCGGCTCTCCTATCCTGGCTGGTGGCTGTTGTCACTCTGGCTGACCTCATGCATGGGCACACAGCATTGTCCCAGACAGTACACACACAGGTAAGTGTGCCTGCCTAGTGCCTTCTACAGAGATCTCCTATGGGCTCTCTTATCAATGTTGTAAAGAAGAAAATTACAGGTTTTTTTTTATGTTTGGACAAGACTATTTGGACATGTTATCTTTCAACAACCAATGTGGTCCATCTTGAATTTGCAATGGTGATCAATGGATAAGTGCACTAGTGCACGAGTGCACCTTCGCAATAACAGTACATGGAGAAGTGGAGAAGTATGCAACTGGTGGCTTGTAATGAAGTGCGCAGTATAGTAGTGGTGGTTAGTGGATGAGTGAATGGTACAGTGGTGGACAGTGGGCAGTACAGTAGGGGTCAATGGAAAAGTGTATGATATCATGGTGGTCAGTGGATGAGTGCACAGTACAGTGGCAGTTACTGGAGAAGTGCACAGTTAAGCGGTGGTCAGTGGAGAGTGTGGGGTACAATAATTTTATTTTAAAATGTGGGAGAAGTTATCAAATTTACTTTCGGGCTGAAGCCCCTGGTCCTTTTTGCAACTAGCAACACCCCTGGGTCAAACACAGGATAGCAGGATGTGGGTTTAGTCACTAGTCACAGAAGATGACTACCACTCAACAATTCTCCTTAGTTGTATTGTGCTTAAATAGGGATCTGGGTGCTAAAAGCCAGAGTCTGACATGCTTGCTAATTCATGCTAACATGCATGTGAATTAGCACGTGCATAAAACCACAAGCTGCACTATGCGCATTAGCAGATATTGGGGCATGATCATGCGCTCAATCTTACTGACATCAGGACAGGGAAAAGGAGAAATCTTCATATATACTGGTCAAAGAAGGAAACCTGCTGATGCTGATTGGCTGGAATCCTGTGACTGAGCTTCATATCACTATTTTGGATATGTCAGGAAATTCTCCAGGACTCTGGGAGGTTGCATACAGCACCCAGGAGGCCAAGAGAGAACCCTGAAATATCCAGTGATACCCAGTTCCATATCCAGTTTCTTGGGTGACCTGACATCCTTGTTATAATATAAGGACTATGTGAGGTCCCAATCCTAGAAATGCATATATCTGCTCTAGTTAACATTTATGTGTTAAGATAGCATTGGGTGGTTCACTGTTTTGTCATAAAGCAAATCTATCATGAGAGAAACATTTAGAGTGCCACCAATGACCACTTCTTTCAAAATAAGGCTCTCATAAACTATACTGTTGAAATGGTTGCTTTATCAACATTATACACAAAGTATTTCTTCACTATAACCAATGTTAAAAGCTTCAATAAACATTAGTTTTTTACAGAAAGCTGTAAAAAAAAGTAATTACAGCAATCAACTAAATTCTGTTTTTCATTCCCTTTTAGGTTCTATCTAGACCATCATGCTTATGCAGTAACACGTGTTATGCACATTGGTGCAATGCAATGCCATTCATTGACTGCATCAGAGTTGCATGTACAATTTTTGATCCATTGTGGTGCATGCATTGGGCAGCCTTTATAAATGAATGGGCTGCCGTAATGCACATTAATGCATGAACCTAAGCATGCAGTGGATCAGGCTGTGGCTGGAAGTTATTACTGGAAGAAAAAGGTTACATCACCTCCACTTTTTCTTTCCTTCACCGCCGAAATAATACCTATGCTTCCCATTCATTTTATTCTTTTCTCAAACAGCATTTTCACTACTAGGAAGATATTAAAAAATCATATTGAGAGAATAAATGGCAAAAAGGTTATATGTTCATTTTGCAGCTTTTCTCTGTACTGTTATATTTATTTTTTTACAATCTACTGCAAAAAATCTTCTTGTGGAACTTTTGCTTTTAGATCACTAAAAGGAAACAGGATACATAGACTGCCAGATAATGCTTTCTTGGAGTACAAAGATTTAGCAAAACTGTGAGTATACAGCAAATTACATTGTAAGAATGAATAAAATAAATGAATGAATGAAATGTGCACATTCTGATGTATATCTTGAAATAATGGAGGAGATCTACTGAAACTGGTGCACACAGAATCTGGTGCAGCTGTGCATAGTAACCAACCAGCTTCTAAGTTTTATTGTCAAAGCTTATTTGAACAAGCTGAAGTTAGAAGCTGATTGTTATGCCCCGTACACACGGTCGGACTTTGTTCGGACATTCCGACAACAAAACCCTAGGATTTTTTCCGACGGATGTTGGCTCAAACTTGTCTTGCATACACACGGTCACACAAAGTTGTCGGAAAATCCGATCGTTCTATACGCGGTGACGTAAAACACGTACGTCGGGACTATAAACGGGGCAGTGGCAATAGCTTTCATCTCTTTATTTATTCTGAGCATGCCTGGCACTTTGTCCGTCGGATTTGTGTACACACGATAGGAATTTCCGACAACGGATTTTGTTGTCGGAAAATTTTATCTCCTGCTCTCCAACTTTGTGTGTCGGAAAATCCAATGGAAAATGTCCGATGGAGCCCACACACGGTCGGAATTTCTGACAACACGCTCCGATCGGACATTTTCCATCGGAAAATCCGACCGTGTGTATGGGGCATAACAGTTCACAGCTGCACCAGATTCTTGTGCACCAGTTTTAGTAAATACCCACCATTGATTGAAAGGTAATTCGTTTTGAATGACCATACCCTTTAAAGCTAAAAACAGCTATGAACATGCTATTCCCCTAATGGCAGAGCACCATATTTAATTGCTAAGTTTGGTGCTTAAAGCGTACCTAAACCCCAAAACAAAAATGTAATTGCAGCTTTTCATCCTTAATGGGAATGCTCTAAATGTTTAGCTGTTCAGACATTCCTTTGAAAGCTGAACCTTTAGCCCATTTGGCAGGAGTCAAACATTGTATATAGTAGCAGGATTTTTACAGCTACTATAAATGATGACTTCCTATCTGTCAATGGCTGCTTTTGTGTCCTATCTGTCAAATGTTTTACCTCTACTATATATGACAGCTTCCTATCAGTGGTCATCAGGATTTTTTTAGCTTTTGTCAGGTTGTCAGACATTGTTCGTTGTGACTGACATGGATCTGCATCACTGGATGGTGTGATTGATGATGGAAGTACAGTACATGGTGGGGATTTTTTATCTTTGTCATCGATTGTGTGTTTTTATTGTTTACTTTTTTTGTGAATGACTGGTGGTATTGTATACCTTACTCGTTCACATATGGGGAAGCCTGTGTCTGTGTGCCCCCTTATTGTTAAAGATGGCTTTAAGATTCTGATAAGCTCCTCGTTCACAGACCCAGGGTTGTGCGGAAAAAGTCTTTGTCCTCATTATTATCCCCCCTGGCAAGTTACCTCCCCCTTTCCTGGCCTGCCAGGCTGCATGCTTAGATAACTGTAATTATAGATTTTTTGGGGGGACCCCACTTTTTTTTCTTGTGTGGGGTTCGCCCTCATAATTTTAGGGGCTCCATGCCATCTTTCTTTTTTGCATGGAGGGGTCCTCCTTGACATCCATACCAGGCCCTCAACCCCTTGACGCCGGCCTAACACAAATATGTGGCTCCACTGTACTTTTGCTGCGGGGTTGCATATTTGCGTATCTCCCTTTGTGCTGGGAGCGCATCACACAGCGTGCTCATAGCACTGAGTCCAGGGTCTCACCGAGAGCCCTGGGCCCCATGCTAATGATCGGGACTCGGAACTCCTGATTCCGGGTCACCTGATCGCTGTGGTAGCCTGATTAGCTACCACAGTGGTCGTTTAAGTGTCCATCTAATAGTTTTTTGAAATTATCGATGCTCCCCGCTGAAACCACTGCTTGTGGAAGAGAATTCCATATCCTTACCGCTCTTACCATAAAGAACCCTTTACGCAGTTTAAGGTTAATTTTAGTGAATGGCCGCGTGTCTTTATTAAATTCCCTTGCGTGAAAAAGTTTTCTCCCTTTTATGGGGTCACCAGTACGGTAGTTGTACATTAAAATCATATACTCTCTCAAGCGTCTCTTCTCCAGAGAGAATAAGTTCAATGCTTGCAGTCTTTTCCCATAGCTGAGATCCTCTAGTCCCTTTATTAGCTTGGTTGCCCTTCTCTGGACCTTCTCCAGTTCCAGCACATTCCTCCTGAGGACTGGTGCCCAGAACTGGACAGCATACTTTAGGTGCAGCCGGACCAGAGTCTTGTAGAGTGGGAGAATTATTGTTTTATCCTCTGAGTTAATCCCCCCCCTTTTAATGCATGCCAATATTCTGTTGGCCTTGCTTGCAGCAGCCTGGCATTGCATGGCATTGCTGAGCCTGTCATCTACTAGGACCCCCAGGTCCTTTTCTATCCTAGATTCCCCCAGAGGTTCTTCCCCTAGTGAGTAGATTGCATTCATTATTTTGGCACCCAAATGCATTATTTTACATTTTTCTACATTGAACCTCATTTGCCATGTAGTTGCCCACCCCATTAATTTGTTTAGATCTTCTTGCAAGGTTTCTACATCCTGCGTAGAAGTTATTGCCCTACTTAGCTTAGTATCATCCGCAAATACTGAGATTGAGCTGTTTATCCCATCCTCCAGATCATTTATGTACAAATTAAATAGGATTGGTCCCAGGACAGAACCCTGGGGGACCCCACTTTCCACACCAGACCATTCCAAGTACTCCCCATCTATCACCACCCTCTGGACTTGCCCCCATAGCCAGTTTTCAATCCATGTACTCACCCTTTGGTCTATGCCGACAGACCTTAATTTGTGCAGTAAACATTTATGGGGAACTGTATTTAACTGTAAGGTTAATGCCGCGTACACACGGTCGGACTTTCCGGCATATCCGACCGTGTGTAGGCTCCGGCAGACTTTTCCGGCGGACTTTTTCCCAAAAGCCCGCCAGACCTAGATTTGAAACAAGTTTTAAATCTTTCCGTTGGACTTTTCTGGCGGAAAGTCCGCTCGTCTGTGTGCTGGTCCGACGGAAAGCCCACTCGTGTGTATGCTGGTCCAACGGACCAGATACGACGCGAGGGCAGGGTATTGCATTTCGCGCTCGCTGCAATAGGAAAAACAAATTTCTTTCTCGAACATCACGGGACACAGAGCCACAGTAATTACTGATGGGTTATATAGGTATCACTGGTGATTGGACACTGGCACACCCTATCAGGAAGTTCAACCCCCTATATAATCCTTCCCCCTTGCAGGGATACCTCAGTTTTTACGCCAGTGTCTTAGGTGATGGACGTGTAAAGATGTCCTGTGCTGAGCTCCAAAGGGACTATCCTAAGATCCTATACTGGGGCAAGCCAGGCGAACCGGATCCATTCAAAGTGTCTTTTCATGGCCGAATTGAATGGTACCCGGGCCTCGTGTCCGAAGAAACGAGGTTTTACCCGTAATGCTTCTCTTTTTAGAGAGCTGGACCCCGCAGATCAGAAAATGGCTTTAAACTTCCTAATTTCTGGCGAGGTGCTTTACGGTCCCAGAACTGTTGGATCCCCCTACTGATGGGGGCCCCAGTCTCTGACGGTTTTTTCAAACGGAGCCCACCGTGAGAGGTGAAGATTGGGTCTGTGTAAACAGCACCCTGCGGCTGGATAAGGTAAGAGGAGATTCCACAGAATTTTTGAGTTCTAGTGGCTTTTCTCCTTTAAGGTAAATGCATGCTATGTCTATTGTGACCACCGGGGGCTGCCAAGAGCACAAACCTACACATGCTGACTCTGTCTCAGGTGTTGTAATCGCTGTTTATGTCCCAGCGTCTCAAGAAGGCTGCAAGCAGGTAAGGTGGAAAGGGGGATTTCTCATGTTTGAATGTTCCCCCCCAGGCTAGAGCGGGGCCACAGGGGTCTAGAAAGTGGTTATACCACCCGGGCTCTGCGGCCTAATGGCCACAATCTCTCAAGATAGCCGTTCAGGCAGATCTTGTTACCAGCCTCCCTCCCTCCCCCCCCATCCCCAGCCTTTCTCCGGAAGCATGACAGGAGAGTCGGCAGCGCGGGAAGCGCTCGTTTTTTTCAAAACTCGAGGGAGGGGGCGGTAGAGGAGGGGGCGGGATGTCAGCACAGAGTGCTTAGACTCCCACTCAGGCCAGCTGCAGGCTATTAAAGACACAGAGCTGACGGTCGCATGTAAGGTGGGACATAGGCATTCTCCTAGGCAGCATTTACTGAAGTAACACCAGACTGAGCATTGGGTAGCAAGGCTTTTAGCCAGACTACATCGCTCAGCGGGCAGTGTTCATTTGTATACCTCACACCTTGTTGCTTTGCACTATGAGTAGAAGAGGTTCAAGCACCCCAGGAACCAGAGACACTAGGGGATCTCGTTCAGGTTCTGAGGGCCCCCTGTCGGCAGCATCCTCCCCCCATAAAGATGGGCCAGGGACGGCTAGCCAGGGAGAGCCATCGGGGTCAGGGGCTACACCTGCTTCTGGCACTTCAGCCCCTGTATATATTACACAAGAGGTTTTTTCCTCAACCATTAATGGTCTAGAGGAAAGATTAATGGCCGTGATTACGTCTTCACTCAGTGGAAGAAAACGCACTAGGCTTTCCTCTGTTCCCCAAGACCCTCAGACAGAGGAGCTCTGGGATAAAGGAGATGAATCCCTTTCAGAGGATCGGGATGGGATGGATGATTCCTCTTCGGAGGATTCAGGTGGAGAGGGACCCTCTGCGACTTCCCAAGAGGAGAAAGTCTTAGTGCAGATCCTCACTGGATTGGTCCGCTCCACATTTAAGTTGCCCATACCTGAAACTGCTAAAGAATCCTCTTCTGCTTTGGGGTCACTGAAACCTTTCCAAACAGCACATGCTTTTCCTGTTCATACTTTACTTGAAAAGCTTATTTATTCTGAGTGGGATCACCCAGACAAACGTTTTTTTCCGCCGAGAAAGTTTTCAACACTTTATCCGATGGAAGAAAAGTTTATTAAAATGTGGGGAATACCGGCTATTGATGCCGCCATTTCCTCCGTAAATAATAGCCTGACTTGTCCTGTAGACAATGCTCAGATGCTCAGGGATCCTGTAGATAAAAGGATGGAATCCCTACTGAAGGATGTTTTCTCCTTAGCAGGATCAGTGGCCCAACCTGCAGTAGCAGCGATTGGAGTCTGTCAATACTTAAGAGACCATGTTAAGCAGGTCATCAAAGTATTACCTGAACAGCAGGCCCAGGGGTTTGCTAACCTTCCAGCGGCCTTATGCTTTGTGGTTGACGCCATTAGAGATTCTATCGTGCAAACCTCCCATCTTTCACTGGGGTTGGTGCATATACGTAGAATCCTATGGTTGAAAAATTGGTCAGCCGAAGCACCATGTAAGAAGCTACTGGCTGGGTTTCCATTTCGTGGTGCAAGGTTGTTTGGAGAGGACTTGGATAACTATATCAAGAGAATCTCTTGTGGGAAAAGCACTCTCTTACCTGTCAAGAAGAAGAGTAAGCGTCCCTCTTTCAAACGGACTCTTTCCCCTGCGCCGGGGGCTTCAGCCTCCAGGCAGTCTCGACGGCCGCCTCCATCGGGGTCCAGAGACAAGAGTCAACCCCAGGGACAAAAGAAGTCCTGGGGAAAGAAGCCTACTAGGCAAAACATTAAGACCTCTGCATGAGGGGGTGCCCCCGCTCACTCGAGTGGGGGGGAAGACTGTGACAGTTCTCAGAGCTCTGGCAGGAGGACTTCCAGGACAGATGGGTAATCTCCACGGTAACCTTAGGGTACAAGCTGGAGTTTCAGGAATTCCCCTCTCCTCGGTTCCTCAGATCAAATGTTCCCAGAGACCCAGAGAAGAAGCAGTCGCTCCTTCTAGCGTTAGAGCGACTTTTGTCGCAGGAGGTCATTATGATAGTTCCCGCAAAGGACCAGGGATTGGGCTTCTATTCCAACCTTTTTACGGTCCAAAGGCCAAATGGTGATGTCAGGCCCATACTGGACTTAAGGGATCTGAACCGATTCCTAAGGATTCAATCCTTCCGCATGGAATCAATTCGAACAGTAGTTCCCACCCTGCAGGGAGGAGAATTTCTGGCATCAATAGACATCAGAGATGCATATCTGCATGTGCCCATTTTTCCTGCTCATCAGAAGTTTCTGCGCTTCGAGGTAGGAGGGCGCCATTTCCAGTTTGTGGCTCTGCCTTTCGGGATAGCCACTGCACCTCGAGTGTTCACAAAGATCTTGGCTCCTCCTCTGGCCAGATTAAGGGCTCAGGGTATAGCTGTCATAGCATACCTAGACGACCTGCTCTTGATAGACCGGTCGGTAGCCTCTTTGAAGGGAAACTTGAGGAGCACGGTCAGGTATCTAGAACACCTGGGTTGGATCCTCAACTTAGAAAAGTCTTTCCTAAAACCAGTAAGAAGACTGGAGTATTTAGGTCTGATTATAGATACAAGCCAGGAGAAAATATTTCTACCCCAGGCAAAGATCACTGCTTTGAGAGAGCTGATTCTGACAGTAAGGACCAAGAAGGGTCCCTCAGTCCGCCTTTGTATGAGGCTACTAGGGAAGATGGTGTCTTCATTCGAAGCAGTTCCCTATGCTCAGTTTCACTCAAGAATGCTGCAACACAGTATTCTGTCGACCTGGAACAAGAAGGTTCAGGCATTAGACTTTCCAATGCACCTGTCGCATGCGGTGAGTCAGAGCCTCAATTGGTGGCTCATACCTGAAAACCTGCAGAAGGGGAAATCCTTTCTACCGGTTACCTGGACGGTGGTAACAACAGATGCCAGTCTGTCAGGTTGGGGAGCAGTTCTGGAACAGGCTGCGGTCCAAGGGGTATGGTCCAAGACAGAGAGGACCTTACCCATCAACATTCTGGAGATCCGGGCGATACATCTAGCTCTAAAAGCCTGGACTATCAGGCTACAGGGTTGTCCGGTCAGGGTCCAGTCCGACAATGCCACAGCAGTGGCTTATGTCAATCATCAGGGAGGCACCCGGAGCCGAGCTGCTCAAAAAGAGGTGAACCAGATCTTAGTCTGGGCAGAGATGCATGTGCCATGCATATCGGCAGTTTTCATCCCGGGAATAGAAAATTGGCAGGCGGACTATCTAAGTCGCCAGCAGTTACTTCCAGGGGAATGGTCTCTGCATCCCGACGTCTTTTGGGCCATATGCCAAAGATGGGGGGTTCCAGATGTAGATCTCTTTGCATCCCGATTCAACAAAAAGATAGACAGATTTGTAGCAAGGACAAAAGATCCTCTTGCATGCGGGACGGATGCGTTGGTGATTCCGTGGCATTGGTTCTCACTGATTTACGCATTCCCGCCTATTCTGCTACTACCACGACTCCTTCGCAGGATCAGGCAGGAAAGGAAGTCGGTACTTCTGGTGGCCCCCGCTTGGCCCAGAAGGACTTGGTATGCAGAAATAGTAAGGATGACGGTGGGTTCCCCGTGGACCCTACCGGTACGCCCAGACCTGTTATCTCAAGGTCCAGTGTTCCATCCTGCCTTACAAACGCTAAATTTGACGGTTTGGCTATTGAGACCCACGTTCTGAAGAGTCGTGGGCTCTCAGGTCCTGTCATATCTACCTTGATTAATGCAAGGAAGCCAGCTTCCAGGATGATTTATCATAGACTCTGGAAGGCTTATATAACCTGGTGTGAATCCAGAGGTTGGCATCCCAGGAAATATGTCATAGGTAGAATCCTTGATTTTCTACAGATGGGATTAGAGATGAAGCTGGCCTTGAGTACCATCAAGGGCCAGGTTTCTGCTTTATCAGTATTATTTCAGCGGCCACTTGCTTCGCATTCTTTGGTCCGAAACTTTATGCAGGGGGTGAAGTGTCTTAATCCTCCGGTTAAAGCGCCCCTAAACCCCTGGGACTTGAATTTGGTCCTGGCTGTGTTACAGAAACAGCCTTTTGAACCAATAAGTCAGATTCCTTTGGTCTTGTTGACAAGGAAATTAATTTTTCTGGTGGCCATCTCTTCTGCTAGAAGAGTATCAGAATTAGCAGCTCTTTCCTGTAAGGAGCCTTATTTGATTATACACAAGGATAGAGTGGTACTACGCCCTCATCCTAGTTTTTTACCGAAGGTGGTTTCTGATTTTCATTTAAACCAAGACATTGTTCTACCTTCCTTTTTTCCAGATCCCTGTTCTCCGGAAGAGAGATCTCTACATTCATTGGATGTAGTAAGAGCAGTTAAGGCCTATCTAGGGGCAACTACTCAGATCCGCAAGACGGATGTTTTGTTTGTGCTGCCAGAGGGTCCCAATAGAGGACAGGCAGCGTCAAAAGCTACCATTTCTAAATGGATTCGACAGTTGATCATTCAAGCTTACGGTTTGAAACAGAAGATTCCTCCGTTTCAGATCAGGGCACATTCCACAAGGGCTATTGGTGCTTCTTGGGCAGTGCATCACCGGGCCTCTATGGCTCAAATCTGCAAGGCCGCAACCTGGTCTTCAGTTCATACATTCACCAGATTCTATCAGGTGGATGTGAGAAGGCATGAGGATATCGCCTTTGGGCGTAGTGTGCTGCAGGCAGCGGTACAGGGTCCTCAGGTCTGATTGCACCCTACTTGGTCGTGGTTCCCCCCCCTCAGGTAGCATTGCTCTGGGACATCCCATCAGTAATTACTGTGGCTCTGTGTCCCGTGATGTTCGAGAAAGAAAATAGGATTTTTTAAAACAGCTTACCTGTAAAATCCTTTTCTTTCGAAGGACATCACGGGACACAGAGGTCCCGCCCATCTTCTAATACACTATATTGCTTGGCTACAAAACTGAGGTATCCCTGCAAGGGGGAGGGATTATATAGGGGGTTGAACTTCCTGATAGGGTGTGCCAGTGTCCAATCACCAGTGATACCTATATAACCCATCAGTAATTACTGTGGCTCTGTGTCCCGTGATGTCCTTCGAAAGAAAAGGATTTTACAGGTAAGCTGTTTTAAAAAATCCTATTTTTCCTATTGCGGGGAGCGCGGGGCATACCAGGCCCTTCTGCTTGATTCCGAGCATGCATGGAACTTTGTGCGTCAGAATTGTGTACACACGATCGGAATTTACGACAACGGATTTTGTTGTCGGAAAATTTGAGATCCAGATCCTTGGCATTTGCTGTGAGCTTAAAACGGTAGCTGTTATTTTTACCTACAGGTAAGTTTATAATAAGGCTTACCTGTAGGTAAAATGAATATCTCCTAAACGTGCATCTCTTAGGAGATATTCACCTTACATGTAGTCAGTGACATCACTGGCTTATGCACTCTGAAGGTCCGACATACCTTGCCGGAACTTCAGAGCTTCGTTTTGGAACCGAGGGCTCCTGCGCGAAAGTACGGGAGTGACATCATCGCGGCTCCAGCCAATCACACAGCTGGAGTGCGCAAACGTGAAAGAAAGACCAGGAGAAGATGTTAGCCCTCTCAACGATGACCGGGCGCCACGGGAGGGCTTCGTTCTAAGTTAAGTATTCCATAATATACTAGTATGCGATACAGGTTTTTTTTGGAGGGGGGTTTACCAGTCGCGGTTTACAAACGTTTTAAAGGAAAGCAAACATAATCTTAGGTTTATTGTGCATGTGTGTATGTGTTAATTGTGTAGCGTGTAAACTACAGTACATCTAAAGTCTGGTAAGCTGCAATATATATTTATGGTTTTAGTTATAGATAAACTTTAACGTGAACTTCAGCTGCACTTGACAAAGGAACATGTTTGTTTGACAAAGAGCCCCAGAAGTTTATACTTACCTGTATCATGCTTCACCACTGCCTGAGTCTCTGCAGCACCTGAAAATTCTTGTGCAAGTTTTAACTTTTACAAATTTAAAACATGTAAAAGTACATGCTATCAAGCTAACTTGTTTGCTTTGCTAGTCTAGGCTTCATACAAGTCAACTTTAACAAATATCAACCCCTGAATTTGAAGTCTGCGTAATAAAAACAGATTCCCTTTGACAAACACATTCTTTTCGAAAAGTAAAATGTACTTTTGCATGAAGCCTTAAAATGAAAACCCAAATAGCAAAGATCATCTTGGGTGATTCTCGGAGAATTAGGCTGCATTCACACCTCAGCGTTTTGAATTGTGGGCAGATTTACCACGATTCTGTCCACAATTTCAAAGCTCCCAGGTGTGAATGACAAATCGCAGAAGGCACATTTGAGATGCCATCCATTTAAATGGCACCTAAAATCGCGGTGCGATTCAGTGACCTTTCTTCCTGAATCTGCTTACAGAAATTACAGAATACACTGGGTGGAAAGTAGAGAGGATATAAAGGCCAGTGCCTTGCCCTCTTCTCTTCTGCTGACCTAGTGTACCTTCACTAAATGTATCTTCTACTCCATTAACACACTAGTGATGATTTTCTAAAGGAGCAGAGCCTGTTCACTTAGCGAAGTGTTGTTCAACAAACTTAGTAAATTAGGCGAAACTGTGTTCACTTTCAATTACCAGTTATGGGCAAGGCCAAATCAAAAAGCAATGTTTTTCCTTGTACATGGTTGGGTGTGCTTTGCTAAGTAAAAGGTTCCTTCCCTTTTAGCTAATCAAGCCACGAGTAGTTAGGCAGCAGCAGGATCATTCATTATAATATGTAAAGTGGTTGTAAAGGCTCAAGGTTTTTTTTACCTTCATGCATTCTATGTATGAAGGTTAAAAACCCTCTGTGTACCAGCAGCGCCCCAGCCCCCCTAATACTTACCTGAGCCCCACCTCCATCCAGTAATGTGCACAAGAGCCTCGGCTCTTCTTAGTCTCTTCCTCCACCAATGGCTCCTGCTACTGTCAATCACAGCCAGTTAGCCAATGAGGAGAGAGTGGGGGCAGGGCCAAGCCACGCTCCATGTGTGAATGGACACACGAAGCAGTGGCTCGGGAGTGTGCCTGTTCAATGCCCCCATAGCAGGCTGCTTGCTATGGGGTATTAGGCAGGAGGCAGGGGCCTGGAGAGCATAGAAGGATTGGGGCTGCTCTGTGCAAAAACTGCACAGAGAAGGGAAGTATAACATGTTTGTTATTTTTTTTTTAAATGAACCTTAAATGTCACTTTAAAGTCCTAAACTCTCTGAAATACCATACCTAAGATAAGTCTTGTTTGGATCTTTCCTTTTATGCAGTAAGCTCCACTTATATAGGGTTTCTGTTTAAATTCAATATCAGTTTTCACTTTCCGTTCACAATCTCTTGTATATAATCAGTAAAAGGCAAAGAAGACATATTGACATTGACTGAAATGTGTTTTCTCAAATTATACATCTGAACAGTGGCAGCTGGTGGTATTTTTTGGGGGGGCGGAGCACACAATGCACCCACAGCCACCCCCTCAGTTCGGTCAGTTTACCCGCAAACCACCCCCCCACGTGGGTCGGTTGGGTCTGCCGCACACATCACCCCCCCCCCGTGGGTCATTTGGGTCGGGTCCCCAGCACAAAAACCGAGTCGATCGGTCGATGTGCCCCACACTTACCCACGGGCAGTGCTTCCTCCCCTGCATCTCCTCCAGCGCCCTTCACATCTCCTCCCTCCTCGTCGTGGCCCAATATAATTGCTTCTTCTTTTGGCCAATCAAGAAAAAGGGGTTTCAGGACCCACTTCCTGATTGACCAGGAGGAAAATAAGTGTATCATAGTTACATAATTACATAGTAGGTGAGGTTGAAAAAAGACACAAGTCCATCAAGTCCAACCTATGTGTGTGATTATGTGTCAGTATTACATTATATATCCCTGTATGTTGCGGTCATTCAGGTGCTTATCTAATAGTTTCTTGAAGCTATCGATGCTCCCCGCTGAGACCACCGCCTGTGGAAGGGAATTCCACATCCTTGCCGCTCTTACAGTAAAGAACCCTCTACGTAGTTTAAGGTTAAACTTCTTTTCTTCTAATTTTAATGAGTGGCCGCGAGTCTTGTTAAACTCTCTTCTGCGAAAAAGTTTTATTTCTATTGTAGTGTCACCAGTACGGTATTTGTATATTGAAATCATATCCCCTCTCAAGCGTCTCTTCTTCAGAGAGAATAAGTTCAGTGCTCGCAACCTTTCCTCATAACTCAAGATCCTCCAGACCCTTTATTAGCTTTGTTGCCCTTCTTTGTACTCGCTCCATTTCCAGTACATCCTTCCTGAGGACTGGTGCCCAGAACTGGACAGCATACTCCAGGTGCGGCCAGACCAGAGTCTTGTAGAGTGGGAGAATTATCGTTTTATCTCTGGAGTTGATCCCCTTTTTAATGCATGCCAATATTCTGTTTGCTTTGTTAGCAGCAGCTTGGCATTGCATGCCATTGCTGAGCCTATCATCTACTAGGACCCCCAGGTCCTTTTCCATCCTAGATTCCCCCAGAGGTTCTCCCCCCAGTGTATAGATTGCATTCAAATGCATTATTTTACATTTTTCTACATTGAACCTCATTTGCCATGTAGTTGCCCACCCTATTAATTTGTTCAGATCTTTTTGCAAGGTTTCCACATCCTGCGGAGAAGTTATTGCCCTGATTAGCTTAGTATCGTCTGCAAATACAGAGATTGAACTGTTTATCCCATCCTCCAGGCCGTTTATGAACAAATTAAATAGGATTGATCCCAGCACAGAACCCTGGGGAACCCCACTACCTACCCCTGACCATTCCGAGTACTCCCCATTTATTACCACCCTCTGAACTCGCCCTTGTAGCCAGTTTTCAATCCATGTACTCACCCTATGGTCCATGCCAAAGGACCTTATTTTGTACAGTAAACGTTTATGGGGAACTGTGTCAAATGCTTTTGCAAAATCCAGATACACCACGTCTACGGGCCTTCCTTTATCTAGATGGCAACTCACCTCCTCATAGAAGGTTAGTAGATTGGTTTGGCAAGAATGATTCTTCATGAATCCATGCTGATTACTGCTAATGATACCGTTCTCATTACTAAAATCTTGTATATAGTCCCTTATCATTCCCTCCAAGAGTTTACATACTATTGATGCTAACTGGTCTGTAATTCCCAGGGATGTATTTTGGGCCCTTTTTAAATATTGTAGTATCAATAGCGAATGAATATTGTCACACAACTGGGTGGGCTCTGTGCCCCGAGCCCACCCTTTTTTGAAGCCTATTAGAGCCTCTGGCTCTAATCACGTGCTTAAAAAAAACACAGAAAAGAAGAAAGATAACAGTGCTCTCTGCAGGGACAACTCAATCCATACACCAGGTCCACTCACAGTTGTCGAGGCTCGATGTGTCCCAACACACTCCAATGCAACAGTAATAAGGAGAGCCAACAAAACTGTAATCCTTGAAGTGTTGTTTATTGGTACATCAGAGTGACAATAAAACAATAAAGCTGACACGTTTCGGAAGTAGCCTTAGTCGTAGCTACAACTAAGGCTACTGCTGAAACGCGTCAGTTTATTGTTTTATTGTCACTCTGATGGACCAATAAAGGACACTTCAAGGATTACAGTTTTGCCGGCTCTCCTTATTACTTAAAAAAAACACCACCCCTATTAGAATCCATGTGTCCGGCACACTGCATGTAAATTAGGGGGCCGGATGCATGGATAGGGGGACAGCGCCCCTGCGCCCCTAATGGATGGGCCGCCCTTGCATCTGAAACAATTTTACATATATAAAAATGTGAAATATACTGTTGTATTTTATGCCATCCTTCAACTCGGCCTTTTTCAACCAAGGTGCCCAGGCAACCAGGGGTGCCCTCAGGTTTCTTTAGGGGTGCCTTGGCAAAATGCCTAAATGTCCTCAAAAATTGTGTACAGGCCAGTGGGTGGATCAAGCCTGCTTTTAATTAAACAAAGCCACGGGTTTTTATTGTACACCATTACGATCTTCTAGCCGCCAGTATCGTAACAACAAATGACATCATCGGTTGATAAGGAGGATGTTGGGTGTAGTATCCTTGTTAGCTCCACTCCTGTGCTTCTCTATCAGCACTGGGGTCCCATTAGCTTAGAATTAGGGAGAGAAACTGAGGGAGAAGAGAAACATTGGATTACTAATCAGTATCAGTGTGAAAAGGTATATTTGCTGTGGAAAAACAAATCACCTCTAACGATGGGTGTCTGTGGATGTTGCTGCCTTTTCTAAAACTTTTAGTTCAGTTTTTACATTTTAGAATGGGGTGCCTCAAGACTATTCAGAATTTTAAATAATGCTCTGACTGAAAAAAGGCTGAGAAACACTGCATTATATCTTGGGCACTGCAATGAACAATTTGTAAAACTGTCCAATGAACTGACTTAATTGACAACAAGCTAAGATGACACGCCAGATGGTAAAACAGGACTTGGAAAGAATTCTGCATAAACTTAATTCTTAAGTACAAGGACAGGATGCCAGCTAAAGCTATTTACTGCAATTAGGAGACAATAAGTGATTGGATTTTGATATGCTGTCAATGTATATCGGAAGTAAGAATAAACATGAAAAATATCTGTTGATGCAGAAGCATATTCCAAGACTTATATCACTTAGCACAGTTACCAAAACTTTTCTAAAAATGCTTTCAGTAATTTCATATGACAAACTGTGGTACTTGAGGGAAGAGTTTTCTGACCATAAATTTAGAGCTACTAGTAGTCCTCAGCTACTAGCTGTGCCTATTTAAGCCTTTAAAGTGGATGTAAACCCCAATTTTTTATGTCATAATGTAGAGTATACAATTTCCTATCATTTGAGCCCAGTCTTGCCACAAAGAGTTAATCCAGCTCTGAGCAATCCTCTTTTATTGTTCAGTGAGATAAAACTTGATAAACAGAGAAAAACTTTGTCAAATCCTCCCCCTTGCTGTGAGTGACAGGTGATTTACATATCTCGTGCACTAGCCTAAGAGACATTCATTATTTTTTAATTCCCTCCCACTCCTTTCTTTTGCCTCTCTGCCTCTTTGGCGCAGCTCTTGATAACCCTTCTCTTGTTTATTGTTGTGCACATGCGCAGGAGTAACATGAGCGTGCTCTGCTTCTTCAGAGAAGGCACTCTGTCACTCCTGTGTGCACTTTTCTCTCCACAGGCGCGAGGCTCGTCCTCGCAACGCTGGCTGGCCAGGGGAGTGTAGAGGTGGGCGAAGGAGTCCTCTGATGTCATGACCCCGCCCAACGAGCACTGGAAAACACATGATGACACCTTTGTTATAACCATGTGGGGTAGCCAGAAAGAAATGCATGAATGCAAATATAACACTAATAAAGTTACCCACCAAACCCAGTTACACACCGAGACGCACCCATCAAAAATGAAATATAAATTTTGGCAAGATAATCTTGAAATGAGCAAAATATTCTCTAGGTTTTATGTACACAGGGCTTTAATAAGCAGTTTTCCCAGTGATTTCCTGCCCTCAGCCTTTGGAAAATATGTCAAACATGCATGCATAGGTAAATGTCGGGTGCATTCACTTGTATGGCAGGCTGTACGTAGTATGTGCAGCTCACCCGGGCGTGGTGAAAGATGTTTTTTCCCTTCTCAAATTCAGTTCCCATTTACTCTAAAATTAAATTAGGAGTAGAGGAAAAGAAAGTCCAACCTGCATTCACTACAAATTTGGCAGTAGAATTCTAATAAACATGAAAGACATTTGTTAACCGCTTGCTGACCAGCCGCCGCAGTTATACTGTGGCAGCATGGCTCGGCTGCGTGAATCAGCTGTCCTGTTACGGCGGTTCCCTTTTTGTCCACTAGGGGCGCGCGCCCCCTGCTCGCCCACGGAGACGATGCGAGTGCCCGGCGGTCCCGCGATCGCTCGGGGCACACGGAGAACCGGGATTTGTGTGTGTAAACACACAGTTTCCGGTTCTCTGAGGGGCGAAGTGACAGATCCTCTGTTCATACAGAGTATGAACAGCGATCTATCTCTTCCCCTACACAGTCCACTCCCCCCTTCAGTTAGAACACAGAGAGGGAACACATTAACCCCTTGATCGCCCCCTAGTGTAAACCCCTTTCCTGCCAGTGACATTTTTACAGTAATCAATGCATTTTTATAGCACTGATCGTTGTATAAATGCCAATGGTCCCAAAAATGTGTTAAAATTGTCCGGCGTGTCTGATATAATGTCGTAGTCCTGATAAAAATCACAGATCACCACCATTACTAGTAAAAAAAAAAAATTAGTAATAAAAATGCCATAAAACTATCCCCTATTTTGTAGACACTATAACTTTTGCGCAAACCAATCAATATACGCTTATTGCGATTTTTTTTTTACCAAAAATATGTAGAAGAATACATATCAGCCTAAACTGAGGAAAAAAATAGGGGTTTTTTTATATATTTTTGGGGGATAGTTATTATAGCAAAAAGTAAAAAATAATGCGTTTTTTTCAAAATTGTCACTCTTTTTTTGTTTATAGCGCAAAAAAAAAAAACGCAGAGGTGATCAAGTACTACCAAAAGAAAGCTCAATTTGTGGGAAAAAAAGGACGTCAATTTTGTTTGGGTGTAATGTCGCACGACCGTGTATTTGTCCGTTAATTTGACGCAGTGCAGAATCGCAAAAAAGTGCTCTGGTCAGGAAAGGGGTAAAATCTTCCGGGGCTGAAGCGGTTAAAGGGGTTGTAAACCCTTGTGTTTTTTCACCTTAATGCTCAAATAATCAAATCTGTGTTCAAATGATAAGTCCACAATCAGCAAGAATGAAGGTGATGTGAAGAACCACCACCAAACCCCCCAGGGGTGTACACACACCTTATGAGTTGACCCTCATTACAGGGGTCAATAAAGCTTTAAACAATGAGCCCAAATACTGCATGGTAGCTGTGAGTGGGTTCTCTCATGGACACATGGAAACAGTCTCTATGAATGACCAGTATGAAACCATAAACATACACATAGTTGCAAACTCAGACTCAGAAGAACTGCCAGGCACCCAGCTCAAAAAAATAAATACCGGTATATCATAGTGTTCACTGTGTATAACAATTTTATTAATAAAAAACAAATGCTCACTCACTTGTTTATACAAAAAAGTATCAAGTTTTATACTCTGATCATGTGCAAACTCAAACTGCGCTGCTGAGAGGTCAATAGCAGCTTACTGTGGTTGGTTTTAAATTAAATTAATTTCATTTTCAATAATATGTAGGTAAAGACATTGTTTCTCTACAGGCTAGTTAATATAGGACTTAGAATGTGGACAGGAGCAAGTTCAAGATTAGATCCGGACTTCCAATTTAAAGGTAGCTAGTCGCTATCTTGCTCCAGAAAGCAGGTGGTGGAAGTAGATGAGCTTTTCAGGTTGCTGATCAGGTGTTGTGTTAGGAAAAGAGACCATATAGTAAAAAAATGCACAGTCAGGAAATGAGGTCTTATAATAAATCAGTTAATAAATGGGGAGGGGCACTGATATAACTATAAACCATCTGCACAAAAAATCTGTTTTATAGTCATGCTGTGGCTGTTATACTTACTTATACCACAATATGTATAGATCTGGGAATCTGGGTGAAATGTACACACCTACAAATAAAGGTTTAACCTCCCTGGCGGTATGATTATTTCGGATTTTAGGTGCTGAAAGCGGTACAATTATTTTCCATGGAAATTTGGCGTTTTATATTGTAGGTCTGTAAATCTTAACAATAACACACTTAAATCTGTCCAAACCAGAGTCTAGTAGATATCCCGGGTATGATAAAGTTTGAAACACAAAAACATAAATTATAATATAATAAATAAAAATAAATAATAAAAAAAAATTAAAAAAAAATAGTAATAAAATAAATTTCCCCACAATTCACTATCGCTCAATTCTGCAAGTGTTCTAATTTACTATCGCTGTTTTCTAGCTGGTCTAAAGCCACTTTTGACGTAAAGGGACACTTTTTGGTTGCTATGGACAATCTCCAGTTTCCAGGCAGAAAGAACAGTGTATATCATGTAAAACTGCATGCAGGGCATAGGACAAAGCACTGGGGACAAAAGGGATGTGAAATAATTTCATACAGTACTGTGATCTGTAAGATTACAGTACTGTATGTGTTATGATTTTTACTTTTTTTAAATTTGCCGCCAGGCTCCGCCCCCGTGCGTTGCGCCGCTCGCAGGGAACGGAGCCTGGCACGGAGAGGCTTCGGAGGAGGACGGAGCCCTCGGACACTGCGGGGGACATCGCAGGATCCCGGGGACAAGGTAAGTAACGCCGCCCCAGGATCCTGCAATGCGATCCCGAGTGTGGCTCGGGGTTACCGCTAATGGGACTGAATTTTAACCCCGAGCCACACTCGGGAAAACCGCCAGGGAGGCTACCTGGATGGACCTGTGTCATTATTCAACAGTATCAACTACTGTATTTAACTTTAGTGAACGACTATGAATTATAATGTTGCTGAGTGACTATGAATGTAACTGAGTGACTATGAATTACACAAGATGAATTCAACATTTAAACACAATAGAGCAAGGGTGTCAAACTCAATTTCATTGTGGGCCGCATCAGCATTATGATTGCCCTCAAAAGGGCTGGTTGTATCTGTAAGATTAGATGTCCAGCGCACCCCCCCTTAACATTCGATGTCAAGAGCCACCCCGCCATCAGAAGTTGAGTCCCCCACTCTCCCTTACATCACAGTGCACACCTCTTACTTTATGCTGCTGCTGGGAAGAAGCTGGATGCATTGCTTGAAAGCAGAAAGTGGGGGTCTGGAGGAGGACCAGAGGAGGGCTGGAGCTCTCCGGCAGCTGCAGGAGAGGCGCAAGGGCCACATAAAATGGCCTGGAGGGCCGGATTTGGCCCGTGGACCTTGTGTTTGACACCTGTGCAATAGAGCATTTAAACCTGGTTACACTGTGACTGTGGTTTTGGCCATGGGCTGGATTGTAAATTGCCATGGTGGGGAAAAAAATAGGGAAAAGACTTTTCATAAATATGCATTCTTTTACCCAATACTTTCTAATACCAGTAAGTATGGCCTCAATCCAAAATTGCTCTCTATAAACTGACAGGACAAAGGCACTTCTCTTTATACATACATATAACTTTTATGGCACTCCATTTTTCTATTAAGTATGGTCTGACCTTTTCCTTCCAGATTCCTTCAACACAACTGCTTGAGTAATATATCACAGAAAGCTTTCTTTGGTTTATATCATCTTCAGAAACTGTAAGTAAATTACGTTGCTAGTGAATTACATTATTTATAAAATGAATAATAAAACCATGTCTGTATTTTCCACACACCATTGATGTTGAATGAATTCATGCATATAGGAACTAAATGTTTTATTAATAGACTGCAATGCATTATTGCTCTTTATGTTGTTATTACTATCATACATTTCTTCTTTCAGATATCTCAGCAACAACTGTATAAGGTACCTACAGCAAGGGGTCTTTAGCCACTTGAATGAATTAAGATGGCTGTAAGTTTTTCTTTATTGTATTTAAAAATAGATTAAAATAGATTGTTGCAGGTTCATAAATAAACTTTGAGATTCACAGGCAGGTTATACTGTTCCACAAAGTACTACTTGTAAATTGCCACACATTTGTAGATATAATAACAAATAACTTTTATTATCACATATCCAGAAAAATATACCTTATAAAGAATTCTAACCCATAAAAAAGTTATTTTTCTCTAACTTTTATACATTTATATAAATCACCCCCTCGATCCCCGTTTAAAGTGGAGTTACACCCAAGATCGAAAATGTAATATATTTTCAACTTACTAGTCAGTAAATGTGGTGGCTGCATTCATTTTTTTGGGGATTCTTGTTCTTTACCTTCACCTGGTAGTTTGTGGAATAAGACATGTTCTGTCTTATGCTGGCCCTACATGGGTCAAATTCCGAACAAATTTTCTTTAGAAAATCAGAAATTTTGTTTGTAATCCGAAGGTGCCACCATTGATTTTGAAATTTGACCAACCAAGCCTTCAATTTCACCTCATGTTGCTACAGAAAAGAAATTTAGTGGCCGGGAATATTCTACTCTTTACAGGTCACAGCTCATGCGCATTTCTTTTTTGATTTTTTTTTCTTTAACAATTTTTCCATCATTGATTAGAAATGTGTTCATTTTTCAAAAAAATATTTAACATGCCTGATCACTCAAAGGCCGCACAAAAATCGCCTGTTGCTGTGGCCCACCGATGGTGCGAAATGCGAACAAAAATTCTTAGTTACGATTTTCGATAGAAAATTCTTTTATAATTCGACCCATGTATGGTCGGCTTTAGGGTGTCTAGGCTCACTCACTAGGCTGCTTTCTTTCTTTTTATTTTTACCAAAAACACATCTCCATATCTTCATCTTTATTACATGGGAAATGGGGGAATTTATTTTTTTACAGAAGATGGCTTGGAAATAAGATAACATTGTTTGTAATTTCAATTCAGCTTACGTAAAGTTACAAGGACTTCCAGTAAGATCAACAGGTATTTGCTGAAACATTTCTTAGCCTTTAAAGAGAAGACTAATGCAGCCACTGCATCCGAGGACTGGTAAGCTGCAATATATGAAATTTTTGTTCTTGGGTTTAGATATCCTTTAACCACTTGACAATAACAATGTGCAAATTAACATACTCGGGCACAGTTGGGCTGATTTATTAAAGAATTTGAGAATCTTCACTCAATAACTTGGGTGTGAACATTAATCTACATTCACGCTTATGCACATAGCTAGTTCTGAGACTGCACCGTCAGTCACAGGTCTCAGACTAACTGTTAGGAACCAATCATCATAATCACATGCAGGTTGGTGATTCTTTACAGTTAACAGGATGGCACTGCATACTTCCTATTTCTATTTCTCTCTCTCTCTCTCTCTCTCTCTCTCTCTCTCTCTCTCTCTCGCACACTGAGAACAGAAGAACCAAAATGCATATTTATAACATTTTTGTCCATTTATGAGCCTATACTAAAACACAAGCAGGATATTTATTAAAAGTACCCCAAATAAGAGTCCTTAAAAGGCAATGTAAGCATTATTTAGGACACATTGCTATAGACCATAAAACAAATATGCCGCACTACCCCTTTAAATGTGATGATCAGATAGTGATATGTGATTATAAATTACCTTAATGTGATACCATTATTGTTGGTGCAAATATAATAAAACTTATATTGGCAAATAATACAAGTCCAAATACAAAATAAATTTAAAATGTGAAATTCAAAGTTTAAAATAAATCATAAGCTGGTGTTGATGATTGTCATATGTTTCCAAAGAGTGACTTTTTCCCTTTGCCATTATATAAAGCCTCTTACCAAATAATCATAACCCCTAGTGAAATGAGGTCATCTGCATTTGTGTAACACAACAGGCTACTGCATCGGTGACATTGAGCAACCTCTGCAACGATCCCCAAATCCTAAAGTATTCATAAGGAGCTCAGCAGGAGTACTAAAGGAATGCACAATAAAAAGGAAAAGAGGATTCCAAATGGTGTAAATCTATAAAATATCATAGGTTTATCAAGATAAAATATTACTCACAAAGATGAGAAGACTTCATATTTTTAAAAAATGCATTGCATGCTCCTGTGGGTGTGATAACATCAGCTTTCTAAGCTCCATCCACCGCGTTTTGTAACAGGGGCTGGGACCCCTTTGTTTAGTTTAATAATAAACCAATTGCAGAATTAATACACTTTATATGCATTAGTCATAGAGTTACTTTCAAGTTAACTAATGCATACTGAAGCTGCTAACTTGATCTGGGCATCTGGGCTTTAATGACATCTAGTAATGGAGGGGTTTAAGCAAATGTATAGCTTTGTTTATATGTTAATCAATTTCCTTCTTTCTCTTTATCTCCCTTCCTTCCACAATGAAATTGTCATATGAATATTCTACATGTGTTCTTTTCACCTCACATGGAGAACCCGAAAAAAAAAACCTGTAAGACAAAGGCATAATGAGCTAGTATGCATTGCATACTAGCTCATTATGAAATACTTACATTAGATCGAAGCTGTTGCAGCGGGCCCCGCACACCGCTGTGACCAGCGACATGTCTCCCAGAGTTATTTCCGGGTTTGTGGGCTCCAGCGCTGTAACTGGCCGGAGCCACGATGACGTCACCCCGTGCGGGAGCCGCTGGTCATGACACGTCTGCTGAAGAAATGGCACGAGCGAGCCATTTCTTCAGTGTGCATGCGTCGATGACGTTGGCGCAAGAGTATATGGTAAATATCGTGCAGGTTTAGGAGATATTTACAGTACCTACAGGTAAGCCTTATTATAGGCTTACCTGTAGGTACAAGTGGTGTAAAGAGGTTTACAACCACATTAAAGCTAAATTACAGGTATGAATATTTTTAATTATGTAGTCACCTTGGTCCAGCTTGGACCAATGTGAGTATATATTTGTGCCATACTTGTGGGATCCTTGTGTAAGCTTGAAATCACTGTAAATGGTACTGCTACTACAATACTCTCCACTAGCTTTCGGGTCCCATGTTGAGCAGCTGATCTGCTGCTTACTGAACACAGGAGATTTCTCATTCAGCATGGGCACCATTCAGAGAATGGTGGAGATCAGAACATCATCTCCCCGTGTTTCCACCTCTTCCAATCGGAGAATGCTTTGGATTCATTGAAAAAAATGCAAAGCATTCTTTGTGAGGCTCCTATACCAGGGAGGTGAGCTCCAGTGTTTAAAATGAAGTGGGGCAGCCGCTTAGCATGGAGCCCAGAGACTAATGGAGATCAGTATCATAGCAATGCTTACTACAGTGATTTCCAGGTTCCAGGAGACCCCACAGGTATGGTATATGCACAGTTACAATTAGGGTTGTCCCGATACCGATACTAGTATCGGTATCGGCACCGATACCGAGCATTTGCCCAAGTACTTGTACTCAGGCAAATGCTCCCGATGCTTCCCCCGATACCTAGAGGACAGCTGTGATCGGCGCGTGGGGGAGTTACAAGATTCTCCCCCAGCGGCTTTCACCAGCTTTAGTGACATACAGCGGTGATCGCTCACAGCTGACTGTCAATGCATCCTCCTCCATGCCCCCTCCGTTCCTCTGTCCCCCTCCACTGTCCCCCCTCCGCTGTCCCCTGCATTCCTCTCTCCTTATCTGTCCCCCTCCGTTCTCCCCCTCCGTTCCTCTTTCCTTATCTGTCCCCTCCGTTCTCCCCCTCAGTTCCTCCGTCCTCCTCCTCCTTCCATTGTGTATGGAGAGAGTCAGCTGACTCTGTCCATTCACATAACTGAAACATTGTAATCTCCTGTGATTACGATGTGTCAGTTTATGAATGGAGAGGAGCCGCTGTCTTCTCTCCATTCATTCTCAGTACAGCTGAGGCTGCAGAGAAATGGACTGGGGAATCTCTATCCTATGTCTCTTTCTCTGTCTTAAAGGGGAGATATCAGGGGTCTGTTAAGACCCCTGATATCTCACCAAAGCCCCCCAAAAGGGCTGATTTAAAAAAAAAAAAAAACAATAAAGAATAAAAAAATATTATTGTAAAAAATAAAAATTGTAAAAAAAAAAAGAAAAAAACACACACACATACAACGTTCACCCCCCCCCCCCAAAAAAAAATAGCAAAAAAAAAAAAACTGTCACGTGACATTAAAAAAAAAGTATCGGTAATCGGTATCGGCGAGTACTTGAAAAAAAGTATCGGTACTTGTACTCGGTCCTAAAAAAGTGGTATCGGGACAACCCTAGTTACAATGGTCCAAGCTTGTCCAGTGTAACTATGTAAAAACATCCATACTTGGAATTCATCTTTAATTACTTTGCTTTAGATAAGCCTGTTGTTAGCAGAGGCAAATAGCTGAATCTCTAATTTCATACACAGCTGAATGCGTCAGAGGAGGAACAGCCCTCCTCCACTCCTCTGTATGGAGGTTTAGTTAGGCAGGGCCTGTCCCCAAGAAAGCAGCTACTGCTCTGGAAAACGTTTGCCATTGGTAGACCCTGTATTGCATCTTCATTAATAAAATATGTTATACTCACTAATTAAAAGTTGAATTCATTGAGAAATATCCCCTTCATATCAACTTTTTTATTGCAAATAATTCAGCTAACTTTGCAGCAGATTCTGTTAGATATTGAACTTGCCTTTTAAGTGCACTTATTGAATTGTTTCTGATTGAAAGCCAAGTGAAAGGATCTGTCTCACAATAATAGCATGATCAGAGCTAGTGTTATATTAAGAAACCTAGCATTTCTTTCAAGGACATTTCTCGGGATGCTATATTTGATATAACATGCTGACTTTACTTGGTCTCAAGCTTTGTGCATACTCCCGAGAGATGCAGTAAGTACAGTACAGTAGGATCAAGATCCTGAGAAATCCTGACTTTATACTGAGCATTGTAGCTGTGACTACAAGGGAAAGTTTGGAAAGTTAAAAAGAAAAAACTGTTTGCTATACTTAACAAAAATAATTTTCAATATCAAATCATAATGTGATTTGTGTAGCAGTTATATAAATTTCTTTAAATATGAACATTTCCTGTAAAATTACAAATTACATTTTCATTTGCCCTAAACATTTAATTAGATGACAGTGGTACTGTTTATTATTGCACATTACAGTCAGTTGTTATCAGAACAGGTTTCCCAACTGTAAGATTCCCCTCTACATTTTCCTGTAACAAAACAATATTTTTGGATTTACCATCACCTTCTGTACCGGAGAAAAAGCATGCTCCAAAACTTCACGTAAATGTCTCAATAAGCACTGTCCCCAAACAAGCATGCAGACCTGGGGCTCTGTCTTCACCGGCTGCATGCTTGTTGGTTAATAGATGCAAAAAAAAAAGGATGAGAGCTCTGGAGCATCCACCTTCAAAAACAATTACTACTGATATTATACTGATGCTTAGTTCACTGAGTAAAAATCACAGCTAAATCATCAATCAGCTAAAATATGTTGTACAGCCCCCTGTTCTCTACATTCCTGCTCGTTAATTTATTTTTCCACACATTTATCAAGAACCAACACCAGACATCTGTTTAAAATTTAATACAGGAAGGTATGAAATAAACATACTTTTGTTGTTTAATATAAATGTACATGTTCAGCCACAAAAGTATACAGACTTTGTTACAGATTTAATTGGAATTCTTATTTGGTGCCATCTTTCTTTGTCCTAGCACACATCTACTGCCAGCGCTTCTACCCCATTGCTGTCCACCATATTCTGCCCCCACTTCCTCCATTAATGCAAGTGATTTACCAAGCCTACTTATAAGTAGCTCTATTTTTAAGAAGTGTCTCCTGTCCTCCAAACATAGCCCTAGCCTTCTAGCTGCCAGGCTACATGCTTGTTCCAGAGAAGGCGTAACTGATTCTCTACCAGGTAGCTGTGCACATGTAGTAGACCTAATTGTTTGAAAACTATATAAAGATATCACAGTACATCTTAAAGACAAGATGGAGGTGGCAGATACCTACGGAAACTGCCGCTTCTGACCTGTCTTTCTGAAAATACTATTTCCCTGGCTGTCAAGCTGATCTAATACCTTCAGTACCTACTATGTCAAAGAGCAGGAACCTGCATGCTTCTTAGAGGTCAGCGTTATGAAGCCATAGACATTTAGGCAACCAGCATTTCCAGAAGATGGTCAATAATAGTAGCCAACATACTTTCTCAGTATAGGCTTTGTGTCAGTTGGCTTCCCACCACTGCATTTGGTGTTGGTGAAAGGTACTGCATTCACTAACTGTAGTGCACATTGCACCATTGGCTAGTTTTCATACTAGAACACAGAAATAAATAGAGATAAAGCCTATCATTAAATTTATAAATGTGCATGAATAAATTCCTGACATTTCAGTGTTCTGATTCAGCAGTCTAAGCACTGATAGTGTGTTCTCTATAATTGGTCCAGTTGTGGTGAGATAGCTTAACTTACAGTCTCAGTAGCTTAACTTACAGTCTCAGTAGCTTGGCAGACAGTGACTGGAACTTACATCTTGCAGAACGTAGAAAGCTTTAATCCAAAATCTTGTGCAGATCATAACAGATGAATATCAGATGTGTGTGTCTAGCTCAAGCAGAATACAGTCCATGTGGTGAATGGAGGCCCACCACGCCTTCATGTAAAATCTGTACATTAACCTAGTCCATCATCTCACCTCCCACAACTATTACCTTTTGTACCACTTGTCCTTCCCTCTTATATTGTAAGCTTCACAAGCAGGGCTCTCCTAATCCTCTTGTATTGAATTGTAATGTAACTGTTCTGTCTCCCTTTGTTTTCCAAGTCACCACTTGTCTTCGCCACCTACCCACCTATGAGCATCGTCCCTTGGTCCCACCTCCCATTCCTGCCCCTTAGATAATACAAAGCAAAGTATCGCTTTGTGGTGCCAAGAAATTTGTATGGAATTTGTTAAGAATAACAAGAAAAGCTGCAAAATAGATCCCCCAGAAACAATAGACCCCCTGCAACAAAATACCTCCCACTAGTAACAATAGATCCAGCCCA
This sequence comes from Aquarana catesbeiana, assembly GCF_042186555.1. NCBI lineage: Eukaryota > Metazoa > Chordata > Amphibia > Anura > Ranidae > Aquarana > Aquarana catesbeiana. Next base: position 108,725,768 of record NC_133325.1, on the reverse strand, counting down.
GCAACAATAGACCTCCCAGTGGCCAGCATCAATAGACCCTCCAGCAGTGAGCAGCAATAGACCCCTCCCTCAACAGAAGATCACTCCCAGCAGCACACAATCATTTTTTTAAATCCAACATTCCTGCCATGTGGTCACCCATGTGCATGGAAAGAATGTTGATCTCTTTATGTGCTGCGTGTGCATAATATTATACCAAACAAGAAGCACACACACCACTTCAGGCAACATTCAGGTGTATCCAGCTCTGGGTGTAGGTCTCAGCTCACCACCATCCGTAGCATAAAGAGGGCGAAGAAATGGTGTCGCACAACAGAGCCAATGGGATACTTGCTGAATAAAGTCTTTATTGTCGTATGGCAGACAATCATGCAGGGATACAGTTGACGCCTTTCACAAGTACCGTGCTTGTTCACAACATTAAACTGTTCTCCACACAGGATACTTAAAGGTATGTATCCAATTAGGACCACACCTGAAACACACCTGAGCTGAGAGAACCGCCAATAAGAAAAAATCACTGACGTATAAATTTTAAAAAAATATACAAATATAATTTATTTACTATTTTTCTTCCTATATAAACAGCAGGTTTTTCCTTATGTTTGGTCTATGGGCATGTGAATGTTTTCTCAAATATTAGTTCGATGCAGCTAGGCTTTTGATACGCCTACATTTGTATATTTAGCTGTTTAGGAATTGCCTTTCATTCATGCTTGTTTATGTACACTCTGCATATGTGGTCTGTGTTCGTTGATTTTTGCATATTTTGTCTCTCTTTCAACGTTCTTAATAATAATTTTACTTTATTTCCTTTTTATGTCTGTGATTTTTTTTCTTATTTCTTGTTCTCTCAGCTCATGTGTGTTTCAGGTTTGGTTCTAATTGGATACATACCTTTAGCCTGTGTGGAGAACAGTTTAATGTTGTGAACAAGCACGGTACTTTCATGTGAAACGTGTCAACTGTATTCCTGTATGATTGTCTGACATATGACAATAAAGACTTTACTCAGCAAGTATCCTGTTGGCTCTGGTGTGCGACCATTTCTTTTTCCTCTTTGTGCATAATATGAACTGTCTAAAACAGTTCATATATAGCACATTATTAATTAAAACATTGGTATTGTATTGCAGTTTCAAAACATGCATATAATTCTATTTATAGGTGCAATATATGTCAATATATTGTTTAATCATTGTATATTTTTAGAATCTTGGATGAAAACCCCATAGTAAAAGTTAGCCAGGAGCTCTTCACTGGGCTAGAGTCGTTGTTTTTCTTGTAAGTAAACCCAAATTCTTGACATCTGTATATATTTTTATTGGTTGAATTAGATAGACTTTTAACCAGACTAAATATGTAACTATGTTATTAATGCTGTCTTTATGTTAGAGGAGGGGTGTTGCATGTGTGCATATTCAGTGTCCATATGTATGTATATGCAGTATCCATGTCTTTAGTTCCATGAAATATACTCTGTTCTGAACAATTGGGAACCACTTTGCCAAGTGGTCACATGCAGGCTGGAGGCTTTATTCAGGAAAAAATAGCATTTAGCTTGTAGGCATTTGTTCCTGAAGATGGCAGTTTCTCCCCTTTTTAATACTGTAGTTTTTGGATTACAGAACACTAAATAATAATACATTAATTTGAAAGAATTTCAAGGATTCTTTCACATGCTGTACAATAGGGTGTATGGTTGTACAGAGTAAACTATGCCTGTTACTGTGGAGCCCTGGTTGCCACAGCTACAGCATAACTTTGCCCATTTATGTGAATTACGGAATTTGCTCTGTGCAGCTATATGCATGTACAGTATCTCACAAAAGTGAGTACACCCCCTCATATTTTTGTAACTATTTTATTATATCTTTTCATGTGACAACACTGAAGAAATGACACTTTGCTACAATGTGCAAAGCTGGTAGAGACATCCCCAAAAAGACTTGCAGCTGTAATTGCAGTGAAAGGTGGTTCTACAAAGTATTGATTCGGGGGGGCTGAATACAAATGCACGCCACACTTTTCACATATTTATTTGTAAAAAAATTTGAAAATCATTTATCATTTTCCTTCCACTTCACAATTATGTGTCACTTTGTGTTGGTCTATCACATAAAATCCCCCAAAAATACATCTACGTTTTTGGTTGTAACATGACAAAATGTGGAAAATTTCAAGTAGTATGAATACTTTTTTAAGGCACTGTAGATCTACAGTATCTCACAAAAGTGAGTACACACCTCACATTGTTGTAAATATTTTATTGTATCTTTTCATGTGACAACACTGAAGAAATGACACTTTGCTACAATGTAAAGTAGTGAGTGTACAGCTTGTATAACAGTGTAAATTTGCTGTCCCCTCAAAATAACTCAACACACAGCCATTAATGTCTAAACCGCTGGAAACAAAAGTGAGTACACCCCTAAGTGAAAATGTCCAAATTGGGCCCAAAGTGTCAATATTCGTGTGTGGCCACCATTATTTTCCAGCACTGCCTTAACCCTCTTGGGAATGGAGTTCCCCAGAGCATCACAGGTTGCCACTGGAGTCCTCTTCCACTCCTCCATGATGACATCACGGAGCTGGTGGATGTTAGAGACCTCGCCCTCCTCCACCTTCCATTTGAGAATGCCCCACAGATGCTCAATAGGGTTTAGGTCTGGAGGCAAGCTTGGCCAGTCCATCGCCTTTAACCTCAGCTTTTTTAGCAAGGCAGTGGTCGTCTTGGAGGTGTGTTTGGGGTCGCTATCATTTTGGAATACTACCCTGTGGCCCAGTCTCCAAAGGGAGAGGATCATACTCTGCTTCAGTGTGTCACAGAACATGTTGGCATTCATGGTTCCCTCAATGAACTGTAGCTCCCCAGTGCCGGCAGCACTCATGTAGCCCCAGACCACGACACTCCCAACCCCATGCTTGACTGTAGGCAAGACACACTTGTCTTTGTACTCCTCACCTGATTGCCGCCACACACGCTTGACACCACCTGAACCAAATAAGTTTATCTTGGTCTCATCAGACCACAGGACAATGTTCCTGTAAGCCATGTCCTTAGTCTGCTTGTCTTCAGCAAACTGTTTGCAGGCTTTCTTGTGCATCATCTTCAGAAGAGGCTTCCTTCTGGGATGACAGGCATGCATACCAATTTGATGCAATGTGCGGCGTATGGTCTGAGCACTGACAGGCTGACCCTCCACCCTTCAACCTCTGCAGCAATGCTGGCAACACTCATACATCTATTTCCAAAAGACAACCTCTGGATAAGACACTGAGCATGTGCACTCAACTTCTTTGGTTGACCATGGTGTTCTGAGTAAAACCTGTCCTGTTAAACTGATGTATAGTTTTGGCCACCATGCTGCAGCTCAGTTTTAGGGTCCTGGTAATCTTCTTATAGCCTAGGCCATCTTTATGTAGATCAACAATTTTTTTTTTTCAGATCCTCAGAGAGTTCTTTGCCATGAGGTGCCATGTTGAACTTCCAGTGAACAGTATGAGAGAGTGAGAGTGATAACACCAAATTTAACACACCTGCTCCCCATTCACACCTGAGACCTTGTAACACTAATGAGTCACATGACACCGGGGAGGGAAAATGGCTAATTGGGCCCAATTTGGACATTTTCACTTAGGGGTGTACTCACTTTTGTTGCCAGCGATTTAGACATTAACTACTTCCTTACTAGGCACTTAAACCCCCTCCTGTCCAGACCAATTTTCAGCTTTCAGCGCTGTCGCACTTTGAATTACAATTTTGCGGTCATACAACACTGTACCCAAATTAAATTTTTATCATTTTTTCCCACAAATAGAGCTTTCTTTTGATGTACGCTGATGAGGCTGCACTGATGGACACTGATAGGCTGCACTGATGGGCACTGATGGACTGCACTGATGGGCACCAATGGGCTGCACTGATGGGCAACGATGGGCTGCACTGATGGGCACCGATAAGGCGGCACCGGTGGGTACTGATAGGCGGCACTGGTGGGCACTGATAGGCAGCACTGGTGGGCACTGAGAGGTGACACTGAGAGGCGGCACTGATGGGTGGCACTGATAGGGGGCACTGATAGCTGGCAGTGATGAGCACTGATAGGTGGCAGTGATGGGCACTGATGGGTGGCAATAATGGGTACTGTTCGGCACTGGTAGGTTACACTGATAGGCGGCACTGATTGGCACCACTGGTGGGCATTGATAGATGGCACTTGTGGGCATTGATAGGTGGCACTCATGGGCATTGATAGGTGGCAGGGGTGGGCACTGTGGGCACTGGCAGGTGGCAATGGCAGGTGGCACTGGCAGGGGGTACTGATTGGCGCAGATGATTGGCACAGATGAGGGTACTGATTGGCATCCTCTTCGGGACCGCTGTCCTTTGCACATAAGCTGTTGATCTGCTTCTCTTTCTCCTCACGCTGTCAGCGTGAGGAGAAAAAACTATTACCAAGCTTTTGTTTACACACATGATCAGCTGTCATTGGCTGACAGCTGATCATGTGGTAAGGGGCCAGAACCGGCCCCTTACTCAGATCTGTGGTCACCCGAGTCTCGGTTACTCGGTAATCACAGCGAGCGCCACATGCGCCGTGCAGGGGGCGTGCGGGGAGTGTGCAAAGGGGAGGACGTCATATGACGGCCTCCCGGAAATTCAGGTCCGCACTGTAGCCGTCATTCGGCTATAGCGCGGATGCCAAGAGGTTAATGGCTGTGTATTAGTTATTTACACTGTTATACAAGCTGTACATTCAAAGCGTAATTTCTTCAGTGTTGTCACATAAAAAGATATAATAAAATATCTACAAAAATGTGAGGGGTGTACTCACTTTTGTGAGATACTGTAACTGCCAGCACGTGTGTTTGCACGCACATGGGCATATTTTTCAAAATATAACATTTTTCAATTCATAGACTACATCCATGCACAAGCATGTGAACACGTGAGTTAGGCATGTGTAGCCGTGCACAACATATATTGTAATGCGTGTCAAATTAATCATAGAGTTTTTGTGAATCTAACTGACACATACTGACACTGCTAAATTTGGCCTGGGCATTAGGCTTCAATAAATCAGAGACATGAAAGGGTTAAACAAAATTTTAATCATATTTATTATATTTTAGTCCTGTATTTTTTTTTCATTTCCCCTCCCATATTGTATTTTTATTTCCCTCAACTCTATTAAGAAATCTTAAAGATGTGTTTGATAGGCACTGAATATAATTTTATTGACATGTGCCATGTTGTTTTAGGTGTACACAGATAGTGGTGCAAACAAGTGTATATATACAGTACTAACCTAATTTTTTTAGAAATAAAAGAAAAAAAGATCTTTGGGCAGCCCCAAGTCACAAAATGTACACACTGTAGATATTATTTTGTGGCAAGAATTGAGGGGCGGAGGGGTACAGAGTTTACTAAGAGGGGTGGCATGACTCGACATTGTGATGTCACTGGGCTGCAGATTGCTGTTATGGCCTAAATGGAAGCTTAGAAGTTGAGCTCTTCAGTTTAGCAGCACAGGGACCCACTGCTGCCTTTTGGGCAAGGTAATGCGATTGCAGCTCTTTTTTAAATTATCACCTAGGACTCAAATGATTACCTGATTCCACACTGTAAAGTAAATCCTTTTCCTGCATGATGGTAGGCAAGTAGCTCAGGCAGAGTAGTGTCTGTCTCCCTACTTTGTCAAGAGTGCATAGTCTTTCATAGAACAGCAAAAAAAATCAGTACATCTGAGCATCTTTTACAGCTAGAAAAGGTTTCAAGGAATGGAGTAGGAGGACACTGCAGATAACACTGCAGACAAGCACCTGGTGCATCTATAGACAATGTTCTTTCTATCAGAATAGTTTATGCTATTGGAAATAACAACTTGCTTGTTTTATGTAGGTCAATGATAAACAACTCACTGGAAACTCTTCCGCAAAAGCTATGTGCCCAGATGCCATTCATTAATTGGATGTAAGTTATTTGACAATTCAGCATTAGGGTGGCAGAGCAAATCACTATGAGCAGGTTTCCCTTACTACTTATGGAGTGTACAAGCGATCGGACTTTTCGACCGGACTTGTCCGACAGACTTTCCAGCGGACTTTCGACTGACTTTTGACGCACTTCCGACTGACTTTTTAACGAACGGACTTGCCTACACACGATCACACCAAAGTCCAACGGATTCGTACATGATAACGTACACCAGACTAAAATAAGGAAGTTGATAGCCAGTAGCCAATAGCTGTCCTAGCATCGGTTTTTGTCCGCGGACTAGCATACAGACGAGCGGATTTCTGGGTCCGGCGGAGTTACGACGTAAAGATTTGAAGCATGTTCCAAATCTAAAGTCATTCAGATTTGCGACTGGAAAAGTCCGCTGAAGGTCTGATGAAGCCCACACACGATCGGATTGTTCGCCGGATTTGATCAGTCGGCGTCCGTCGGACAAGTCCGGTCGAAAAGTCTGACCGTGTGTACGCCCCAAAAGTTACTACTTAGTTTTGTATCTACTTCACTGCACCATCAAAAGTCATCTGTGCAGTGCAACTGACATGGTTATCTAAAGTCCATCTTTTCAATTAGCATTCAGCTATGCCTATGGGTCACCTCCTGACCCATGCATTGATGAAGCCATGTTAGTTTATTAGCACCTCACACCAGCAGTGGCATACATGTGGCCAAATTAAAATTTTTCATTGTTTTTTAAAATTGAAATTTTGCTACTGAACAGGTATGACAAAACTCATCGAACAGTAAATTTAACAGACAAAAATGGAGCAAATAAGAGAGGTTAGGGTTATTTTTAGGCTTTACAAACACTTCAGAAACCACATCAGCTTGCTGCAGATGTGAGAAAAGATTAACTTGAACTCAATGTCACTGTTTAAGATAGTTTGGCAGCCATGAATCATCCACTGTTATTCCCTTGGTCTGTGTCACTGCTTAAAAATATGACTCCATGAATCACCTTTGTTATTTTCCGTAATACTTGTCTATTTTGATGTGTGGTCCTAGTCTTTTAAGATTGAAGAATGTGCACAGTAAGACGTGCACTATAACTATCAGTGCCAAGTACATAGCATCAATAAAAAAATAGCCCCAAAAGTTAGTGGTATAAAAAGATTGTGTTCCTAAATGTTTCTGTCTAAAACAATTCTCCAGTGTTAAGGAGACAATTTTGCACATATGAAAATTAAGGAAAGTTCAGTTACCCATTGAGTACATCTATACATTGTTTCTCTGCAACTCTTGCATAAAATCTGGAACTTTAACTTGGTCCCAAAACTTTGGATTAAAAAAATTACTCATATATTTATTGATGTGTGTGCACATATATGTTTAATTAACCAATTTTATCAAAAGTCGCTTATTTATTGCTTTTGTTTTTGTAGGGATTTTGAAGGAAATAATATCAGAGGACTGAGTAATTACAGTTTTGTAACCTGTGATGAGCTTACTGTTCTGTAAGTTTTTGTTTTTGTTTTTTATTCATGTGTATTATTTTATTTTTCTATTTCACTGCTAACCTATGAAACCCTAGACTGCAAAAAGTGCTGCTCATGGATCCCATGTCTTATATGTTATATGTCCAAATGCCTAAGCACTTTGTCACATGATCTCAGCTAATAAGAACATTGCCTGGTGGCATCAGGACAAAGTAAAAAGAATGCTACAAAGTCAGTTGGTTAAGAACTTATCTATGTGCGAGTTGGTTGGTAATTAGGGCAAGTTGTACAGAATTTGTTTGTAAAGGGTTCTGCAACTATTTATGACTTGGAGCAATAAACTCTTGACTGGAAGCCTGTTTTTAAAATGTCTTCCACAAATTTTCAAGACCAAATGAAGCATTCTGTCTTTGACTCATGATTGGAATTGCAATAAGAAAAGAAACTTAAGCTTTTGACATGTGATCATTGTCTAAAATAATTGGTAATCAGCTTGAAACTAGCTAACCACTCATGATAAATAAATAAATCACTCATAATAAACCAATTGTGGCTCATAAACAACCTTGGTGTAGCAATGGTGGCATATGCAAAACCTTATGTAAGGTCTTACCAGAAAAGTGGAGGCTGTTTTTGCTGCAAAAGGGGGCAACTCCAAACTGGTGCCCATGGTTTTAGAATGGAATGTCCAACAAGCTCAAATACTGTAGGTGTGATGGTAAGGTGTCCACAAATATTTGGCCATATAGTGCATCTTTTATCTTTCAATAGAGCAAGATCAACATCATTTGCAGGGTTGGCCATCTAGTGTGGGACCGTCCTCCAGTCCAGCTTGCTTAGACTTGAGAGGAAACAGGAAGCCGAATGCTTTGTATGGTATTTGAAATTTGGAAATGGTATTTGTAATGGTATTTGAAATTTGAAAAATACAAACTCAAAAACTTAAAACTAAACTCCAGACAGATATAAAAGACACAGATTAATGCAATTCTATATTTATGAATGCATCATTAACCCCTTGAAGAGCAAGCCTTTTTCTGACACTTGTTGTTTTTAAGTTAAAATCAGTATTGTTTGCTAGAAAATTACTTAGAACCCCCAAACATTATATATATTTTCTTAGCAGAGACCCCAGAGAATAAAATGGCGGTCATTACAATATTTTATGTCACACTGTATTTGCACAGCGGTCTTTCAAACGCAATTTTTTTGGAAAAAATACACTTTCATGAATTAAAAAAAAACAAAAAAACAGTAAAGTTAGCCCAATTATTTTGTATAATGTGAAAGATAATGTTAAGCCGAGCAAATGGATACCTAAAATGTCATGCTTTAAATTGCACACACTCGTGGAACGGCAACAAATCTATGGTACTTAAAAATCTCCATAGGCGACCATTTGATCATTTTTAATGATTATCAGTTTAGAGTTACAGAGGAGGTCTAATGCTAGAATTGCTTTCACTCTAATGATCGTGCCAATACCTTACATGTGTTGTTTTAACACCATTTACATTTGCGGGCATGACTTACGTATGCATTCGCTTCTACGCACAAGCTCGGAAGGATACGGCGTTGTTAAAAAAATATATATTTATTATTTTATTTATTTACACTATCCCTTTATTTTTTATTTTTTGGATCACTTTCATTGCTGTTACAAGGAATGTAAACATCCCTTGTAAAGGCAATAGTCACGTGTCAGGGATATTGTTGGAGGAATCTGGGGTCTATAAGACCCTAAATCCCTCTTTTTCACTTAAAAGCACTCAAAATGCCAAATTTGGCTGTTTTGAATACTGACATGTTTTTTAAATCTGGTGCCTTTAAGACTCCAGTAAACCGGAAGTGATGTCATGGCTTCCGGGTTATTAGAGCCGAGACCTGATCTAAGCCGATTCTGGCTTTGTTCAAGTCTCTGGCCAGCCGGTAGACATACCAGCTGGTGGCTGGGGTCTTCCGGTGAGACGGGAGTGCCTGGGCGAGCTGAATCAGTTGTTATTACAAGAAAACAAAGGGTTAATTTGGCGCACTCTGGGTGAGGCTATACAAGAATATATATATATATATATATATATATATATATATATATATATATATATATACACACACACACACGCACACACACAGTATCTCACAAAAGTGAGTACACCCCTCACATTTTTTGTAAATATTTTATTCTATCTTTTCATGTGACAACGCTGAAGAAATGACACTTTGCTACAATGTTAAGTAGTGAGTGTACAGCTTGTATAATAGTGTAACTGGACACACAGCCATTAATGTCTAAACTGCTGGCAACAAAAGTGAGTACACCCCTAAGTGAATTGTCCAAATCGGGCTCAAAGTGTCAATATTTGTGTGTGGCCACCATTATTTTCCAGCACTGCCTTAACCCTCTTGGACATGGAGTTCACCAGAGCTTCACATGTTGCCACTGGAGTCCTCTTCCACTCCTCTATGATGACATCACGGAGCTGGTGGATGTTAGAGACCTTGCGCTCCTCCACCTTCCGTTTAAGGATGCCGCACAGATGCTCAACACACAGCCATTAATGTCTAAACCGCTGGCTAAAAAAGTGAGTACACCCCTAAGTGAAAATGTCCAAATTGGGCCCAATTAGCCATTTTTCCTCCCCGGTGTCCTGTGACTTGTTAGTGTTACAAGGTCTCAGGTGTGAATAGGGAGCAGGTGTGTTAAATGTCGTGTTATTGCTTTCACTCTCTCATACTGGTCACTGGAAGTTCAATATGGTACCTCGTGGTAAAGAACTCTCTGTGGATCTGAAAAAAGAATTGTTGTTCTACATAAAGATGGCCTAGGCTATATGAAGATTGCCAAGACCCTGAAACTGAAATGCAGCATGGTGGCCAAGACCATACAGCAGTTTAACAGGAAAGATTCCACTCAGAACAGGCTTCACCATGATTGACCAAAGATGTTGAGTGCACGTGCTCAGCGTCATATCCAGAGGTTGTCTTTGGGAAATAGACATATGAGTGCATCCAGCATTGCTGCAGAGGTTGAAGGAGGGGGGGTCAGCCTGTCAGTGCTCAGACCATATGCCGCACACTGCATCAAATTGGTCTGCATGGCTGTCATACCAGAAGGAAGCCTCTTTTAAAGATGATGCACAAGAAAGCCCACAAACAGTTTGCTGAAGACAAACAGAACAAGGACATGGATTACTGGAACCATGTCCTGTGGTCTGATGAGACCAAAATAAACTTATTTAGTTCAGATGGTGTCAAGCGTGTGTGGCGGCAACCAGGTGAGGAGTACAAAGACAAGTGTGTCTTGCCTACGGTCAAGCATGGTGGTGGGAGTGCCATGGTCTGGGGCTGCATGAGTGCTGCCAACACTGGGGAGCTACAGTTCATTCAGGGAACCATGAATGCCAACATGTACTGTGACATACTGAAGCAGAGCATGATCCCCTCTCTTCGTAAGACTGGGCCAAAGGGCAGTATTCCAACATGATAGCGACCCCAAACACACCTCAAGATGACCACTGCCTTGCTAAAGAAGCTGAGGGTAAAGGTCATGGACTGGCCAAGCATGTCTCCAGACTTAAACCCTATTGAGCATCTGTGGGACATCCTCAAATGGAAGGTGGAGGAGTGCAAGGTTTCTAACATCCACCAACTCCGTGATGTCATCATGGATGAGTGGAAGAGGACTCCAGTGGCAACCTGTGAAGCTCTGGTGAACTCCATTGATAGGAGGGTTAAAGCAGTGCTGAAAAACAATGGTAGACACACAAAATATATACTTAGGGATGTACTCACTTTTGTTGCCAGCGGTTTAGACATTAATGGCTGTGTGTTGAGTTATTTTGAGGAGACAGCAAATTTACACTGTTATACAAGCTGTACACTCACTACTTTACATTGTAGTAAAGTGTTATTTCTTCAGTGTTGTCACATGAAAAGATAATAATAAGAATAAAATATTTACAAAAATGTGAGGGATGTGCTCACTTTTATGAGATACTGTATGGGGAAGAGGATCAGTATATGGGGCAAATATTCAAGTGTTCAAGTCCATGACTTATATAGTCCATGTAAAATATTTAGAAATGCTAATCCCAAGAAGGTTGCTGGCTTACAGGTAGAAGTTACTCTGAAACATAAAAACAGGGACAAATGCAAACGCCTTCTCAGCCTTAGAAGGCGCTGCTTTTGTCCCTGTTGTTATTACAAGAAAGCCAACTGTCGGCTCTAAAAAACAGGGCCAGGGTGATGCCTGCAGCTGCAGCCATCACCCCGGTACAACCACTTGAAGCAGAAGGCCGCATATATGAGTTATGTCGGGGTTAATTGTATTAAACCCCAAAAAAAACCTGCACCAAATGTAATAAAAAACAAATAAGGCAGCTCCCCTAAAACGAAACTGAAGTTCTGCTGTAAGAAACTATGGGCAGGCAGGCTTTTATTGCAGAAGTCTCTTATGCAACAAAATGCCCCTACCTGCCTGTCCACTGTCTTCATCGGTGCTGTAAACTAAGCTGTGCATGCACAGCTCAGCTTACAGTGCCAGCCCAGTCTCTGAATGCTGGAATGACTAGCTCCTGCACTTGTGCAATAGCAAAGTCAATGAACAGCCTGAAGACCAGCTCTCAAAAGAAGATGCTGGAGTCTGCGAGAAACCATCAGATAGGTAAGTATTCATATTATATTTTTTTATAGGATTTGAGCCTTTGAGAAAGTCCAATGACAAAACACATAGGGTGGGACCTATTGACTTAATTACATTTTTTGGAGCACATCCACCAGTGTTCACTGTGACATAATCTATTAATTGAACCTGTACTGGTGATTGTTTGTGGAGTGTTGTGTTGCACTAGGTATATGTGAGCTTCCTTTGCTTTTTTACACCAATATTATTTTATTAACGGTATCTCGTTATTGCAAGTAATATTTTTTCTTTTGTGTATATGCCTGAAGACCTGTTTTAGAAATTACATAATAAAAGATGAGACATTTCCTTGCATATTGACATTGGCTATACTGAAAATGATATTAATCGCTCGTTTTTTTAAAGAATTTTCAGCAGTTGATACATTTTTTGCAGAGTATGCAGCTTCTATATCTTTTAATCCTTTCTTAGGTTCATGTTTAAACTGTTGCCATGACTGCTGCCCCTGGTTTCCTCTTTGGCTCCTTCTACTTCCAGCATCCTCTGGAGTTACCCTTGATTGCAGGAACTAGAGTTGTATCTCCCTTCACTGTGTGCATCAATAGAAACATACAATCCTGTAGGCTAGATGGCAAGTCAATCTCCTGCCCCCCCCTCCTCTACTAGGAATGGGCAGAACATGCGAAGAGGCAAAAAGTTCTAGCGCACATGCAAACCCTATTAAAGTGTATGGTACACGAACATGAAAAATCAAGTTATTGTCATAAAAAGTGTATGGGGATCCGAGTACTGCCCTAGGGGATATGTATCAATGCAAAAATAACGTTTTTAAAACTGTTTTTTTTCAGGAGCAGTGATTTTAATAATGCTTAAAGTGAAACAATAAAAATATTCCTTTAAATATCGTGCCTGGGGGTCCCCTTAGTCTGCGTGAAAAGTGGGGCATCTGTGCAATGTGTAGAACAGTGCTGCAGCAAAGTTACCTTTCTAAAAAATGTAACTTAACCACTTCAGCCCGGAAGGATTTGCCCCCTTAATGACCATGCCATTTTTTGCGATACGGCACTGCGTCATTTTAACTGATAATTTCATGGTCGTGCGGTGCTGTATCCAAACAAAATTGACATCCTTTTTTACCCACAAATATAGCTTTCTTTTGGTGGTATTTGATCACCTCTGCGGTTTTTATTTTTTTGCGCTATAAACAAAAAAAGACCGACAATTTTGAATTAAAAAAAAAAATTTTTTTTTTACTTTTGGCTATAATACATATCCAAAAAATATATAGAAGAAAACAAATGTATTCATATATTCTTTTACATATTTTTGGTTAAAAAAAAATCGCAATAGGCGTATATTGATTAGACATGTGCACACTGAAATATTTTGTTTCGGAATTTCGTTTTCGTCCGAAAAATAAATTTATTTAGTTACTCCCGAAATTTGTTTTTATTTATTTTGTTTTTCGTTAAAAATTGCATTCTTCCGAAAATCCAAATTAAGGTTGAATCTGTCATTGAAGGCTTATGCTGTCTGTCGAATGTTCAAAGAAGATTCGACGGAGCAGCTAAACTGTTTACCTGCTCCGTCGAATCTTCTTAGAACTTTCAACAGACACCATAAGCCAAAGTACGTGTGTACTTAGTTCTAGCTATTTTACTGCTCCTCCTCTTTGGTTACAATCAGCCAATAACATTCATCATCATTATTATTTTTATTTATCTTTTCTCCCCTACGTCGAATCTTTTCTCCCCTACATCGAATCTTTTCTCTCTATGTCGAATCTTTTCTCTCTATGTTGAATCTTTTCTCTCTATGTAGAATAAACTTGAACTAATAGAGTTAAGGTTAGGCACATTCGACCACAGGTTTGATGGAAACAGATTGTTATTGTCACCATCATGTCGACTCTCCTATCTATATCGAACTGTTGTAGCAACGAAAAAGAAAATAAAGCATTTGTTTATGTCGGATCTTTCGTTTTTCGGATTCTGCACTTTCGTTAACGTTTGTTAAAACGATAACAAAAATATCTGAAATTCGGACGAAAATGCATTCGGACGAAAACGAATGCACGTGTCTAATATTGATTGGTTTGTGAAAAAGTTATCGCGTCTACAAACTATGGGAATAGATTAAGGGACTTTTATTTTTCTTTACTGTTTGTACTGGTGTGATTTTTAGCGGGACTGCGAAATTTCAGTGGACAAATCTGACCCCAAATGACACTTTTTGGGGACCAGTGACATTATTACATTGATCAGTTCTATAAAAATGCACTGATCAATGTAAAAATGACATTGGCAGGGAAGGGGTTAACACTAGGGGGCGATAAAAGGTTAAGTGTGTTCCCTGGGTGTGTTCTAACTGTGTGGGGGTTGGGCTTACTGGGACATGACAGAGATCATTAAGAAAAAATATACAGCTGTATAGTACAGACTGTGTAAGTAGGCAAAAAAGTGACCATGCAGCGTAGTCTAACTAAATTTTAATAAAAATTGATAAAAGTAATACGAAATGACATTGTGTGGATAATAAATACCTTCCAATACAAAATAGCACAAATACACAGACATACAGTGATAAAAACAATCCTGGTGGTTATCCAGAAAGTAGGGGATTTCAATCATGCATCAAGTGATGAACAAAATGTGACATAATTACTGATATCCAATAGAATAATGACAGCTGTGTGCTGTAAAGACAGTGAGTCAATACGGATTAATCCAAGTTAATTGCTGTAATGAGGAGGGATATCAGTGTAGTCATAATGATTGTAGAGCAGGTGGTTCCTGTAAAAATTAGATGTAAGACATACGTCTCTATTCCTGCTAGTCAAGTGGTATACTTCAGATGTTTAGCAGGAATCACATAGAAATATTGCTCTGAATCAAGATGTTCATTCTAGATGTGAGATGATGAATAGAATGAGGAGATGGTAGAAGATTAATCTTCTGATACTTAAGGCGCTAAGTGGTGCTTGGACTGGTTAACATAAACCTGTATTCATTGAGGATACATGATACTTGCATGATGAGGATACTATACTTGCATGATAATTGATGAATAAAAATTCTACCTCAGTGGTAAATGTATAGTGATTCCTATTACATATCTTTCCTCATACTTGAATCCTATTTTTGGATATCTCTTATAGAGAAAATGTCTCTTGCAACAGATGTAAGGGGCCTCAGTAGAGTACTGTATAGCATACACAACAAGTGAGCAGGTCCAATGACATAAACATGTAATGCTGCAGTAATAAATCCCAGATATGGATAATAAATTTAGCTCAATGCTCTACCTTCTCCAGGTGATTCCATTATCCAGTCCATTCAAAGCAAAATAAAGGTTGACAGCAGAAAACGAAATGAACGCCAAAGCAGTTCAGCTCCAACTCTGTTTTCTCCCCTTATCTCAGCCGCCGATATTCCGCATGAATCGCTAATAACAGTAAAAAGCTGACCGGCTATTCAGAAGACTGTGTATACATCAGCATATATGGGGACATCCTGAATACACTTCCAGGTGTGATGACGTCACTCTGTTGACGCTGGCGTTTCATCCGCCAATCCGCGGATTTCCTCAGAACAAAGAGGGATATGTTGATCATTCCTTTTGTACCCATTTGGTGCATATAATTAGGAAGCTCCCTCTAATGTTGAAATGACATCACTTCTATTTACAGAGACCAACGTACACCTACGGCCGTTTGCGCAGAAGTGACGACCTGCCGCAATATAATGACAGCAGCTGGTCGGCAAGAGGTTAAACTTTCTAGCGGCTGTAATGTATTGCCAGCTCCCAGCAATATAGATGAAAAATCAAGGAAAAAATTGGCGTGGATTCCCCGCCCCCCAGTCCATACCAGGCCCTTCAAGTCTGGTATGGATATAAAATTTAGAAAAAAATTGGCGTGGGTTCCCTCCCCAGACCCTTATTCGAGCATGCAGCCTGTAGGACAGGATAGGGGGGGCGAGTGAGCACCCCCCCTCCTGAACCATACCTGCCCCCCCTATGTGAATGGATAGCGGGTACATTGTACCCCTGCCCATTCACCAAAAAAAGTGTCAAAAAGTAAAAACCACAATAGACAGTTTTTGACAATTTCTTTATTAAAAAATAAAAAATAAAAGTGTCCCGCCATGTCCATCCATCTTCAATCACGCCGCCCGACGGACCCAAAAAATTGAAAAATAAAAACGACTGATGTCTTTTAGCTTTGACAGCTGTTACATAGGCAAAGGCGGGGCCACCCGCTCATGTACCAGGATGACCCTATCCCCCTCTGACATCACATGACATCACATGACATTAGAAGGAGGTGGGGTCACTCGGTTACATCACCGGGTGGCCCTGCCCTTGCCTATATAACAGCTGTCACAGCCAAGAGACAGAAGTCGCCGGAAGGCCTCCCATTGAGGCAAAGTTTTTTTTTCGATTTTTCGGGTCCGACGGGGCGGCATGATTGAAGATGGATGGACATCACAGGACACTTTTTTTTTTAATAAAAGAAATTGTAAAAACTGTCTGTTGTGTTTTTTACTTTTTGACACTTTATTTGGTGAATGGGTAGGGGTACAATGTACCCGATACCCATTTACATGGGGGGGGCGGGATCTGAGGGCCCCCTTGTTAAAGGGGGCTTTCAGATTCTGATAAGCCCCCCGCCCGCAGACCCCAACAACCAATGGCCAGGGTTGTCGGGAAGAAGCTCTAGTCCCCATCAACATGGGGACAAGGTGCTTTGGGGGGACCCCAAAGCACCCTCCCCATGTTGAGGGCAAGTGGCCTGGTATGATTTAGGAGGGGGGGAGCTCGCTTGTCCCCCCTTTTCCTGGCCTGGTATGGATTTTGGGAGAGACCCCAAGCCAATTTGTTTTAAAATTTTGGCATGGAGTTCCCCTTAAAATCTATACCAGACCCAGAGGGCCTGGTATGGATTTTGGGGGGGACCCCATGCCATTTTTTTCTTACTTCTGTCATAGGGTTCCCCTTAACCTCGTCAATGCACTTTATTATAAAATCTGTACTGACTGCACTGTGTATATATATATATATATATATATATATATATATTATATATATTATATATATATATATATATATATATATATATATATATATATATATATATATATATATATACTGTATATATAGTCTACTCTGAATGCACTGTATATATAGTCTACACTGAATGCACTGTATATATATATATATATATATATATATATATACACTACACGGTATATATATATTAATACACTGCCTGCGCTGTATATGTAGTCTACACTGACTACACTGTATATATTTAAATATATATATATATATATACTAAACTGCCTGCACCCCACTAACTAACCTGCCTAATCTACTGTAGCTCAAGTTATCTCAATCTCCTCCATGTATCACACTGCATATGGCCACCGTGCCGGCAGCCTTATATAGTGTGGGACGTGGACTTGAGCCATGATTGGCCAAAGGCACCCTGCCTTTGGCCAATCATGGTTCTCATAGCAGATCAAGCTGTGATTGGCCAAAGCATGCAGGTCAGGTGCATGCTTTGGCCAATCAGCAGCTGTCAATGCGGTGCTCGAATTTGCCGCGAATGCCCCATAGGTGTGGTTCATCTGCGAACAAACGAACACCCAGTGTTCGAGTCGAACTTAGAGAGGGTGAACCTCCTTAACGTGGGCACAGACACCAATAAAAGCTGACAAGCATTCTAATTCATCTTTACTCTAGCCAAAACTAAAAAAAGTTTTGCCTTTAGTTATACTTTAAGGGATGCTGCATTGAAAGATTAGGATCCAGCAGCTTTGAAAGAATGGTTTACTAGAAAATGTTTATTTTATTGTGTTCAGTTTGGTAAGCTTTAAAAAATATACTGAGGATTTAATACTACTTTAAATGCTGTTTGACCTTCCCAACTTTAGGGATCAGTACAACATGGCGAGCAGCATTTCATAAGATGGTGACACTAGGAAGGTGTTTTTCATTTACTCTTGTGGGGTGGCGCATCTGTATTTGAGCAATTTGTGGAGTTTCACACTGCACTTATTTTCTATTTATACAGTAGATGGTGTTTGATATAAATTGTATTATCATACACTAAAGCAGGCCATAGACAGGCCGAATTTCTTTCCTGCAACCATGGGTCCGTCCCCGCTGGAAGAAGACAGTGATTATTGCTAGTGTCTTTAGCAGCCGCTAGCGATAATCCCAAGTAAATCTGGCAGACTGGTTGTACCCAAGTTGATCTGCACATATATGGTTTAAATCTCAACCCGTTCTTGCTGAACCTGCCAAGATTTGAACCATCTATGGCCGGCCTAAGGAGAATGGAAGGACCAGCAAATGAGCTCTTCAGTATGCTGCTTCTTTTAGGCCTGGTTCACTCCTATGCATTTTTTAGTGTGTTTTCAGTTTTGCAGAAACACACTACAGTCCATTTCACATGGTTTCCTAAGGGTCATGTTCACATCTGTACATTTTATGGAAAGGGCCAGGGACTTTTTTCTGTTTTTTGGTTCCATAGACTTCAATAGATCAAAAGCATGTGTTGAAAAATGCTAAATGCATCTGGAATATGCAAACCGCAACCTGCATAGGTGTGAACCAGGCCTTACTGTCTGGTCAGAGGCTGGGAGAGAATCAAGACCTGTATATGATACTGAACTGCAGCAGAAAAAACAGAGCTATGCTGTGATGTGTGGCAGAGCTTTGTAAATATCTGGACAGAAATACAATTTTCTTAGCAGGAAAAACAGTCAACATATTTGTATTTTATTTGTATATTTAGCTGTCTGATTGGAGTTCAGCTTTAAATGAATGCTATGCATGGGCAAAATATGTTGGCAAAATATGTGTTTGGTCATTTACACAGAAAAAATAAGCTAGTTCTAATGATGTATGCCCCATTTCTGGCTGCTTCAACGTTAGTTACATATCTACTTTTACTCAGGCAGCAGTCTTCCATCAGCATTCCGTCACATCCAGCACTGAGACTTGTAGTCCGGCTGCAGTACACTCAGTACACTAATCACCGTGGGTCAACTTTAAATTTGCAGTATACATTAATTATATAAACATTTTTTGGTGAAAGGCATTTCAAATGTATTCATGTATAAATATGTAAAAGTTTCCTGAAATTATCAGAGCAGAAAGCAATTAAAATGAACGTAACTGAGTGAATATAAATAAGCTGCAGCACACAGCTGTCAGGTTGTGTACACAAAAAATGTATGTGGCTTTCCAAATGTGAGTTAAAATTTGTATGTTGTCTAATGCCGCGTACACACGGTCGGACTTTTCGGCTACAAAAGTCCGACAGACTTTCGACTGACTTTTGTCAGACTTTTGGCGGACTTTTGGCGGACTTGCGGCAGACTTTCTTACGAACGGACTTGCCTACATACGATCACACAAAAGTCCGACGGATTCGTACGTGATGACGTACTCCGGACTAAAATAAGGAAGTTGATAGCCAGTAGCCAATAGCTGCCCTAGCGTGGGTTTTTGTCCGTCAGACTAGCACACAGACGAGCGGATTTCTGGGTCCGGCGTAGTTACGACGTAAAGATTTGAAACATGTTTCAAATCTAAAGTCCGTCAGATTTGCGGCTGTGAAAGTCCGCTGAAAGTCCACTGAAAGTCCGGGGAAGCCCACACACGATCGGATTGTCAGCCAGCTTTAGTCCGTCGGCGTCCATTGGACTTTTGTAGACGAAAAGTCCGACCGTGTGTACACGGCATTAGACTATGACAGGCAAACGAACAAAGTCATGGTGATTAAAAAAAAGCATGTCAAGAAAAATGGCCTACTTTTCCAGGCGTCAGGTGCCATCCTCCTGTACAATACATTAGGTTTTAGCACTGTATTGGCCATGATAATTTTGAGTTCAGTGATCCTAGCGCCCTGATGGTTTACAAGTCGGTTTACAAGTCGCTCCAAGACCAATTTCTGGCATCCAGGCTAGTCCAGTGGTCACCCTGCTGTCGATGATTCCTGGGTCCATTTCCAAAATCAAAAAGGGCATCCTCAGGCATTGCTTATTATCAGCCTGGGTAGCCATATCCTCTCAGTGGAAATCTTCTGCACCCCTTCACCTTTTGGAGTGGGCCCAGATTTTCAACTATATCATGGCTATGGAAACACTGGTAGCAGAAGATAGTTTGGACCCGAGAAGGTACACTCTGTAGACATGCTGGATGGCTTATAACAATTCAGCCGCTTTTCCAGCTCTAGTAGTGGGATAGTGTGTCCACCCTTCCTATGGTTTCACTGAGGCATGAACTGTATAGTTTTTTGTGGGAGCGTTGAAGCGCTTCTTGGGTTTTTTTCTATTTTCCTTTTCTTTCCTTTTCTGTACTGTTTTTCATTGCAGAATACTTGCTATTTTAATGGAATCCCAGATGTATTAAACGTATTTCATTACAATATGTACAATTTTCCTCGAACAAGACACAAATTCACAGTAAGAAATTTTTTTCGTTCAAGAAAAAGTTTCCATCCTGCTACTTTGCATTTTCTCTGCAAAAATTAAAGGCGATTTCATCCCAATAACTATTAGAAAATTGAATGAACATTCCAAACACAAACATTTTTGAACTAAATTCTACTGGTTTATAACCAGCTTTAGAGAATAAAGCGAAGTTAATTTTGAATACCCAATTCTATGCAATGGAAATTTAAAAACAGAATTTTATGTAGCACATGATTGGATATTCATAGTGAACACATTTGCGTCTTATTTACTCACACTCACTTTTCAGTGAACTTACACTTTTCTAATAAACAGCCACTGCTCCATTAATAAACTAGACCCACTGTGTTGAATCTTTTGCCTCCAATTTACAAGACAAAAAAAGGGAAGTGCTCCTAAGGGTATCTGTGTGGTAGATTGCACCATCATATATTAGAATATGGATCTGCTCACCTGATGGAGTGGCTGTTCTGTGACATTTAGGACAAACAGCTAACGAGCTTATGCTTCAACATGTGAACAAGCTGCGGTTCCTAATTACTGACTACAGTAGGGCCTTTTTCACTCATGCGGACCTTTAGTTTCATCAGTGTTGTCACGTTTTTTCAAAGAAAAAATGGATGAAGTTTACATCAGTTTTTCATCAGGTTTTTATCAGGTTTTCAGCAGGTTTTCATCAGGTTTTCATCAGGTTATCATCAGGTAGGGTTGCACCAATACCACTTTTTTTAAGAGTATTTATACTTTTTTTCAAGTACTCGCCGATACCAATTACCGATACTTTTTTAATGTCATGTGACAGTGGCACTAATATGCAGCACTGAGGGGCACTGATGAGGTGTGGACTGTGTCAGTAGTTTTTTTTTTGTTTTTTTTGTTTGTTTTTTTACAATTTTATTTTTTCACAACTTATTTTTTAACTATTCTTTACAATGTATATATATATATTTTTTACAATGCTTTCTTTTTTTGGGGGGGAGTGGATGGTGTCAGTGTTTTTATTATTTTTTATTATTTTTAGAATTTTACTTTTAAATATTTATTTGTTACAATGTTTCCTTTTAATATTTTTTTTAAATCAACCCAGTTGGGGGGGGGCTTTGGTGAGATGTCAGGGGTCTACACAGACCCCTGACATCTCCCCTTTGAGACAGGGAAAGGGACTGAGGACACAGATTCCCCAGTCCCTTTCTCTGCAGCCTCAGCTGCACTGAAGATGAATGGACAGGAGACAGCGGCTCCGCTCCATTCATAAACTGAAGTACTGTAAACACAGTTTATGCTGCTCAGTTATGAATGGACAGAGTCAGTGACTCTGTCTATTCAGAAAAGGAAGGAGCCAGTAAATTACATATATACCGGCTCCTTCCTCCACTCTCAATGCTGCAGATCTGGGACAGGGGAGGGGTGGAAGAGCACAGAGGGGGACTGGAGGAGAACACAGGGAACCGGAGGAGCAAAAGGAGGACCACACGGAGGAGGACACGGGGGAACCAGAGGAGCGCACGGAGGAAGACACGAGGAGGAACCGGAGGAGGACATGGAGCGGGACCAGACTGGAGCACGCAGAGAACACAGAGGAGGACATTGAGGGAGACCAGAGGGGGACATGGGACAGTCAGGGACGATCGGTGCAGCGGTGGGGGGGAGTTACATTCACCAATCTCCCTGTGCGGCTTTCAATAAAGCAGCTGAAAGCCGCAGGAGGGAGAGGAGGAGAAGCGCTATCAGATGCTTTATTGAAAGCCACACAGGGAGATCGGTGCTTGTAAATCCCCCCACCACTGTACCCATTGTCCCTGATTGTCCAGGTATCAGGTCAATCATTGGAGCATTTGCACGAGTACAAGTACTTATGCAAATGCTCGGTATCGGCACCGATATGGTGCAACCCTATCATCAGGTTTTCATCAGGTTAACATCATTTTACATCAGTGCATTACCAATGCAAAAACGGATGCAAAACTGACCATTTTTCAATAGAGATGCATTGATGTCTGTTTTTCATCTGTCAACAGTTCGCATGTGTGAAAGGGACCAAACAGGTTCCATTGTCTCAAGTCAAATCCAGCTGTTATTAAGCTGTTATAAGTTAATATTGACTCAGGGGGGCTGAATACAAATGCATGCCTCACTTTTCACATATTTATAAAACATTTTGAAAACCAGTTATCATTTTCCTTCTACCTCTAATTATGTGTCACTTTGTGTTGGTCTATCACATGGAACTTTTCAAGGGGTTTGAATACTTTTTCAAGGCACTGTATATAAATGCCAAATATCCACATACTTGCATTGGTATCGATGGGTGAAGGAGGAAGTTGTATATGTAGGTGTGTATGATATTAGCATGTTTACATGCAATCCAGGTGTAATATAAGTTATAGTGATCCTCCAACTGTAATATAAATTCTTCACTTTGGATTGAGTGGACAGGGCCTGATTCTTTATTATCGAGGAGCCTAGCAAACAAAACTTCCACCAACCTGAACCAGCCATGACATACTCTGAACCTGGCTCAAAAACTGGGATATGTGTAGCCACAATCTCTGTAGTCCCAGTGTTATCACATACAGTAGAAATGTATTTCTATATTTGTATTAGAAACATGTAAGCTGGTGCCAACCTGAAAGTTCTGAGAATTCATGTTTTTGGACAGTTGACAACAGAGGAGATCTAACAAAAGATCAAAATGCCAACTCTAACCAAAACTAAAGAATCTTTTTTGGGTGGCGTTGCCTTTTAACATTATTGGTTTCCTTGTTTGGTGGCATATGTAAAGCTTCTGTCAGTGTATAATTTGCATAATGTTATGTTTTATTAATCATGCATGATATATTTTCAATTTAGGTTCTTACGTGGGAACCAGATCAGCTTAGTGACAGAAAACATATTTTCATCTTTAAGAAGTTTAGCAGAAATGTAAGTTACCATTGTCTTATGTGGTCCATGAAAAACATATGACATACAGATATTTTTACTTGCAGCTCTGAATGTGTATAACCTTTCTTCACACTTAGATTAGATCATTAACATGAAGCTGCATTTATCCCTCAGGATGGACTATAATACAGCTTCATTCTCCCATGTACACTCAGCCTAAAAGGTTCTGTCCACCAAAAAGTTCTATATTTAGTATTTGGTAGAGGCTGCAGATTTTAACCAACTGACAATGTCTTCTACAGAAGATGGGCAAACACATGTGGACACCCTTCCAAATGATTAAGTTCAGGTCAGTGGTTGACAAAGCCAGCAAGGGGCCCCTGTGCAATAATGGTATTTAGGCCCGAATAATTACTATGGTAATGCAGTGTTCATTTTGTCAAGGAAAATATTTTCGCCATAGTTTTCATCAGCTGCATGTTTTTAGTGACGAAAACAACACAAACATAAAATTAGAATTAAGTCAACTGACGAAAACTATGTGCCGAAAATCAATTCCATTTTTCATGGAACAAAAACAGAGAAGAAAATGTGAGGGGGAAACCTTTACTCACCTGAACTTACGCTTTCCTCAGAACTCCACCTGTCTGTTAAAGCCCTAGTCCCCTAACTCTGTGCAAGCTGTATTGGCTGAGAGACACAGGTTCCCATCAATTCTTTCCCTTTCTTTCTTCTTTCCTATGTCTTTGGTGCTCTCTGCTGGCCTTTTCTAAATCGGCAACACAATACCATCCGTAGCCTATAATAATAGCACATTAAGATTTAAACATATATTGAGGAAGGACACGGCTGTGGTGGAGGTTTACTGAACAACGCCATCATGTCACAGGGTCTTCTGGCTAAACCTCAGATGAGAGGCCTTCTGGGAAAGCGGTTGAGAGTTCACATTTTTGGAGCCTTCATCTTTTCCCTGAGTGTTGTGGCCCTGTACAAGTTTGGTGTGGCTGAGCCAAGGAAGAGGGCGTATGCCAACTACTATAAGAATTACGATGCAGTGAAGGAGTTTGAAGCCATGAGGGAAGCTGGAGTGTTTCAGGGTGTGAGGCCTAAGGGAGAATGAGGCCACATTCCAGGAAAATTCTAAATTGCTTCATGTGCTGGACATGCTTGATGTATATTGCAATATCCAGTGCAGGTGAACACCACTGGACCTCTTTCTACTGTTCTGTAAATGTGTTTAAATAAAACATTGAAATCCTGAAAAAAAAAAAAAAAAGATTTAAACATATATTGCACTATTGCACTACCACATAACAATAAGTAGGAGGCATCCACTAAGCTGCTGAAAAAAAAAAAGAAGAAAAAGGCTTTACTTATTTTTTTTTCTTAATATTTAATGTTGGTAATATATTGAGGTAATATGTGTATAATGGCATTACAGCCAATAGTTTACATTTTTGGAAGGTTTTTCAGATTTTAAAGTTGCACTTCTGTTTGTCAAAAAGTAATATTTTTTTCTTTGTTTATTTAACTGGGTTTTATTTATAAAGACGTTGTATATCACAATGGCTATATCTGTGTCTGTAGTGCATGTTCAAACCTTAATACAATAAATAGTAACATGTTATTAGAGTTTTACTCCAGAAGTATTTGAGTTTGGAAATTCTAGCTTAAATAATGTATTACAATTTAACTAAACCGATTAGATTTTAGTCGACTAAAATGTACTGGAGATTTTAGTTGTCTAAAATGCAAATAAAATTAAAGCAATTCAGATGTCTAAAATACGACTAAAACTAAAATGGCATTTTGGTCAAAAGACTACGACTAAAACTAATTTGAAATTTGACATCAAAATTAACACTGTGGTAAGGACAAGTAACATATGTGTTATAGCACGTTTGATTGTGGAATAAAATAATTAGAAAGTGCTAATTTCACATAAAAAATCCACACCAAAATTCCACAATACAAATGATCATGAAATTAAATGGTACCTAGTTAAAATAACTTTTGCATCTTAGTGAATTGCACTGTCATTCAACCATATCTCATTGCACTGCAACAGCACAATATACTGCATCATGCCATTATACAGCAAATTATGTAAATCACACTGTGAATTTTTTTTCTATACATTTTTCTCGAATTTCCAGAAAAAACAGGGAAAGAACATTTTTTTCCCATGGCTTCAAAATTTCGGAAATTTTACATCTCTACACTGTCCAAGCATGTAACATTCACATTTACACTGTCAACTAATGCCCCCAAAGATGATCGGTGTAAATACCTCCATTACATTGGTTATAATCCCATGCTACATTGGTAGCCAGGTATAATTTCCTGTAAATCAGTAAAAATTCTGAATGAACCCTCTGCACACTGCATCCCAATAGCTTACACATAGGTATAATCATCAGATGCTAAAGTGGTGTGATCACATGTTAACACTACAAATTCTAGAGGAGCCCTCTGTACACTGCATCCCACTAGCTTATACATGTTGAGCATAGGTATATCTTATTTCTATGTATATTAGGTATCAGGACACGTTATATGCACATGTTGGTTCAAGGTCAGTTACTCATTAAAGGTTTCGTTCACTTTTATTGGCATTTTCCCAAAAAATCCCTATGCATTACAGCAACCTCAGTACATTAATACACAATCCTTTGTTTTGTAAAAGAATGCTTACTTATTCCATTGCCCTCTCCTCAGTCCATTTTTTCTCGTAGCTGCACGGGTAGAGAAAAAAGCTGATTGCTCATTTATGAGTTGCAGGGGCTGCATATCCAACACTGGATACACCCTTCCATCTGTAGGACGAAGAAGGGAGAGCAACTCCCAGGGAATAAGCAGCTCAAAAAGTAAGCATTATTTTACCAAACCGAGGACTGCATATTAATGTACTAAGGACACTGTAATGTAATGTTTTTGGAAATTAATATTAAAGGTGAACTAACCCTTTAAGAAATCCAGTTATACAGCAGCACTATGGCCTTACCATGGGCATACTGCTGTCTTAAAAAACCAGGACAAGTCAAGGTGTTCTGACTGGCCTCTCCACCTATCACGGAGTGTTTTGTGTAGCGTTTTAAATCGAATACAGAGTAAACACTGTGCTGCCCATCAGTATCTGCAGTCTTTTGTAAAAAGGTAAAAAGTATTGAATCCAGGGCCAGGACAAGGGGTGGGCAGAAGGGACGGCTGCCCTGGGCGCAACATGTATTATAAGGATGGGGGCGCCGCAAATTCCTCCTACTATAAGGCTGACAGGAGTAGTGACAGGGGCATCACTACTTCTATTAGCCCAGTGCTGGAAGCAGCAAGGAGAGGAGGAGAGAGATGGGAGGAGGTGCGGGCTGTGCTCTCTCTCCCCCTACTCCTAATAGGCTTGCACATAATGGGGGGGGGGGGCTCAATTTGGCATCTTTGCCCTAGTCACTGGATTATACTGTCCCAGCACTAATTGAATCCAGCATAAAGATGACAGCCCCGAGTTACATGTACCTTTTAAAAGCCAATATTGGTTCTTCTATCTTGCCCAGTTCTTTGTTCATTCTCACAAACCTGAGTAAAAGGTTCCCTGTTCATTTAAATACGTACTAAAATAAATGTGTCATTTTGTAAAGCATTATTAATGCAATCCAACAAACGGAGCACTTGAATAGTTATTAAAATAGCTCTTTTATTTTTACTTGTTACTTACAGAGACTTGTCCAATAATTTAATCACAGAAGTGCCACTCTCCAGCTTTAAGGAGCTTAAACATTTGCAAAAACTGTAAGTAAAAATAGTATACTTCCATTATTATATAATCCCGTTTTAAAGTGAATCCATTACAAGACGGGAAAGATCACAGTGAGGCAGACCTAAATAAAGTTTAATATTTCTATTTATCATTTCCAAATTATAAATTGTGAAAAATCAGCTATTTCTGTGACTATTGGTTAAATTATCATCACTACTAATTTAATTTATTAAGGCCGTCACCCTAATTTGTGACTATTGAAAATGCCGAGTCAGGTTTTGTAAAACTGAAATGAATAGACTTAAAACTCTAGACAAAACTTTTGTTTTGGATGGAATGGTGAAAGAATAATGCCCCGTACACACGATCGGAAATGCCGCCAGCAAAACTCCGATGAGAGCTTTTGGTCCGAAAATGCAATCGTGCATATGCTCCATCTGACTTTTGCTGGCGGAATTCCAGCCAGCAAAAGATTGGGAGCAGGTTCTCTACTTTTCGGTCGGAAAAAAATCCTATCCAAAAATGCGTTCGTCTGTATGCAATTCAGACACACAAAAAAACAGGCATGCTCGGAAACAACTCGACGTATGCTCAGAAGCATTGAACTTCATTTTCTCGGCTCATCGTAGTGTTGTACGTCACCGCATTCTTGATGGTTGAAAGTTCAGAGAACTTTTGTGTGACTGTGTGTATGCAAGCCTAGCTTGAGCGAAATTCCATTGGAAAAACCATCCAAGATTTTTCCGATGGAAATTCCGCTCGTGTGTACGGGGCAAAAGAATCTCTTTCAGGTCTTGCTTACTATCTTTGTCCCTGTTAAAGAAATTTATTCTCAGGAGCTGTCACAGTTATTATTGTCCCTGGAGAAGAAAGTATGGGGAGATGTCCGGCTATATGCACATAAAGGTATATAAAAAACTACTCAGATAAATAAAGCAGAAGTACTTGTGAAAGAGGTGATGCGTGTAAACAATACGTAACAGGGCTAGGGTGTATTAAATGCAAACAATACCCTAGGCAGATAATAATACTAATAAAGTGCTGCGTGCTCCTGAAAGTGAAAAATGTGCCTTAGTTCCAATTAATCAAATGTCCATATATGTGTAAAGGAATATACCACTAATGCAAAGTGTGTAAAATACAAACAGTCTCCCTGGCATAAAAATGCAGTAAAGTGCAAAGTGCTCCTGAACAAATGTGTCTTAACCTCAATGCATCAAATACCATAAAAATAAAAATAAAAAATAAAAAATGTACCCGCAGGTGAATAAACAATAGTGGCAATCAAAACAGAAATTTTGCAAATCAGGCACACAATTTGTGGCATAAAAATGGAAAAAATAATAATTTAGAAGATATCCCCAACAAGTGTGCATAAAAATATATAGAAAGGTATATAAATGTCCAAAGTTCAATACCATATGCCATACATTACTGCGTGGTGTGGCGTGCGTTCCACCGCTCACAGCTGGAAACCGGAACAAACACAGAGAAGGTACTGACGTGTGCGTATCACGAGGCCACGCCTAGGCCTTTACCCCTGCAGGGGTGAGGTAGTCCGGTGAGTGCAAGCACGAGTGGGGGTGCGGTGGAGGACGGGGACTACATCAGTTAAAGATGAGATCACTGTTTTTTCACTATAAGGACACATTTTTTGGGATTTTGAACTTTGGACATTTATATACCTTTCTATATATTTTTATGCACACTTGTTGGGGATATCTTCTAAATTATTATTTTTTCCATTTTTATGCCACAAATTGTGTGCCTGATTTGCAAAATTTCTGTTTTGATTGCCACTATTGTTTATTCACCTGCGGGTACATTTTTTATTTTTTATTTTTATTTTTATGGTATTTGATGCATTGAGGTTAAGACACATTTGTTCAGGAGCACTTTGCACTTTACTGCATTTTTATGCCAGGGAGACTGTTTGTATTTTACACACTTTGCATTAGTGGTATATTCCTTTACACACATATGGACATTTGATTAATTGGAACTAAGGCACATTTTTCACTTTCAGGAGCACGCAGCACTTTATTAGTATTATTATCTGCCTAGGGTATTGTTTGCATTTAATACACCCTAGCCCTGTTACGTATTGTTTACACGCATCACCTCTTTCACAAGTACTTCTGCTTTATTTATCTGAGTAGTTTTTTATATACCTTTATGTGCATATAGCCGGACAGCGCCAACACCCCTGTCTAGATCATTACCCATTTTTTGGATATCACCTTGGTGATATTCATTTGTAGGGGGGCAGCAGTCCCTTCTCTTCCTAAGCGCGGAATTACTGCCATACATATGGGGAGATGTCCTCAACAGAGACTTAGACAGCAACAAAGATGTAAGAGATGTTCTAAATTTTTCCCCTGTTGTAACATTAGTCATTATATTGATAGACCTGAAAAAAGCATTCATCAATCTGATGAACTTCTGTGTCTGCCTGTTTTTTTTCTTGACAATGGATTCCCTTTAAATTACACTTATAAATGTTGTCTGAATGCAGCTTGGATTAGTAGAATTGGATGCAGTAGTTCAAAACATTTAAAGCATATCTAAAGCCAAAACTTTTTTGTTTTGTTTTGGATAGTGTAAGGAAGAGTTTGAATCCTGTCAGGTTTTTATTTATTACTTTATTCTCCCACCATACTTAAACACATACGTTTAACAAAAAAAATGTGTAAATTTGTAAAATTAAAAAAAAAAAAAAAAATATTCACAAATAATATGTTATTACAATTAGGGATGGGCCAAACTGCCCTGAGTTCAAACTGGGCAGGGTTTGACAATTTTGAAAGAAGTTCCGATGCCGAACCTGAACCCCACTGAATCTGTCAAATGAACAATGTTCATTCTCTGGGCAAGGCAAGGGGTGTCAAAAGTGAGTATGTGTGGGAGAGGGGTGGGAACTGCCCTGGGAAACATGTACAAATGCAAAAAAAACATAAGATTCCATTTGGCCAGAAGCAGTGAATTTTTAAATGCTTGAAGTGAAACATTAAAAATGCCTAATCCCTTTAAATAACATGCCTGGGGGTGCCCTAACCCTGCCTGTGAAGAGGTTCATCTCTGTGATGCACACATAGTTTTGCAGCAGCACTGACATTTACAAAAGAAAAATGTGTTTGAAATTGCCAGCAAATAACATTCATTGCCAGCTGCTTTAAAAAAAAAAAAAAAGTACACAGATCCCTCCAAGGGTCTGCTATGTTTTTCTGGGGACCTTTCGAGGACTCTGTATGCTGTTTTTTGGGGAGTTTTGTTGCTGTTTTTTTTTTTTTTTTTAAGAAGCTGGCAAATTAATGTCATTTGCCAGCAATTTAAACTGTATCACTTTTTTTTTTCTTTGTAAAAAATTGGCTAGAGTCCCTCCCAAAATGTACACCAGACCCTTTGAGTCTGATATCTCATGCAAAAAAAAAAATCAGTAATGTCCTCCAGAAAATCCATACCATCCATACCAGACCCTTCCAGTTGGTATAGATTTTAAAGGGAACTCCACGCAAAAAAAAAAAAAAAAAAAAAAGTCTCCCGAAAAATCCATACCAGACCCTTAATCCACACATGTAGCCTGGCTGGAAAGGAAGGGGAGGATGAGAGTGCACCCCCTCCTGAATCATACCAGGTCTGGACAGGCAAAAGTTCAGGAGTTCATCCTAGCACCCCAAAAGTCAAAGTC
The DNA here is from genome assembly GCF_042186555.1 of Aquarana catesbeiana. Lineage (NCBI taxonomy): Eukaryota > Metazoa > Chordata > Amphibia > Anura > Ranidae > Aquarana > Aquarana catesbeiana. The sequence goes on along the minus strand of NC_133325.1, from coordinate 108,694,866 downwards.
AATAGGTTGTTTTCCACAATGTTGTTATACACATTGAATTATTATAAGAACAATACAAAGTTATCCCTGTCTATTAGCTGTAGTGGTAATTATTGCAGTAAAACGTAAGTGTAAGTGCAGTAAAGTGTTTTCATAAGCATGCTTGACTTTTTACAGCTTTGTTTTATTATGTTTTTATTGCAGTAATCTCAGTTGTAATCCATTATCACTTCATACTGAGCAGTTTGAAACATTACCACATATTCAGTCACTGTAAGTAAAATAAAATCTTTCTCTTTTTTTTTCTCTTTGTATTATTATTACTTTATATACGATGTATGGAGGTGATAATAAAGTGGAACTAAAGGCAACATATTTTTTTTTGGTTTTGGATACAATTGATAGGGGATCAAATACTTATTTCACTCATTAAAACTCATTGAAATGCAAATTCATTTATAACTTTTTTGAAATGCGTTTTTCTGGATATTTATGTTGTTAGTCTGTCTCTCTCTATTAAAATAAACCTACCAATAAAATTATAGACTGATCATTTCTTTGTCAGCAGGGGGTCGAATACTTTTTTCCCTCACTATAGAGTGATTAGAACACCTGTCAGTTTTTTTTATGCTGTCTGTGCCCCTGGTAGGAAGACTCACCCTCTCTATTGGTCCTGTTTACTTTTATCATCGAAAGTGAAAGTAAAAGAAGATTCCAAATTTCTGGTTGACACCAGAACAGTAATAAAGGGGAAATCTTCCAATGGAGACACTAGTTCTGGTGACCCTAGTAAAATCCCAGGATTCCCTTTGGAGGACTTTTCTCTCCAATCCTGTTTTGGCTATGAAATAGGAAGTGAAGAGAAATATCCCCTATAGGACACATATGGCAAAAGGAAACACCTGGCAGGGGTTATAACTGTCTCTTTCTCTACCCAAAATGAAAAAAAAGTTTTGACTATAGTTACACTTTAACTCTGTGTAAACACATTACCACCTATGGTAATGTTTTGTAGAATGAGGATGGAGGAGTTATTAGCAGTTTCATTCACAATTACATGTAGACCCCGTGGACTAAATACAGCCCAGTAGGCTCCAGCTACACTATCCTTGGACTGATGTAAAGGTGGTCAAGGAGAGGGCTAGAACATTTACACGACGTGGCAACCAATACCACAGTAAATGTGCCGCAGCAATAATAAGCCTTATATATTAATCTCTTTGAGAAAAATTACGTCTGATCTGAGTTGCACAAAATCTCTCTTTCGTTCTCCCTTAGCACACTCCTGACTGATCCTTGTGGATAATGATGGCCTTGTTAGATCTTGGCACATCATGGTAATGACCCTAGGAGCCATACATTGCATTACAGCTCAGGACTCTTTATATTTTACAATGAGGAAATGTATTTTGTAGAGTTGAAGGCGCATCCTTAGAAAAATGAATTTCTATGGAAATGGTCTCACAAATCTGGCAGAAATGTCAGAGATAAGGTCCCTTTCCAATTTCTTTGTAAATGAAATGCCGCATCAAAAACTGATAACCTGTATCAATCCGTGTGACTATTTTTTAAATTGTGGTGCATGCAGATTAAATTCTGTAACAACAAACTAAACTCTCAGAAGCCAAGTATTGTATTTCAGGCTTATACTCTTCTTACTATTTGCACCTGCTTATAGAAGAATTCCGGGTATTGATATTTTGTATATAGTTACAATGGTCCTTCTTGGACCAATGTAACTATGTTTTAAAACACACCTGGCTGATCACTCCGGTGATCTCAACTTGCTTCCGGGTCCCAATGCTGAGTGGCTGCACTGCTGCAATCTGAACACAGTGGGGTTGATTTACTAAAGGAAAATATACTGTGCACTTTGCAATGTGCAGCTGCACTCTGCAAGAGCAGTTGCTCCAGAGCTTAGTAAATGAGGAAAGGCTCTGCTGAATTCCATCATCCAATCATATGCAAGCAAAAATTTTTTTTTAATTTTCCTTGTATGTGACTGGGTATTCTTTGTGAAGTAAAGCTTTACCTCATTTACTAAGCTCTGGAGCAACTGCACTTGCAGAGTGCCACTGCACTTTGCAAAGTGCACAGTCTATTTGCCTTTAGTAAATCAACCCCAGTAAGTCGGCCACTCAGCATGGGCGCCATTCAGAGAACGATTTGCATTCTCTGCAAGAATGCAAAGCCTTCTCCGATTGAAAAAGATAGAGCGCGTGAAGTCACCACCCCGCCATATTAATATTATTACAGGTATTTATATAGCACCAAACATTTATACAGCACATTGCATATTATACAGCTCATTGCATATTATACATTCACATTAATTGCTGCACTCAAGAAGCATACAATCTCAAGATCTCAAATTCACACATATTACCAAAAGTATTGGGACGCCTGCCTTTACACGCACATGAACTTTAATACCATCCCAGTCTTCGTCTGTAGGGTTCAATAATAAAGGAGTTGTAAAGGCAGAAGGTTTTTTTTTATCTTAATGCATTCTATGCATTAAGATAAAAATCCTTCTGTGTGTAGCAGCCGCCCCAGCACCCCCTAATACTTACCTGAGCCCCGTCTCTGTCCAGCGATGTTCACGAGTCCCTCGGCCATCCGGGACTCTCCTTCCTGATTGGCTGAGACACAGCAGCACCATTGGCTATCGCGACTGTCAATAAAAGTCAGTTAGCCAATCAGGAGAGAGAGGGGGCGGGGCAGAACAGCAGCTCCATGTCTGAATGGACACAGGAAGCTGCAGCTCGGCTCAGGTGCCCCCATAGCTTGCTGCTTACTGTGGGGGCACTCATCAGGAGGGAGGAGCCAGGAGCACAGAAGATGGACCTGAAAAGAAGAGGATCTGGGCTGTTCTGTGTAAAACCACTGCAACAAAGCAGGTAAGTATACCATGTTTTTTATTTATTTCTTTTTAAAACGAAACTTTACAATCACTTTAAGTTGGCCCACACTTTGCAGCTATAACAACTTCAACTCTTCTGGGAAGGCTGTCCACAAGGTTTAGGAGTGTGTCTATGGGAATGTTTGACCATTCCTCCAGAAGCGCATTTGTGAGGTCAGGTACTGGTGTGGACAAGAAAGCCTGGCTCGCAGTCTCCGCTCTAATTCGTCCCAAATGTGTACTATCGGGTTGAGGTCAGGGCTCTGTGCAGGCCAGTCAAGTTTTTCCAACCCAAACCCGCTCATCCATGTCTTTATGGACCTTCTTTGTGCATTGCTGCGCAGTCATGATGGAACAGGAACGGGCCATCCCCAAATTGTTCCCACAAAGTTGGGAGCATGAAATTGTCCAAAACGTCTTGGTATGCTGACACCTTAAGAGTTTCCTTCACTGGAACTAAGGGGCCAAGCCCAACCCCTGAAAAACAACCCCACACCATAATCCTCCCTCTACCAAATGATTTGGTCCAGTGCACAAAGCAAGGTCCATAAAGTCATGGATGAGGGAGTTTGGGGTGGAGGAACTTGACTGGCCTGCACAGAGTCCTGACCTTGACCCTATAGAACACCTTTCAGATGAATTAGAACCGAGACTGCGAGCCAAGCCTTTTCGTCTAACATCAGTGCCTGACCTCACAAACCTGACCTTTGTTAGAATGGTCAAACATTCCCATAGACACACTCCTAAACCTTGTGGACAGCCTTTGCAGAAGAGTTGAAGTTGTTATAGCTGCAAAGGGTGGGCCAACTCAATACTGAACCCTACGAACTAAGACTGGAATGCCATTAAAGTTCATGTGCGTGTAAAGGAAGGTGTCTTAGTACTTTTGATAATATAGTGTATATGTTTTACATACTAGAGCCAATTAACCAATGAGCATGGGAGAAAAGCAGAGTACATCCACACAAGCACAGGGAGAAAATGCAACCTCTATGCAAATAAAGTGGTTGTAGAGGCACAAGGTTTTTTACCTGCATGCATTTTATGCATGCAGGTAAAAAGCCTTCTGTGTGCAGCAGCCCCTCCTAAGACTTACCTGAGCCCCCCTCATTCCATTGGCTCTCCGGGGACTCACACTCCTTATTGGCTTTTGGCAGCAGCAGGAACCATTGACTTCCGCTGTTGTCAATCACAGCCAGTGAGCCAATCAGGAGATGGAGGGGGTGGTGCCGAGCTGTGGCTCCGTGTGTGGATGGACACACAGAGCCACGGCTGGGGAGCATGCCTGCTTTGGTGCCCCAAGAGCAAGTTGCTTGCTTAGGGGGTACCCGGCAGGAGGGAGGAGCCAGGACCGCCAGCGAGGGCCCCCGAGAAGAAGAGGATTGGGGCTGTTCTGTGCAAAACCACTGCACAGAGCAGGTAAGTATAACATGTTTGTTATTTAGAGAAAAAAAAAACAAGGCTTTAATATCCCTTTAATGCATTGGTTGGGATTTGAACCAAGGACATAGGTGTCTTCCGACTTTCCAAACAAAGGGGCAGTTGACTGTCCTTCAAACTGTAGGATGGCCGGATTGTGGCCAGGGAAGAAGAAAATGTCTTGGCATCAGTGGGAGTAAACAGTACCCCATCTTTGATGTCTTTAGGAGGAATAGTGCCCCATTGTTGGTGTCAAAGGAAGCAATTGTGCTCCAAAGTTGGTGTCATTAGGAGGAGTCGGGCCCTATGGTTAGTGTCAGTGGGCAGAATAGTATCCCATTGTTGGAGTCAGTGACTGGAATTATGCCCTATTGTTGGTGTCAGCAGATAGAATAGTGCCCATGGGCCAGATAAAGGCAGGCAAAGGGTCACATCTGGCCCTTGGGCCACAGTTTAAAGACCACTACTATAAGGAGTCATGAATAAATCCAGTATAGAAAAGTTATGCACCTATAAAATGTTATTATGCATGCAAAAAATGGGCAGAATTTTAGCCCCCATGTGACTCAAAGGTTACAGTCTGTACATTTTCAAAGGTGGATACATACTGAACTCTATGTCACTAATATTTATATTTTTTTCTTATGTCATCTATTTAAAAAATGTAAAATTATTTTTTTAGAGCTCTGGAAAAAATTGAAATTCCGAATATAAGCGCAAGAATGTTCCAGCCAATGAAGAATCTCACTCACATGTATGTATCTATTGAAAGGCACAGTAATTTATTAACACAAACACCTATTATGTATACTTTTTGCCCACTCTTAGTGCCACCTTTCTACCCTGTTTCCCCGAAAATAAGACCTAGCGTGATTGTCAGTGATGGCTGCAATATAAGCCCTACCCCCCAAATAAGCCCTGCCCTGTTTCCCTGAAAATAAGCCCTACCCTGAAAATAAGACCTACAAGGACTTTAACTAGGGCTTATTTGGGGGGTAGGGCTTATATTGCAGCCATCACCGGCAATCACGCTAGGTCTTATTTTCGGGGAAACAGGGTATCCGTAATTTAGGCCATCAGGCATAGATATTGGCTAAAAATAAGGTGGTAAGCAGTAAGACTAAGGCAGGCCATAGATGATGCAATTTTCCTTCCTGCAACCAGGAACCTAGTGCTGCACTGAGGCTAATGAGACGGGGCATGGGAGTGAAACACCCCAGAAGCCATGTGAATGTAGTCCATTGCTGCCAAGGGCCCTTAACAGAGCTAAAGCCCTGGGTTATGTAGGTTAACACCCACAAGAACCAACTATGGTCACCTTGACTTTTGTGACGGTATGAAGTGGACTTTTAGATGGATGCAAAAGACTTTTTAGGCCATGCTAAGAGTTCTCTGCTGTGAGTAATAGTACACCTGGAAAAGAGAGAAAGTAACGTCAGGGAGCATGCCTGGCTGGGCAGAGCTATAGTATGAAACTGAGAGAGAGACGAGTATACTACAGAAAAACACCTTATTTATTTCAGTTTGACAGAAGCGAAATGCTGCGGAGTCTAGTATACAGGAAGATGGGTCCCAACACTGAGGGAGAGGTGAAGGGAGATGCTAATGGAAGATAGCTTAACCACTTCAATACTGGCACTTTCACCCCTTCCCTTGCATGGTCATGCAACACTGTACCCATATTATTATCATTAATTTTTTTTTAGACAGATAGAATTTTCCTTTGGTGGTATTTAATTTACCACTGGGTTTTTTATTGTTTGCTAAACAAACAAAAAATGTTTTTAAAAAATGTTCTTAGTTTCTGTTATAAAATTTTGCAAATAAGTAACTCTTTTCTTCGTCACTGATGTGTGCTGATGAGGCCGCACTGATGGGCACTGATAAGGCGGCACTAATGGGGATGCACTGATGAGGCTGCACAGATAGGCAGAACTGATGGATACTGATAGGCAGCACTGATGGCACTGATGGGGCTGCACTGATAATCAGGGCACAACATTACAAAGTCCACTTGAAGACAATAAAGTGTTATCCATGCCATTGAGTCAACCCACACCACAGAAATTTTAATGTAAGGCTTACCAGAACTACATGACCTTCAGATTATAGAAAGGTCCTGTATGGCTTATGTTGTTAAGCAGGTGCACCACAATGGCACTCTTCAGGAACCACCCACTGGTTGCAGGCTAGACACAGGCTCACTTTGGACACTCCCCTGTATACAAACATGGCTTAAAAAGCACTCACAAATTCCTAACATGTGGCACCGCTAGCAAGCTACCATGCTTGCTTCAAGTCCCCCACGTGACTACAGAGAAAAAAGGAGGAGACCCATGCTGCACATAGTGTAAATCTGCCAGGAATTTTATTTAAAAAAACAGAAATTGATCTCACATAAGCAGGAAATAAAACACTGCTTTATACACAAGTCAACCAAATTCCACACCGGGGACTCTTCCAGTGAGTGACGACATCAGCGTAGTTCTACCTTGACTAATTTCATCAAAAATGATGCTCTCAAAGGGCAAGAGTCCCCAGAGGTGGAATTTGACTAGATTGCTAGCAATGCCATATGTGAGGAATTTGGTAGTGCATTTTGGGCCACGTTTGTATACAGCGGAGTGTCTAAAGTGGATCTGTGTCCAGCCTGCAACCAGTGGGTGGTTACTAAAGAGTGCCATTGTGGTGGATTCGCAACACAACATATGCCATACATGACCTTTCTATAATCTGAAGGTCATGTAGTTCCGGCAAGCCACACATAAAATATATGTGGTGGAGGTTTATTCACTGGCGTGGAATACACTTTATTGTCTTTAAGTAGACTTTGTAATTTTATTTGGACATTTTATACATTGGGATCTTTGTGATTTGTAATGTGGACTTTCTCTACCCTGCTATCTTTTACATAGTAGGTGAGGTTGAAAAAAGACACAAGTCCATCAAGTCCAACCTATGTGTGTGATTATGTGTCAGTATTACATTACATATCCCTGTATATTGCGGTCATTCAGGTGATTATCTAATAGTTTCTTGAAGCTATCAATGCTCCCCGCTGAGACCACCGCCTGTGGAAGGGAATTCCACATCCTTGCCGCTCTTACAGTAAAGAACCCTCTACGTAGTTTAAGGTTAAACCTCTTTTCTTCTAATTGTAATGAGTGGCCACGAGTCTTATTAAACTTTCTTCTGCGAAAAAGTTTTATCCCTATTGTGGGGTCACCAGTACAGTATTTGTAAATTGAAATCATATCCCCTCTCAAGCGTCTCTTCTCCAGAGAGAATAAGTTCAGTGCTTGCAACCTTTCCTCATAACTAAGATCCTCCAGACCCTTTATTAGCTTTGTTGCCCTTCTTTGTACTCGCTCCATTTCCAGTACGTCCCTCCTGAGGACTGGTGCCCAGAACTGGACAGCATACTCCAGGTGCGGCCGGACCAGAGTCTTGTAGAGCGGGAGAATTATCGTTTTATCTCTGCAGTTGATCCCCCTTTTAATGCATGCCAATATTCTGTTTGCTTTATTAGCAGCAGCTTGGCATTGCATGCCATTGCTGAGCCTATCATCCACTAGGACCCCCAGGTCCTTTTCCATCCTAGATTCCCCCAGAGGTTCTCCCCCCAGTGTATAGATTGCATTCATATTTTTGCCACCCAAATGCATTATTTTACATTTTTCTACATTGAACCTCATTTGCCATGTAGTCGCCCACCCCATTAATTTGTTCAGGTCTTTTTGCAAGATTTCCACATCCTGCGGAGAAGTTATTGCCCTGCTTAGCTTAGTATCGTCTGCAAATACAGAGATTGAACTGTTTATCCCATCCTCCAGGTCGTTTATGAACAAATTAAATAGGATTGGTCCCAGCACAGAACCCTGGGGAACCCCACTACCCACCCCTGACCATTCTGAGTACTCCCCATTTATCACCACCCTCTGAACACGCCCTTGTAGCCAGTTTTCAATCCATGTACTCACCCTATGGTCCATGCCAACGCACCTTATTTTGTACAGTAAACGTTTATAGGGAACTGTGTCAAATGCTTTTGCAAAATCCAGATACACCACGTCTACGGGCCTTCCTTTATCTGGATGGCAACTCACCTCCTCATAGAAGGTTAATAGATTGGTTTGGCAAGAACGATTCTTCATGAATCCATGCTGATTACTGCTAATGATATCATTCTTATTACTAAAATCTTGTATATAGTCCCTTATCATCCCCTCCAAGAGTTTACATACTATTGATGTTAGGCTAACTGGTCTGTAATTCCCAGGGATGTTTTTTGGGCCCTTTTTAAATATTGGTGCTACATTGGCTTTTCTCCAATCAGCTGGTACCATTCCAGTCAATAGATTGTCTGTAAAAATTATCTAGCACGGTGGTGTTTTTCATCTTTATTAAAGTGCAGCACATTATTGTCTACTGAGGTATAGTTTATTGTAGAAGAAACATTGCACATCTCTTCTGCAATAAAAAGCTGCCTGCTCACAGTAAGTTACAGTGGAACTATAGATAATATAGTGGTCCTCTGACTTTACAGCTACCTACATTCAAAAGTATGTCTACCATTTAGGATTTGTCATAAAAGAGAAATCATTATTTTCTGTGTCCAATAAATAAACCTTTTCACTAATTTGGTAAAGCACAACTTTGAAAAGATAATAAAATAATGTTCCTTCTAATGCCCTGTACACACGATCAGAAATTCCGCCAACAATAGTCGGATGTGAGCTTTTGGTCAGATTTTCTGACCGTGTGTATGCTCCATCGGACTTTTGCTGGCAGAATTCCAACCAGCAAAAGATTGAGAGCAGGTTCTCTATTTTTCGTTCGGAAAAAGTTCCTATCCGAAAATGTGTTCGTCTGTATGCAATTCGGACGCACAAAAAATCACGCATGCTCGGAAACAATTCGACGCATGCTCGGAAGCACTGAACTTAATTTTCTCGGCTCGTCGTAGTGTTGTACGTCACCGCTTTCTTGATGGTCGAAAGTTCAGAGAACTTTTGTGTGACTGTGTGTATGCAAGGCAAGCTTGAGCGGAATTCTGTTGGAAAAAACATTCAAGTTTTTTCTGAGGGAATTTCTGATCGTGTGTACGGGGCATAAGAATGTTTAGCCCTGGATTAGGCAAGGATTTCATTAGCTCCAGTTTCTGCATATGTAGAGAATAGATTTCCTTGCTGTAAATTGTATATTTGTGCAGCTGCATACACAAAATTCAAAATTACATTATCAATATGTTTTAATATTTGTTACCAGGTTTTATGATTTTATGGATAGAATTTAAGCTTCTCTGTCAACCCACCAGACAAAAAATAATGTGTGTTAGATAAAAATATATGTGCTGTATATGTATACATCATTTTGTTTATTTTTTTTAAGGGAGTCTCCTTTTTTCCAATCTTGAAATTATGCTTTCTTTTCTTTTTTTAAAAGATATTTTAAAAAATTTAGATATTGTTCTTATGCACCTCATGTGCGGGTATGTACACCACTTACAGACGGTATCTCATCATTTGAAAACCTCCTGGCCAACACCATCCTCCGGGTCTTTGTCTGGGTGATAGCCTGCATTACCTGCTTTGGGAACATCTTTGTCATTGGAATGCGATCGTTTATTCAATCAGAAAACAAGACTCACACTATGTCCATAAAGATCTTGTGCTGTAAGTATACATGTATTCATATTCAGAGGAATAATATCCTGAATATATAAAAGTGGTGATTTGCCACTTTCACTGCAACAAGTCAAAGGCTGCCAGATTAGAGTAAGCTCTTTATCTCACATAAAGTATAACTTTGGACTAAAGAAAAAAATGAGAAATGTGATGTAGTCTCTCACTAGCATTAACACAGCACTTTTTGAGGGTTTTTTTATTTTTGCGTCTCCTCTAACAGCATTTTTAATCCTTCCAGTAAATATGTTATTTTTGCATTTCCTGTATGGGACTATGCTGTCCAACAAATGTGTCTATAAGAGGGTTGGGACAATGAATATTGCACTTGCAAGAGTGGTTATAACTTTCAGCTTTTATTCATAGGACTTAAACCTTTTTTCCCAAATAGAAAAAAAAAAAAAAGTGTTGTTGTACAGTAACTGCTTAAAATGTGTTAGCTGAAGTGTAGCTTTAATTTGTTATCTCATAACATCCATTTAAAACTAACTCGATCTAAAGCTGGCCATACACTGTTAGTTTTTTTTTTTTTTTTTTCAACCAGCAGGCTGTAGAGAAAAAAAAAAAAACATGTTATACTTACTTGCTCTGTGTAGCAGAGCAGCCCCAATCCTCCTCTTCTCAGATCCCCCGCCAGCACTTCTGGCCCCTCCCCCCTGCCGAGTGCCCCATAGCAAGCCACTTGCTATGGGGGGGCACTTGTGTGTGCTCGCTCCCAAGCCAGCTCTGTGTATCCATTGACACATAGAGTGTGTCTCAGCCCCACCCACTCCTCACTGGCTATGATTGACAGAAGGCTCCTGCTGCTGCCTCTGAACCATTGAAGAGAGAGAGCCAAGAGAGCCTCTGCTCTTGTGAACATTGCTAGATCAAGATTGGGCTCAGGTAAGTATTTAGGGAGGCTGCATGCCTAAGGTTTTTTTACCTTAAAGTGGACCTTCAGTCATTTTTTCAACTTTCCATCTATTAAATCTTCTGCCCTTGTTGTTTTAACTTTGGATAGTAAAACATTTTTTTTCTGCCAGTAAATACCTTATACAGTCCACTTCCTGTTTCTTGTCTGGTCATTAGCCTAGGCTTATGACATCATGCACTGCACTCTCTCTTTCTCACTCTTGTGAGAGTTTGCCAAGAAGGGAGGGGGGGATGAGTTATAAGAGGGCCAATAAAAGCTGCAGGGCTGCAGAGCTCGAGGTGTGCCTCTGTGTATCTGTATAAATCCAGGAAGTGAACAAGCAGCAGCTTCAGCTGCCCACAGTTAAAATGGATGCAACCAGACTTAGTGGAGGGAGATTTCTGCAGCATATTTGGCAAGTACAGAATCACAGTATATATAAAATAATATGCAAAGTGATTGCAAAGCAGCTTCAGAATGGAAAAGATGTTTTTTATTACAAATCAAGTGAGCCAACTGCAGTTCCTCTTAAAGCATAAGGAGCTTTGAAGTGGTCGTAAACCGCTGTGTTGTTTTTTTTTAAATCTGCAAGGCAATATCATATTGTGCTAGTATGCACAATATGATATTTATTATTTGAAACTTACCTGAAAACAAAGCCTTCCAGAGCCACGCTGTCAACGCTGTGAGGGCTGACACCTTCACTCGGTCTTCCTTCCAGGTTCGCACACTCCGGCTGGGTGAGTGTCCAAAGCCGTGATGACATCACTCCCATGCATGTGCGCGGGACCCGCCGCTTACGGCACAGACTGGCCGTTCCTTTAGAGTGCATGCGTGGGTGATGACACTGGCTGCATGTACAGTAGCAGGCAACCTGCAAGACATCGCATACTAAAACATTATGTGAAACTTACCTGAAAACAAAGCCCTCCAGTGCTGCGCTGTCACCGCTGAGAGGGCCAGGAGGAAAAGCAGGAAGACATTAGCGAATATTAATTTGCTAATGTCACACAGCTGGGTGGGCTCAGGGCGCAGTGCTCTGTGCCCCTAGCCCACCCTTTTTTGAAGCCAATTAGAGCCTCAGGCTCTAATCATGTGCTTAAAAAAAAACATTGAAATCCATGCGCCCCTAATGGGGCTGGGCGCATGGATTAGGGGAGCGGCACCCCTGCGCCCCTAATGAAGTGGCCGCCATTGATGTATATATTGTATAAACATGGATCAGTCTCATCAGTCTCATATAGGCAGTACATTAAAACTTTCACTTTTCTTCTCTCCAACAGGTGCTGACTGTCTGATGGGCGTCTATCTGTTTTTTATTGGAGTGTTTGATGTTAAGTACCGGGGTCAGTATAAAAAGTATGCCTTGCTATGGATGGAAAGCCTACAATGCAGAAGCCTTGGATTTCTTGCCATGCTGTCGACAGAAGTTTCTGTTCTGCTTCTGACCTACTTGACTTTGGAGAAGTACCTAGCTATTGTATTTCCATTCAGCAACATTCGTCCAGGCCGACGACAGACACTTGTAATTTTGATGATGATATGGGTCATTGGATTTATAATTGCTGTAGTTCCATTCTGGAATGAAGACTTTTTTGGAAATTACTACGGAAAAAATGGGGTTTGTTTCCCTTTGTATCCGGATCAAACAGAAGAGCCTGGAGGCAAAGGATATTCTTTGGGAATATTTCTAGGTGAGTTATATTTTCATTTGCAATTCACCTCTTCCCTGTAAGGGCCAAGGACATTCTTTACCTAAGAGAAGAAAAGGTGGACATGTAGCAGTGTACATTCTAAAGATTCTTGCAAGAAGGAAGGCCTTTATTGCAAAAGAGACATAGTGGGGGGTATTTACTAAAACTGGTGCACTCAAAAGCTGGTGCAGCTGTGCATGGTAGCAAATCAGCTTGTAACTTCAGCTTGTTCAATTACCCCTCATTCACATTGAATGCGGCTTTGAAATCATGCAACTTCATCTGAAATTGCAGAGTTTCAAAGCTGCATGTCAGTGTCACTTCAGGTGCAACTTTGAAGACATCTGTGCGGCTTCATGCACAAATATCTATGCAAGTTGCACCTGAAATGACCAAAAGTAGTGCAGGAACTACTTTTTCAAATCGATGCGGCACTGCAAAGTCGGCGTCACACTGATTTGAACGGTGCCATTGCTGGGGTGTGACTTGTCATGCAATTTGGCCTGCCAAATCACATGACAAGTGTGAAGGAGGGCTTAACCACTTGCCGACCGCCTCACGCATATATACGTGAACAGAGCGGCACGGGCAGGCAAAATCACGTACCTGGTATGTGATTGCCTTCCCGCGGGCGGGGGGTCCGATCGGACCCCCCCCCCCGGTGCCAGCGGCGGTCGACATTTGTCTGGCAGCGATCAGAGATGAGGGGGAGGCCATCCGACCATGGCCCCCCCCTCGCGATCGCTCCCAGCCAATGAGAAACATCCCCTGCCTGTGTATAGTACACACAGGCAGAGGATGTGATGTCATCTCTCCTCGGCTCGGCAGTTTCCGTTACGACGCCGAGGAGAGAAGACATCCAAGTAAGTGTAAAACACAAACACACACAGTAGAACATGCCAGGCACACTAAACACCCCCGATCGCCCCCTGATCCCCCCCAATCACCCCCCTGTCACAAACTGACACCAAGCTGTTTTTTTTTTTTTCCTGATTACTGATTGGTGTCAGTTTGTGACAGTTAGAAGTGTTAGGTCAGTGAGTATTAGCCCCCTGTAGGTCTAGGGTACCCCCCTAACCCCCCCTAATAAAGTTTTAACCCCTTGATCACCCCCTGTCACCAGTGTCGCTAAGCGATCATTTTTCTGATCGCTGTATTAGTGTCACTGGTGACGCTAGTTAGGGACGTAAATATTTAGGTTCGCCGTCAGCGTTTTATAGCGACAGGGACCCCCATATACTATCTAATAAAGGTTTTAACCCCTTGATTGCCCCCTAGTTAACCCTTTCACCACTGATCACCGTATAACCATTACGGGTGATGCTGGTTAGTTCGTTTATTTTTTATAGTGTCAGGGAACCCGCCGTTTATTACCGAATAAAGGTTTAGCCCCCCGATCGCCCGGCGGTGATATGCGTCGCCCCAAGCAGCGTCAGATTAGCGCCAGTAGCGCTAACACCCACGCACGCAGCATACGCCTCCCTTAGTGGTATAGTATCTGAACGGATCAATATCTGATCCGATCAGATCTATACTAGTGTCCCCAGCAGTTTAGGGTTCCCAAAAACGCAGTGTTAGCGGGATCAGCCCAGATACCTGCTAGCACCTGTGTTTTGCCCCTCCGCCCGGCTCGGCCCAGCCCACCCAAGTGCAGTATCGATCGATCACTGTCACTTACAAAACACTAAACGCATAACTGCAGCGTTCGCAGAGTCAGGCCTGATCCCTGCGATCGCTAACAGTTTTTTTGGTAGCGTTTTGGTGAAATGGCAAGCACCAGCCCCAGGCAGCGTCAGGTTAGTGCCAGTAGTGCTAACACCCACGCACGCACTGTACACCTCCCTTAGTGGTATAGTATCTGAACGCATCAATATCTGATCCGATCAGATCTATACTAGCGTCCCCAGCAGTTTAGGATTCCCAAAAACGCAGTGTTAGCGGGATCAGCCCAGATACCTGCTAGCACCTGCATTTTGCCCCTCCGCCCGGCCCAGCCCAGCCCACCCAAGTGCAGTATCGATCGATCACTGTCACTTACAAAACACTAAACGCATAACTGCAGCGTTCGCAGAGTCAGGTCTGATCCCTGCGATCGCTAACAGTTTTTTTTTGTAGCGTTTTGGTGAACTGGCAAGCGCCAGCGGCCTAGTACACCCCGGTCGTAGTCAAACCAGCACTGCAGTAACACTTGGTGACGTGGCGAGTCCCATAAGTGCAGTTCAAGCTGGTGAGGTGGCAAGCACAAGTAGTGTCCCGCTGCCACCAAGAAGACAAACACAGGCCCGTCGTGCCCATAGTGCCCTTCCTGCTGCATTCGCCAATCCTAATTGGGAACCCACCGCTTCTGCAGCACCCGTACTTCCCCCATTCACATCCCCAACCAAATGCAGTCGGCTGCATGAGAGGCATTTTCTTTATGTCCTCCCGAGTACCCCTACTCAACGAACCCCCCCAAAAAAGATGTCGTGTCTGCAGCAAGCGCGGATATAGGCGTGACACCCGCTATTATTGTCCCTCCTGTCCTGACAATCCTGGTCTTTGCATTGGTGAATGTTTTGAACGCTACCATGCACTAGTTGAGTATTAGCGTAGGGTACAGCATTGCACAGACTAGGACACACTTTCACAGGGTCTCCCAAGATGCCATCGCATTTTGAGAGACCCGAACCTGGAACCGGTTACAGTTATAAAAGTTACAGTTACAAAAAAAAGTGTAAAAAAAAAAAACAAACACAAACAAAAATAAAAAAAAATAAATAATTGTCGTTTTATTGTTCTCTCTCTCTCTATTCTCTCTCTCTATTGTTCTGCTCTTTTTTACTGTATTCTATTCTGCAATGTTTTATTGTTATTATGTTTTATCATGTTTGCTTTTCAGGTATGCAATTTTTTATACTTTACTGTTCACTGTGCTTTATTGTTAACCATTTTTTTGTCTTCAGGTACGCCATTCACGACTTTGAGTGGTTATACCAGAATGATGCCTGCAGGTTTAGGTATCATCTTGGTATCATTCTTTTCAGCCAGCGGTCGGCTTTCATGTAAAAGCAATCCTAGTGGCTAATTAGCCTCTAGACTGCTTTTACAAGCAGTGGGAAGGAATGCCCCCCCCCCACCGTCTTCCGTGTTTTTCTCTGGCTCTCCTGTCTCAACAGGGAACCTGAGAATGCAGCCGGTGATTCAGCCAGCTGACCATAGAGCTGATCAGAGACCAGAGTGGCTCCAAACATCTCTATGGCCTAAGAAACCGGAAGCTACGAGCATTTTATGACTTAGATTTCGCCGGATGTAAACAGCGCCATTGGGAAATTGGGAAAGTATTTTTTCACACCGATCTTCATGTGGTCAGATGCTTTGAGGGCAGAGGAGAGATCTAGGGTCTAATAGACCCCAATTTTTTCAAAAAAGAGTACCTGTCACTACCTATTGCTATCATAGGGGATATTTACATTCCCTGAGATAACAATAAAAATGAGTAAAAAAAAAATGAAAGGAACAGTTTAAAAATAAGATAAAAAAGCAAAAAAATAATAAAGAAAAAAAAAACAAGCACCCCTGTCCCCCCTGCTCTCGCGCTAAGGCGAACGCAAGCGTCGGTCTGGCGTCAAATGTAAACAGCAATTGCACCATGCATGTGAGGTGTCACCGCGAACGTCAGATCGAGGGCAGTAATTTTAGCAGTAGACCTCCTCTGTAAATCTAAAGTGGTAACCTGTAAAGGCTTTTAAAGGCTTTTAAAAATGTATTAATTTTGTTGCCACTGCACGTTTGTGCGCATTTTTAAAGCATGTCATGTTTGGTATCCATGTACTCGGCCTAAGATCATCTTTTTTATTTCATCAAACATTTGGGCAATATAGTGTTTTAGTGCATTAAAATTTTAAAAAGTGTGTTTTTTCCACAAAAAATGCGTTTGAAAAATCGCTGCGCAAATACTGTGTGAAAAAAAAAAATGAAACACCCACCATTTTAATCTGTACGGCATTTGCTTTAAAAAAATATATAATGTTTGGGGGTTCAAAGTAATTTTCTTGCAAAAAAAAATAATTTTTTCATGTAATCAAAAAGTGTCAGAAAGGGCTTTGTCTTCAAGTGGTTAGAAGAGTGGGTGATGTGTGACATAAGCTTCTAAATGTTGTGCATAAAATGCCAAGACAGTTCAAAACCCCCCCAAATGACCCCATTTTGGAAAGTAGACACCCCAAGCTATTTGCTGAGAGGCATGTCGAGTCCATGGAATATTTTATATTGTGACACAAGTTGCAGGAAAGAGACAATTTTTTTTTTTTTTGCACAAAGTTGTCACTAAATGATATATTGCTCAAACATGCCATGGGAATATGTGAAATTACACCCCAAAATAAATTCTGTTGCTTCTCCTGAGTACGGGGATACCACATGTGTGAGACTTTTTGGGAGCCTAGCCGCGCACGGGACCCCGAAAACAAAGCACCGCCTTCAGGCTTTCTAAGGCCGTAAATTTTTGAATTCACTCTTTACTGCCTATCACAGTTTCGGAGGCCATGGAATGCCCAGGTGGCACAAAACCCCCCCAAATGACCCCATTTTGGAAAGTAGACACCCAAAGCTATTTGCTGAGAGGTATAGTGAGTATTTTGCAGACCTCACTTTTTGTCACAAAGTTTTGAAAATTGAAAAAAGAAAAAAAAAAATTTTTCTGGTCTTTCTTCATTTTCAAAAACAAATGAGAGCTGCAAAATACTCACCATGCCTCTTAGCAAATAGCTTGGGGTGTCTACTTTCCAAAATGGGGTCATTTGGGGGGGTTTGTGCCATCATGGCATTTTATGGCCTTCAAAACTGTGATAGGCAGCGAGGAGTGAAATCAAAAATGTATGCCCTTAGAAATCCTGAAGGCGGTGCTTGGTTTTTGGGGCCCCGTACGCGGCTAGGCTCCCAAAAAGTCCCACACATGTGGTATCCCCGTACTCAGGAGAAGCAGCTGAATGTATTTTGGGGTGCAATTCCACATATGCCCATGGCCTGTGTGAGCAATATATCATTTAGTGACAACTTTTTGTAATTTTTTTTTTTTTTTTTGTCATTATTCAATCACTTGGGACAAAAAAAATAAATATTCAATGGGCTCAACATGCCTCTCAGCAATTTCCATGGGGTGTCTACTTTCCAAAATGGGGTCATTTGGGGGGTTTTGTACTGCCCTGCCATTTTAGCACCTCAAGAAATGACATAGGCAGTCATAAATTAAAAGCTGTGCAAATTCCAGAAAATGTACCCTAGTTTGTAGACGCTATAACTTTTGCGCAAACCAATAAATATACGCTTATTGACATTTTTTTTACCAAAGACATGTGGCCGAATACATTTTGGCCTAAATGTATGACTAAAATTGAGTTTATTGGATTTTTTTTATAACAAAAAGTAGAAAATATCATTTTTTTTCAAAATTTTCGGTCTTTTTCCGTTTATAGCGCAAAAAATAAAAACGGCAGAGGTGATCAAATACCATCAAAAGAAAGCTCTATTTGTGGGAAGAAAAGGACGCAAATTTCGTTTGGGTACAGCATTGCATGACCGCGCAATTAGTATTTAAAGCGACGCAGTGCCGAATTGTAAAAAGTGCTCTGGTCAGGAAGGGGTTAAAACCTTCCGGGGGTGAAGTGGTTAAGCTTTGGCAATAAAACCTGGAAGCCGATTTGTTTCTAAGCAGAGTAGCACTCTTCAGTTTTAGTAAATAACCCCCAGTATGTCTCTTCTACAATAAAAATTCTTCCCACTCACAAGTTTCTCAATTCAGTGCAAAGTTCCACATTAACTTTACATGCCATGCAAGCAAAGTAATAGGATTACTAGCCCAATACTTTCACATGGAGCTGGGAATAGAGTCCATAGCTCTGTGTAAGCTAGCTTCAGAAAATCAGTTTGGAAATTATGAAGGAATAAAGAAGGTAAATGGCTAGGATTAGGGGGGACAGTTAAGTGACCCTTTTGCTTTGCCCTCTATATATATAAAAGAAAGGGCCACTTTAAAACTATTACTGAAAATAATTTGAGTCCCTTTTAAAAACTAGAGAAATGGAAAAGTGTTTTTTTTTTATCCACAGCAACCAGGCACATACTGTATATTCGTAAAAACGTGATTTTTCTGAGGGAAACATGGAAAAAATAAATAAATGTATAAATTGTCAGTATGATAAGAAAAATAAAATTATGTCAGACCATGTGACCATAAAAGTATGTGCAATGTTGTAATGTAAATTGGTAGCAAGATGAAATACAGTATGCTATATAAGTGCAATCACAGCTGAATATAGTTATTTTCTATCATAGCTAAGTATGGCTATTTCTTTCAGCTAGTGAGCCATTATTGGCTTTACCCTACAGACATGTTTCTATATCAGATAATGTGGCAAAAGGTTTTACTGGTGGTTATCGAGTGCTCCTTATGCTGGCCATACATGGATTGAAATTTGGCCGGTTCAGTAGGGACCGGACGAATTTCGATTCATGTATGGCCGCTGTGGTTCAGCAGAAGTCGATCTACCAATTGACTTCTGTTCAACTGCCCTATTGGAAAAAAGGCACTCGATCAGTGCTGTGGGCTATAGACTGCAGTGCTGATCTGTATATTCTGATAGTGGGGAAGCCTTATCTGCAGAATACGATTCAGCAGGGTGGATTTCTCCACCCACCTCGAATATGTGGATGGGGAAATAAGTCAATATTTTTCATTCAACCCACTGGTTAAATGAAAAACCTGGAGATTTAAGGTAGTGTTCAGGTCTGGGGATGGTCACATGTTTCTATCAGTACTCAGCACAACATACACAGCTAGATGGAAAGAGAGAAGAACTGATATGTAGAACACCGACTACCCAGGAGTGCTATATTTGAGAGAAATTGCCACTTCTAAGGAATCCTTTTTACAGTGTCCATTCTGCTATAATCCTGCCCTAGAGAAGAACTGCAGTTATTCACATAGCATGCTGCCTTGGACACAGTGCCCATAATCCCCAATAGTAACACCCACACACTATATTGTGTGGCAGTCACAACACTGCTATAACCAGTCAACCAAAAATGACTATGAGACACAAAGGTCAGTGTCAGACCTAGACCACCTTGAGGTGGTAGCGACCATTGGGTTACTTTTACATGTATTCTTGCTACATCAATAATTTTTTTACAGATGGGGGATCCATTCCCACTGGGGGGAAGACTGGCTGACCAGGACTTGGTAGTAATGTAGGAACTCTGGCAATGCAGTGGCGCAAGCCACAGTAGATACAGAAAGTGAGGAGTCACAAAGAGGCAAATAACACTGCTGAGATTATATGCTCAATGACATTTAGGTAAGTGGAGTCCATGTACTTGCTCATTCAGCAATTGTGAGAGCTATTAGAAGGGCCAAGGTGCAGAGTTTAAGGAGCCGTCTGATTTTCACCAGAGCACCGTACAAGGGGTGATGAGATTTGCTGTTGACAACTCCAAGGTTGCGGCCTTCTGACTCACTCAAGCGGCTACCAGGAACAAAGTACAGGTGTTCAGGAAAGAGTCTCTTGCAGCATAGGCATGTCAACAACTCACAGTGGGACATCAGAAGCAGAGACGAATGCATGGGATCACAGGGGCATGAAGCAGGCTGGAATACATAGGGGTCACAGATGCAGGATGCAGTCAGAAATGCACTGGGGTCCCAGGAGCAGGATGCATACTGGAGTGCACTGGGGTAACAGGAGCAGGACACAGTCTGGAAAGAGCAGGATGCATGCTGGAGTGCACTTGGGTAACAGGAGCAGGATACAGTCTGGAGGGCACTGAGGTCACAGAAGCAGCATGCAAGCTAAAGTCTACAGGGTCACAGGAACAGAGAATACACTGAAGTACTAGGGAGGTTCACAAGGCCTTAGAAAGCATTGGAGAAAGCAGCACTGAGGCACTGGGGCGGACTCATTGCTCAAATGCTGAGCCATATGCCAACTAGCTGTTTATGACAGCATCCCCTCTGTGACTGGCTGCAGCGCTGGCAGAACCCAGAAGCTAGCTACCTCACAGAAGGAGTAAAGCCCGGTACTAGGGTTTAAACAATTGAGTGTGACACAAATGCATTTTCTAATGCTTTATCTTTTGTTTTCATAAGCTAGATACTGGTTAGAGTATAACTATTCTATTATCAAAAATAAGCAATATACTTGGAATGAAACAGTCTAGACCAGTTTATTGATGCCATTTTTTTTCTTTTTACTTCGTACTAATAGGTGTTAACCTGGTCGCCTTTATTATTATAGTCTTCTCCTATGTCAGCATGTTCTGTTCCATACAGAAGACAGCTCTGCAGACCTCAGAAATAAGAAGCCACATTCACATGGATGTCGCTGTTGCCAACAGATTTTTCTTCATAGTGTTTTCAGATGCCGTGTGTTGGATTCCTGTGTTTCTTCTGAAGATTCTTTCCTTGTTCCATGTAGATATCCCAGGTAAATGCAATATAACCAAGTGTTATTTTACTTAACAGAAATGCTTACAGGTCTTGTTGGGGTATTTCAATTCACAGACAATTTGAATGAACAAAAATACTTAATGGTGGTATTCTGTGCCACTCCATGTCATGTCTGTATCTGCAGGACAATTTTAAAAAAGCTATTCTGACCACCGTTAAATTTTGGCTCTCCATGGACACCTTCTTTCTGAGTCTGTACCAGATATCTATATCACACACTGATGGGTTATTCATCTTGGATCATTGCCCTGTATCAAACACTGGCAGCATTAAGGCACTGAAAGAAAAGGGGTCTGCGATTCATTTGGGTTAATGACCTCATCCTCCTGACAAAATCTCAACTATAGCTCTTACTTTTAAACATCTTAACATCCCACAGAAAAATTGTGTTGTATTATAACCAAAACATTAGCAGTTAAGAATTGCCAGTAAAGTGTTTAGTTCTTCCAAGAGATGGAATAGTAAAAGAGAAAAATGTATAAACATATTACAAGATAATTGTATGGTACAGTTTATAGATGCCCTAGAAATTATGCTCTCTGGACCTGTTAATCTCAAACAATAAGGAGCTTATTACAAATGTCCAAATAAAAGAAAATCTGGGTAGCAGTGACTATATTATGATATAATTAGATTTAATTTAAGTTGTAAAAACACTTAATTTTGAGAGAACACATTTTCCAATGCTTAGGGCTGTTCTCCAAGACTCAGACTGAGAGATAATATTTTTAGCTAAGAAACTAGGACAGAAATGGGAATGTTTCAAATCGACTGTACGCAAACACACTACAAAATATATTCCAATGTGTTCAGAAAGTTAATGTGGCTCACGTTCAATGCTAAAAAAAAACCCATAAAGAATAAGAAAAGGGCATTTAAAAATACAAAAATGAAGAAACATAAAATGTAAAAAGTAAGTCTTCAAAAAAAATCAATGTTAATGACAGATTGGAAAAAAAAAAAAGGCGAACCCCTAAAAATTCTCTAAATATACTAACTATACAAAGATCATGCCTGAGTATGTAGGTAAAGCAAAAATGCCAATTGCCCCAAATTATGAGCCCCCATGTTGGAGCATATATAGCAATTGATAAATAAAGGGCAGGTATGCCGGGAGGGACCCTTTTCCTTTTTAAACTTGCAGCGACACACACTGTATATAGTCCCCTTTCCATATATAGCAAGATAAACAAAAATAGCAACCACCCCAATTTATAATTAGCTTTTAGAATAAGAACATGGCAGAACTTTGCACACAGGACTTTACAAAACAAAAATAATTTGTCAATACTCTCACCAGTTAGCCAGTAAAATGAAAATCAAATGCTGCAGTCTAAAAATATGAGTTAAAATCAGAGGTTTTAGTTGCATAATATTTGTGAAATGTCAAAGCCGCACTGCCTCATCAAGGACCCTCTGTATAGTGCGTGTATGAAAATCTCCATGTTGAAACATATATAGCAATGGGTAAGTTAAGGGAAGATATGCCTGGAGGGAGCCCGTTTCCCCTTAAGGCACAGGGATACACCAGCAGAGCTCAATGGCAGTTGAACGCATCTAATGTGTCCCAGTGCCATATACAGCCATATACAAAAATGGGAACTACCCTCATTTATAACTAGCTTTTAAAGCAATGTGCACATGGAAGAGCTTTGCAAACAGCTAAGCAAACCAATTTTCAAGCACATTTATGAGATAGCCAGCAAAAAAAATAAATAAATTACACCATCTAACAATTTGCCCATATACCCTTTTCAGCTCTGTGTATACAAAGGAAAATGATATAACCCAAGCCAGCAATGAAGATGGTAGTGCCACAGCCTCAGCTGAGCTGCAATGGCTTAAATCTGATATGGCTCAGGACCAGTTAGACAAAATATAGGCAAATAAAGTACAGTGGGTATTTTTTGCATCTGAAGGAAACAATGTTTAACCTCCACATACGGAAAGACTTCTTCATAGTAGGAGTTGTGAAAATATGTAATAGAATCCTTCAGGAACTCGTTTAAGCCAGCCTAGTTATTTATTTATTTTTTTAAAGCCGCATGCATTCCTAAATACACAGAATATAACTGGATATGACCATTTGTAAGTAATAACACTAGAAAGAGTTGGTCCAGGGAAGATCTGATTGCCTGACGATATCAGGAAGGAATTTTTTACCCATGCCTTATAAGAGTATTCCTCTTCTTTGGATAAACTGTGGGTAAATGTTTCTGTTTATGGAAATTTTCTATATATTTTTTCTTTTTTTTTTTTTATTACTGGTTAAACTCGATGGACTTTTTTAACCTGACTAACTATGTTACTATGGAGTAGAGCTGGGACATGTTTTTGGTCTTGGATGAAGTATTACACTAAAGCTCATCAAACATCTTACCGTCAAACCATACAAAATATGTTAAATCAACTTTAGTTTTACCAAAACTTTGGAGGACTAGGGATCAGCCAAATATACATGGGTTCAGTTTGAGACGGGTTCAGTAAACTTTGCTGACGTTCGAGTGCCAAATCCAAACCCCACTGAAGTCAGAGGAAACCAAATGTTAAAAAACAATAATGGCCATTTTTTAGGTAAAGCAATTTCAAACAAATGGCATGGGGGTCTGGGCACTACCCTGAGGAACATGTACCAAAGCAAAGTTTGAGTTTAGCAGGGAGCAAACATTTTAATAAAATTGAAACACTAAAATTGCAAATTCCTTTAAATAACATGCCAGGGGGATGCTCTTAAACTACCTGTGAAGTGGAGCAAATCTGACATTTGAAAAGAATAATTCCTGTTTAAATTGGCTGTAAATTACAGCTTTGACTGCTTACTTCTAGATGAGGGTCTTGTTTAGATTTTAATAAAGAGAGTATACCAGCAGTGGACTATCATTTGGCAAGAGACCATGTGCGTGTTTATACACTGTACAGAGGAATAAACTAATATATAGTGGACTGTCATTTTTGCACTTCACTTGCAAGCTGATGCACTTTTATATTGTTAATGCTGTTTTATTGTTTGTTGATGTACATATTTATATCATATTAATCATAGGTACCTTTCACATATTTTTTGTTGCGCTGCACTTTTTTGGTTATATTCTATTAAGTTGATGTAGGAACACATGACAGTGGTAAGCGGCAACAATACATATAAAACACACTATATATATATATATATATATATATATATATATATATATATATATATATATTTTCACATTTTGTCATGTTACAACCAAAAACGTAAATGTATTTTATTGGGATTTTATGTGATAGACCAAACAAAGTGGCACATAATTGAGAAGTGGAAGGAAAATGATAAATGGTTTTCAAAATGTTTTACAAATAAATATCTGAAAAATGTGGCGTGCATTTGTATTCAGCCCCCTTTACTCTAATAACCCTCTCTTAAAGCCCTGGTTCAAGAGCCACTGGAGTGGGAACAGTAGCGTGAAAAGCACAGTGAGGTAGGAGTGCCTGTGAGATCTGTGATAGTTGGTACAGATGGATGGTTGATGAGCCACCAGGTCCGGGATGCCGGTGTCAGCAGAGGCAGATGCAGGTCAGCGACCCGGTGAGCTGGAAGGCACAGGAGTAGAAGCAGGCTAGAGCAGGGTGAGACAAGCCAGGTCAAACACAGGTAATTAAACAGAGCAGAACAGCAGGCTGGAGCAGGTGAGACAAGCCGGGTCAAACACAGGTAGTCAGGCAGAGTAGGGCTGTAAGCTGGAGCAGGGTCAGATGAACAGGCAGAGGTTGGCAACAGAATATCAAATAAGGAAGTCTTTAGCAGGGTCAAGGCAAGCCGAGGTCAGGGTTGGAGATATCACGTAAGTCAACAGAGTCTATACAAGTGATCAGATGGCAGGTGCAGGTTTTCAGGACACACAAGCTGCAGATCAGACAGCACTGCACTTGTGCAGCTGCTGTTCTTTTAAAGGCCCATTGGCGCCAAGCACCGTCTAGCATGCACACACGCATCTGGAGCGTGCCCTTGCGCATGCCCGCACACACACGCTGCTGACCAGCCCGTTGGACTGGCACCCGTGTGCGTGTGTGTGCACGCACGCACCTCTGTCTTGCCACAGTAAGTCCCTGACATTACCCCCTCCTAATGGGCAGCCTCCGGATGTCTAATTGGCCTTTCTTTTCTGGATGGGCAAGGAAAAAAGCACGGATCAACCTCCTTGCGAGAATGTTACATTCAGGCTTCCAGCAATTGTCTTCCAGGCCATAACCTTTCCACTTAATTAGGTACTGTATTAGGTTTTGCCATCTCCTACAATCTAGGATGACCTCTACTTCGTACTCCACACTTCACTCAACCAGAACAGGTTCTGGTGGTCTGGACCCTCTGTCAGGAAAGGGGTCAGGTACTGCAGGCTTTAACAATGAGACATGAAATACAGGATGAACTTTTAACGAGTCAGGTAAGGATAGTTCATATGATACCTCGTTAATTTTCTTGAAGGACATGCCAACCTGAGATTAGTTGTGGAGAGCCATACCTGATTGCCCAGCTGCAGATTCTGTTCATCTCTTCTTTTCCTATCGAAAGCCCTCTTGCTGTCCGCCTGGGCATTTGTCACCGCCTCCTCCAACATCCAATTATTGCGACTGAGAAAGTCTACTGTGTTCTGGACTGCTGGGACTGAAGATTCTGGAAAAAAGTCAGGCAAAAATGAGGTGAAAGCCATAGTTAGTGAAGAAAGGGGACTGTCCCGTAGCAGAATGACTGAAATTATTGTAAGCAAATTCTGCTAGGGGCAGTAAGGACACCCAATCGTCTTGGACAAAGGTCGTGAAGTATCTAATATATTGCTCGAGGGTCTGATTAGTCCTCTCTGTCTGCCTCTTGGTTTGGGGATGGTAGGCTGAGGACAAACCTAGTTCAATTATCAAGGTTTTACGCAAGGCTCTCCAGAATAGGGATGAGCTTCGAGTTTGAGTCGAACTCATGTTCGACTCGAACATCGGCTGTTTGCCAGTTCGCCGAACAGCGAACAATTTGGGGTGTTCGCGGCAAATTCAAAAGCCGCGGAACACCCTTTAAAAGTCTATGGGAGAAATCAAAAGTGCTCATTTTAAAGGCTTATATGCATGGTATTGTCATAAAAAGTGTTTGGGGACCTGGGTCCTGCCCCAGGGGACATGTATCAATGCAAAAAAAGTTTTAAAAACGGCCATTTTTTCAGGAGCAGTGATTTTAATAATGCTTAAAGTCTAACAACAAAAGTGTATTATTCCTTTAAATTTCTGATATTGAGTATATTTGTACAATGTCATTATGAAAATATGTCTGTATAATGCGTGTCTGATTCCACTAGACTTGTAAACACTCTATAATAGAGTTCATGTTTTAAAAACCCCTGTGTTAAATTATTTTTAGTACAATAAAATACAATCCCTTTTATACAACATTGGTCTGATATCCTAAACTTGCTGCCAAAAAACCCCACCTGGGGAAATCTCTTTTCCTATTTTCCTTTAAATTTCGTAACTGGGGGGTGTCTATAGTATGCCTGTAAAGGGGCGCATGTTTCCCGTGTTTAGAACAGTCTGACAGCAAAATGACATGTCAAAGGAAAAAAGTCATTTAAAACTACTCGCGGCTATTAATGAATTGCCGGTTCGACAATACACATTAAAGTTCATTGATAAAAACTGCATTTGATTTCCCCACAGGGGAACCCCGAACCAAAATAAAAAAAAAAACTGGCGTGGGGGTCCTCCTAAATTCTATACCAGGCCCTTCAGGTCTGGTATGGATATTAAGGGGAACCCCACGCCAAAATTTAAAAAAAAAATGACGTAGGGGTCCCCCTCAAAATTCATACCAGACCCTTCAGGTCTGGTATGGATTTTAAGGGGAACCCCGTGCCAAAATTTTAAAAAAATTGGCGTGGGGTCCCCCCAAAAATCCATACCAGACCCTTATCCGAGCACACAACCTGGCAGGCCGCAGGAAAAGAGGGGGGGATGAGAGAGTGCCCCCCCTCCTGAACCGTACCAGGCCACATGCCCTCAACATTGGGAGGGTGCTTTGGGGTAGCCCACCAAAGCACCTTGTCCCCATGTTGATGAAGACAAGGGCCTCATCCCCACAACCCTTGGCCGGTGGTTGTGGGGGTCTGGGGGACCCCACGCCAATTTTTTTTTTAATTTTGGCGCGGGGTTCCCCTTAAAATCCATACCAGACCTGAAGGGTCTGGTATGAATTTTGAGGGGGACCCCTACGTCATTTTTTTTTTTTATTTTGGCACGGGGTTCCCCTTATTATCCATACCAGACCTGAAGGGCCTGGTATGAAATTTAGGGGGACCCCCACGCCAGTTTTTTTTAAAATTTTGGTTCGGGGTTCCCCTGTGTGGAAATCCCATGCAGTTTTTATCAATGAACTTTTATGTGTATTGTCGGGCCGGCAATTCATTAATAGCCGCGAGTAGTTTTAAATGACTTTTTTCCTTTGAAATGTCATTTTGCTGTCAGACTGTTCTAAACACGGGAACATGCGCCCCTTTACAGGCATACTATAGACACCCCCCAAGTACGAAATTTAAAGGAATATTACACTTTTATTGTTTGACTTTAAGCATTATTAAAATCACTGCTCCCGAAAAAACAGCCGTTTTTAAAACTTTTTTTTGCATTGATACATGTCCCCTGGGGCAGGACCCAGGTCCCCAAACACTTTTTAGGACAATACCATGCAAATTAGCCTTTAAAATGAGCACTTTGATTTCGAACGTTCGAGTCCCATAGACTTCAATGGGGTTCTAACGTTCGTGCAAAGTTTTGGTCTGTTCGCAAGTTCTGGTGCGAACCGAACCGGGGGGTATTCGGCTCATCCCTACTCCAGAAGCGTGAAGTGAATTGCACTCCTCTATCTGATACAATGTTTGCAGGGACTCAATGTAATCTGACAATTTCTTTAACAAATACTTGGGCAGTTTCCATAAAGGATGGAGTACCTCTTAGCGGCAGGATGTGGACCATTTTGGACAATCGGTCCACAACTACGAAGATTGCAGTGCATCCTTCAGCTATATCCTGCTATCCTCCTATAGCCCTACTATAAAATCCATGGAGATCATCCTCCATGGTCTATCAGGAACGGGAAAGGTTTCAAAAGTCCCCAGGCCCGACTTCTTGCCATTTTATTCTGAGTGCAGACAGGGCATGAGTTTACATACTTTTTGCAGTCCTCCAGACCAGGCCACCAGAATGTGCGTTGTACCAACTCAAGGGTCTTGTGGACACCAAAGTGACCTGCCAGCGGATGATCATGAAGTAGCTTCCATACCCCAACTCGTACATCCTCTGGAACAAAGATTTGACTGCCCCTCCAAAGTAGACCATCATTAGATGTCAGCTTGACCCCAGAGGGTTTAGAAATGTCCATGGAGGCTTCTTTGAGTCGGGAGAGGAGATCTGTTTGTAGAAGCAGAAAGTTGCCTGCAGGTAAGATAGTGTCTGGAACAGATAGATCCTTGGGGTTGTCGTACATACGTGATAAAGCGTCCGGTTTAACATTCTTTGATCCAGGTCAGTAAGTAATGTGAAAGGAAAAACATAAAAAGAACAGAGCCAGTCGAGCTTGTCGTGGTTTCAGCCGTCTGGCAGATCTTAAGTATTCTAGATTTTATTGGTCACTGTATATTAATTGAATCAGAAAAGGGCTGGCGACTTGGATGCTCTTGAATAAAAGTCCTTTAATGGGTTACATGGGTACACGGGTACAGGCTACGCTGACGCGTTTCGGCTAAGGAGCCTTCATCAAAGCATACATGTTTGATTTAAAAACTGATATTTATAACAGAGTAAGCACTCCAAATAGGGCGGGTGCATCCTAATCAGAGCAATCAAAACAATTAAAAACACATGGAGAAGAGAAAGAGAAGCACAGCAGGCATATGAGAAACATACCATGAACAAATAAAGCATATTCAAAATGGTGCGATAAATGTATCAAACAATGCGACTATGTTGAAAAAATGCGATTATGTTAAAAAAAGATTTATATCCATCCTATCGTTCAAACCATACGGTTTTCTAGTATTGAGGGTATGTATCCACCATACTTCACGCTTGAGCAAAATATGATGAGTGTCACCTCCTTTTGGGGGTTTTTTAACCTGTTCAGCACCAAAAAAGGAAAAAGTGTCAAGATTACCATGATGGAATTCCTGGAAATGTTTTGACACATTTGAGATATTTTTAGCATTAGTATTTGTAGTGTCATTCACGTGTTCCGAGATTCTAACTCTCAACGGGCGTATAGTGCACCCAACGTATTGTAGACTGCAGGCACTACACTGAATAACATATACCACCAATTTAGAGTTGCAGTTTATATACTGTTTGATGGCATATGTTTTCTTGGCAGAAAAAGAAAAAACTGAGGTGCATTTTTTATGTCTATGACACTGCCTGCAGGTGTTGTGGCCACACATGTAGGAACCTACAGTGGAAAGCCTGGTCTGCGATTTGTTTGACTTCTGGAAGCAAAACAAGCTGGGTGACAACATACTTCCCAGACTGGGGGCCCTTCTACTGGAAAATTGACAACCGCCCTGGATAACAGAGTACAGATCCTTGTCTGCATACAGAATGGAGATGCGCTTTAAGAATTGCAATAATTTTGTTGTGTTCTAAAGAGAAAGTAGTGACAAAGTTAACTTTATTTCTATTGTAATCCCTACACTGTTTGTGTTTATTTATGCCACTATTCTGAATCATCTCCACCCGATCTCTATGAAATGCTATATTTTGACTTCTAGCTATTGATCGTGTACTATAGCCCCTTTCTTTGAGTCGCTTTTGAATCGCTGTGCATTCTTGCAAGAAATCCTTATCTGTAGAGCAGTTTCTCCTGGCCCTGATGAATTCACCAGTAGGCAAAGACTTGATGGTGTGACTTGGGTGACAGCTATTGGCCAATAAAAGGGAATTTCCTGCACAGGGCTTTCTAAAAGTTCTGGAAGTCACTGTGTTGCTATCTGGGTGCCCCATCAAGGTCAAATCCAAATAGTCTATTTGGGTCGGGTGGTGCACACAGGTCAACTCCAGGTTTAGGGAGTTGGTATTAATATATTTCATAAAGTCACCTATGTCACCACTCGATCCATGCCGTACTACAATCAGATCATCAATGAAACGACCATACCAGGCGATGTTGGTTTTGAATGGGTTACCATGGGCAAATAAAGTGGATTCTTCCCACCAGCCCATGTAAAGATTCGCCAAAGAGGGGGAAAATTTAGTCCCCATGGATGCACCTTGACTTTGAATGTAGTATCGTTCATCAAACATGAAGAAATTGTGTGTCAGGAGAAACTCTACTGCTCTAAAAATAAACTCACGTACATTAGGACTGTAACCACTGTAGCATGAAAGATGATGTTTGATGTCTAACAATGCTAGAGAGAGAGGAATGCAGGAATACAGAGATCTAACATCTATGGTGATCCAAATGCATTCTGTGGACCAAAAAATTTCCTGCATGTGGGCTAACAAATGTCCAGTGTCCTTTATGAAACCAGGTAGACGGACAACAAGCGGTTGAAGAAATTGATCAACCCATTCTCCTAATCTCTCCAATAGTGATCCTATGCCAGCAACTATGGGGCGACCTTTCACTGGATTGTCTTGTTTGTGCACTTTGGGGAGATGGTGAAAAACCGGAGTAATGGGATGTGTCACCATGAGATAATCTACAGTTTTTTTATCTAAAACACCCATCTCCTTGCCTTCATCCAATAATTGTAACAATTTTTGTTGTATTGTTGCTGTGGGATCAGAACTGAGGGGGCGATTTGTGATGTGATCTTCCAGCTGCCTGAGTGCTTCCTGTTTGTAACTAGCAGTATCTAGGATCACTACAGTACCCCCCTTATTTGCCTGGCGAATCACTATGTCAGATCTTATTTTCAAGGCTTTTAAGGCTGTGGTTTCTTGCTTGGTCAAATTAATTGTATTTCTATTATTGTCTTGTTGACACAATTCCTGCAATTTAACCAATTCTGATTCCACAATATTCTGAAACAAATCCACAATGTCATTCCTGTTTTGAACAGGGTAAAAATATTTATCCCCCATGTTGATGTTTGATTCCTTTATATCAAAAGATCCCCCCTCTGATTCTGCTTGCAGACTCTCCAATGCAGACCTTGCTGCTAAATAATCTAATCTGAAGGAGGTGGTCTCATTTTGAACATTGTGACACACTGTGGATTCGCTATCAGAAGGTTTATCCTTGAAATGTTTCCCAAGCATCAGATTTCTTACAAAACGATTGATATCCAGTATGGTGGAAAAAAGACAAAAATGTGTACTAGGGACAAAAGACAAGCCTTTGGACAAAACAGAAAGTTCATGCTTGGTTAATTCAATGCCTGACAGGTTCAATACATTGTTAGAAAAGTCTGTAACTAGTTCTGTGTCTTCTTGGCTTTTCTTGGATATCTTCTGTAGCCTGTGTTGTTTGTATGATGACTCCCGCCTCGTCCTCTTTTTCCTCTTTGATCTGGTGGCTGTGTTGATGTTTGAGGATTTGTTGCAGGTTGCTGTAATGGCTCCTCTCTGGAAAAAAACGAGCTGACTGAACCTCTTGAGGAGACAGGAGACTGCTGTTCAGCTGTGTCAGAAAATTCTGACTGTGCATCCTCCGGTGAGCTGAAATTAACCCTTCTGTCGCCTCCTGATCCCGGTCCCTTTTTAAGAATAGAGTGAGGGAATCTTTTATTTTTTGTACTTATGTAAACAGTCCCATCCTCATAATCCTTTAAGTTCCTTAGATATTTGGATCTCTTGGTCTCCATTATCTCAGTCTCTAAGCTAGAGATTTTGAGCTGAAGATCGGTATTAAGATCGTCATATATAGAGAGCAATCGATATTGCAAAACACTGTCCTTCAAAGAGACTATGTTCTGGTTGACATCTACAAGAAATTTCTCTTCATATGATGAAATCAAACGCATTAAGTCAAACGAACATTTAGAGAGGATGTCATTCCATTGTGTGAGGAAAAGTTCAGAGTAAACTGTGGAGGGAGATTTCCTAATCCGCAGACCTCTGGGCACCATACATTCTGCGATATATTGCTGAAGACCTGTGCAATCCCACCAAAGCCGCATTTCTTTCT
The DNA here is from genome assembly GCF_042186555.1 of Aquarana catesbeiana. NCBI lineage: Eukaryota > Metazoa > Chordata > Amphibia > Anura > Ranidae > Aquarana > Aquarana catesbeiana. The sequence goes on along the minus strand of NC_133325.1, from coordinate 108,662,677 downwards.
TCATTAGAGTTTGCAATTTTTCAAAAATGGACTTACATTGGGCTTCTGTTGTTAAGTCTTTATCATCTTTAGTAAAGACTTGAGACAATTTGAACTGCCGGTCAGAAGATGTGAGGATAGATCGAATGTTGCCTGCTTGCTCATTCTCCAAAACTGTACCCGATGCTGTATCCATGATAAATCATCAAATGATATAAGGGCAACACAGTTCAATAATGATGCAAAATGGAAAAAGCAGGAGCGGGTAATGAACAGTCACAAGAGAAGCAAAATGATACCACAGCTCCACTGCCAATATGATGATCTATAAACTGTGATCTGGTGCTCTAGCCAGGACGTTCAGGCCCCAAAATGCAGTACTTGAATCAGAAAAGGGCTGGCGACTCGAATGCTCTTGAATAAAAGTCCTTTATTGGGTTACATGGGTACACGGGTACAGGCTTCGCTGACGCGTTTCGGCTAAGAAGCCTTCATCAAAGCTGATGTCCGTCTACCTGGTTTCATAAAGGACACTGGACATTTGTTAGCCCACATGCAGGAAATTTTTTGGTCCACAGAATGCATTTGGATCACCATAGATGTTAGATCTCTGTATTCCTGCATTCCTCACTCTCTAGCACTGTTAGCCATCAAACATCATCTTTCATGCTACAATGTTTACAGTCCTAATGTACGTGAGTTTATTTGTAGAGCAGTAGAGTTTCTCCTGACACACAATTTCTTCATGTTTGATGAACGATACTACATTCAAAGTCAAGGTGCATCCATGGGGGCTAAATTTTCCCCCTCTTTGGCGAATCTTTACATGGGCTGGTGGGAAGAATCCACTTTATTTGCCCATGGTAACCCATTCAAAACCAACATCGCCTGGTATGGTCGTTTCATTGATGATCTGATTGTAGTACGGCATAGATCGAGTGGTGACATAGGTGACTTTATGAAATATATTAATACCAACTCCCTAAACCTGGAGTTGACCTGTGTGCACCACCCGACCCAAATAGACTATTTAGATTTGACCTTGATGGGGCACCCAGATAGCAACACAGTGACTTCCAGAACTTTTAGAAAGCCCTGTGCAGGAAATTCCCTTTTATTGGCCAATAGCTGTCACCCAAGTCACACCATCAAGTCTTTGCCTACTGGTGAATTCATCAGGGCCAGGAGAAACTGCTCTACAGATAAGGATTTCTTGCAAGAATGCACAGCGATTCAAAAGCGACTCAAAGAAAGGGGCTATAGTACACGATCAATAGCTAGAAGTCAAAATATAGCATTTCATAGAGATCGGGTGGAGATGATTCAGAATAGTGGCACAAATAAACACAAACAGTGTAGGAATTACAATAGAAATAAAGTTAGCTTTGTCACTACTTTCTCTTTAGAATACAACAAAATTGTTGCAATTCTTAAAGCGAATCTCCCCATTTTGTATGCTGACAAGGATCTGTACTCTGTTATCCAGGGCGGTTGTCAATTTTCCAGTAGAAGGGCCCCCAGTCTGGGAAGTATGTTGTCACCCAGCTTGTTTTGCTCCCAGAAGTCAAACAAATCACAGACCTGGCTTTCCACTGTAGGTTCCTACATGTGTGGCCACAACACCTGCAGGCAGTGTCATAGACATAAAAAAATGCACCTCAGTTTTTTCTTTTTCTACCAAGAAAACACATGCCATCAAACAGTATATAAACTGCAACTCTAAATCGGTGGTATATGTTATTCAGTATAGTGCCTGCAGTCTACAATACGTTGGGTGCACTATACGCCCGTTGAGAGTTAGAATCTCGGAATATGTGAATGACACTACAAATACTAATGCTAAAAATATCTCAAATGTGTCAAAACATTTCCGAGAATTCCATCATGGTAATCTTGACACTTTTTCCTTTTTTGGTGCTGAACAGGTTAAAAAAACCCCAAGAGGAGGTGACACTCATCACATTTTGCTCAAGCGTGAAGTATGGTGGATACATACCCTCAATACTAGAAAACCGTATGGTTTGAATGATAGGATGGATATAAATCTTTTTTTAACATAATCGCATTTTTTCAACATAGTCGCATTGTTTGATACATTTATCGCACCATTTTGAATATGCTTTATTTGTTCATGGTATGTTTCTCATATGCCTGCTGTGCTTCTCTTTCTCTTCTCCATGTGTTTTTAATTGTTTTGATTGCTCTGATTAGGATGCACCCGCCCTATTTGGAGTGCTTACTCTGTTATAAATATCAGTTTTTAAATCAAACATGTATGCTGTGATGAATGCTTCTTAGCCGAAAAGCATCAGCATAGCCTGTACCTGTGTACCCATGTAACCCAATAAAGGACTTTTATTCAAGAGCATCCGAGTCGCCAGCCCTTTTCTGATTCAAGTACTACATTTTGGGGCCTGAACGTCCTGGCTAGAGCACCGGATCACAGTTCATAGATCATCATATTGGCAGTGGAGCTGGGGTATCATTTTGCTTCTAGTGTATATTAATACTGGATAGATGGCACCTTCCAACAAGTATGTCCACTCTTCTAATGCTACCTTGATGGCAAGTAATTCCCGATCTCCAACATCATAATTTCTCTCTGCGGGAGAAAGTTTCTGTGAGAAAAAGGCCACAGGATGCATTAAGTCTTCGATACCCTGGCGCTGAGAGATAACCGCCCCTACTGCTTTTTCGGATGCATCCACTTCAAGGATGTAGGGCAGTGATGGATCAGGATGACTGAGGATCGGGGCTGAGGTAAAAAGTCTTTTGATTGTCTCTAAAGCATTTTGGGCTTCCAAATTCCAGTGGAATCACAAGTTCTGCTTTGTCAGCAGAGTGAACGGAGTGATTATGGCAGAGAACCCTTTAATGAACTTCCTGTAAAAGTTTGCGAAGTCTACAAAATGTTGCACTCCTTTCTTGTCCATAGACACAGGCCAATCTAATATAGTGGACACCTTGTGAGGGTCCATCTTAATTCCAGTTGTGGAAATCACTAACCCTAGGAACTGGATGCTCTGCTGCTCAAACTTGCATTCTTCTGCCTTTGCATACAATCCGTGTTGGCAAAGCCGGCATAACACCCTGCAGACATGTTCCCGATGTTGGTCAAGTGATCCAGAGAAAATTAAGATATCATCCAAGTAGACAACTACAAAAATGTCTAGGAAGTGTTTAAACACCACACTTACGCACCTCTGTCTTGCCAGAGTAAGTCCCTGACACCCCTAACTAAAATCTAGTAGAATCAATTTCCTTCAGAAGTAAGCCTAATTAGTAATAGAGTCCACCTGTGTGTAATTTAATCTCAGTATAAATATGATGGTGGCAGCATAAAGTTGTGGGGATGCTTTTCTTCAGCAGGGACAGGGAAGCTGGTCAGACTTGATGGAAAGATGAATGGAGCCAAATACAGGGCAATCATAGAAGAAAACCTGTTAGAGTCTGCAAAAGACTTAAGACTGGGGTGGAGGTTCACCTTCCAGCAAGACAACGACCCTAAACATACAGCCAGAGCTACACTGGATTGGTTTATAGCAAAGCATATTCATGTGTTAGAATGGCCCAGTCAAAGACTAGATCTAAGTCCAAATGAGAATCTGTGGCAAGACTTGAACACTCTCTATCCAATCTGACAGAGCATGAGCTATTTTGCAAAGAAGAATGGGCAAACATGTCACTCACTAGATGTGCAAGGTTGGTAGAGACATACCCAAAAAGACTTGCAGCTGATTGCAGTTAAAGGTGGTTCTAACATGGTTGTAACATGACAAAATGTGGAACATTTCAAGGGGTATGAATACTTTTTTAAAGCACTGTATATAATTTCCTTTAGATTTGCCAATAATTATGCAGTGTATTGGGCCTGCCTGGTTTGATAGAATGAAAGGCATGGCAGCAATCTGGAACATTTTATTACTGGAATATATTACTATGTATTGTGTCTTTAACATAATGAGAGGGTGACTATGTGCCCTGCCATCCTAAGCCATGGCATATGTTGGCTTTCTAGAAATTTGGCTCTGAGAACTTGGAGTCAGTTTAGGCTCTTTGCCTGTATTAGAATTAGGTGAAGTATAACCAATTCACTCTGCTGTGACCTACCACTGCTGCTTCATTGTCAAATCAAAAGACTGGGAGTGTGTTTCTGACCAAAGTGTGCTGCCACAGTGAAGCCCAATGACCTATCTAATGTATGTTGTCTGGTAAGGATGACTGCATCACAAACCTGGCTTCACAAAATGACAAATTCTTTGGCATGTACACAGTTACAAACTGCATTTAGCTGTTTGTCTGCAGTTCAGCTTTGAAATGAACTTTTATTAGGAACAAAGCACAACAATAATGCTTACCAGCCCTGCCACCAGTAATGTCAGCCTCTTGATTTCTTGTAGAGCTAGAAGTGGCAGTAGAATGTTAAACATCTAACAGTACTGGGCGTATCAGCCTGCAACTCTCACTATACCCTTTGGTTCCACCCACTAGCCTTTTCAATACTATTGTGTGAGATCTTTTTACAAGTTGCATTTTTGGATTTTATTTTTTTAGGCATTTTAAGGTGTTAACTCTGGTTCAGTAATTTGATTTACATTTTTTTTACAATCTCATTTTTAATTCCTGCACAAACAGGTTGTAAAAAATAGAAAATTATATTACATAAACTAAATCTTACAAAAGAAACAAACAATTATATGATAAATGGTATTTGTTATCACAACTATTTAGAAAGCAGCAGGCAAATCAGGGAAACAGATGGTGCATATTATAGTAAAAAAATGTAATGAAGGCTATACAAAATATACTTTATCTAAATTGGATTTTCCCTTTATCCAGCCACTGCTTTTGTGCATTAATTGGGACAATATTGGTATATGGTTATGTGTTATATGGACATGGTTATATATCAAGCACATCTTAATGTTCTGTAACTGCATTATTGCCACCATAGCTTCAATCTGTGTTTATTTTCTTGTAATTGCAGGCACTGTAACCTCTTGGATTGTGATATTCATTTTGCCGATTAACAGTGCCCTGAACCCCATCCTGTACACATTAACTACGAGCTTCTTTAAAGAGAAACTTAAACAGCTGCTACATAGACAGCGCAGGAGATCCATATTTAGGAATGAGCGGAAGAGTTTATCCACGTCACTGGTGTGGAATGAGGACCCCATTGTCCAGCATTCCAATCTTAAACTTGGCTTTCTCCATAAAATGTCTGCTGGGGAAACAGTTATTAAGACGACATGATATACAGAGAAGCGTAACTGGATAATGCCTCAACTTATCACACCTACCTGTATCTCTGTACGAGAAACTAAAAATATGAATGTTTCGGAAAACATTTACATGTCCACCCACAACTCTTTTTCAGATGGGAATGGAAAAACAACTGTGATCAAATTGCCTTTACCTGTCAAGATAAGCATTGTCTTTACTGGAGCCATTTTGCTACTATCATTTTAAACTACTAATGAAGCTAGTGTGCTTTCTTCCATATTGGGCTTTTGTACATTTTTTTTATTTCCATCCAGCTTGACTTCTTTTCTTATAATATTGGAGGACTTTGAAATGCAGTCTCTAAAGACTCAATAATGTACAATATAATGACTCTATACTCTCCTTATAGGAGAACATAATTATTCCTGTTAAACAACTGCTTATTTATATATAGAACTATTTCTATATTCCATTGTTACATTTTGTTAAGAATAAGAAATGCAGTTTTCTATAAAATATGGGAGAACTATGTGCAGTATAAGCTAAATGGACTATGTTAAATCAAAGAAAATCTATCGTATTTCTGCACAGATTACTGTTTTATAAAGCCAGGCACAAAATCTCAGGAGAACATTAGTGGTCTGTAAAAAAACTCCATATAACCAGCAAACATATCCCCAGGTATGCTTTAAATGAATGTAAGTGTATAAAATACAAACAAGGGCAGTAATAAAGGGCGCCATTCACCAATAGGCCTTCGTAACAATATCAATGTCCACTCCTGATTTGTTATAATAGTGCAGCTTTACCTCTCAGAAATTACTTGATTTGTATTATTTGCTTGTATTCTCTCTTTGTCAGAGCAGACAAGTAAGGCTGAGAGTCGCCTCCTGCCTGGAGTCAATGCTAATAACAGATATCAAGAAAACCAAAGGCTATGTTAAATAACAGTTTTGCTCTCATCCAGCAGTCCAGACCTAGTGTCAGCCTTAAGCTTAAAGGATATCTAAGCCAAATAACTTTTTTTTATCACAGCTCACTATTCCTTAGATGTGGTGGCAGTACTCATTTTCATGTTTTAGGCTATATAAATTTTCATTGTACCGTACACAGAGAATCATTGTTCATTTTGCCAGAATTGCAGTGTAAGCATGGCTCCCACCATACATACTGGGGAGCAAGTAATCTTATCCACCCCAGGATATTATTTATTTTTAAGATTACCAGGTAAACAGAAAAATGGGGAAAAAAAAAATGCAGTCATCTAATGATTGGTATACTGCAATATATATATATATATATATATATATATATATATATATATATATATATATAATTTTTTTTTTTTTTTTTTTTTTTAGGGGGTGGGGGGATATGTACAGTTTAAGCCTGAGATAGGTCAGCCTCCCTGGGGACCTTACAGATTGACACAAACCTGACATTTCCATTCTGCTTGATCTATGTGAATGCAGAGTATCAACGGCATGCACACCAATCCTTGAGAAATAAGGTTGCACAATTTTAGCAAATTTACAAGATACCTACACGACGTCTGTTCCTGAATGGCCCACTTCAGGTGTGTATCCCCATTATTGTGTCCGTTTAAAGGACCATTCATCCTAAAAAAAAAATGTTTCTTTATGTGAAATATTAATTTAAAGGAAATTTTTCCTAAGAGAAACATGAAAGCTGTCATTGCTAAGTTTCTATTCTAAAAAAAAAAGCTAGTTGGATGTTAAATTGAAAATGTGGCCTCAATACTTTGAGATACTAACCCAGAACAAGTAGAATGCTAAGGAGTTTTGACTTTTACTCTGACTTTCCTGACATGCATACTTGTTCCAAGTGTCTTAGAAAGAACCAAAGCCAGAGGGTCAGCATAACAGTAAGGCAATAATATATTACTTTGCTGTGCAGTGTTTTATACGTTGTATATGCTGTCATTTTAGGCTGAAGGAATAGCCAACAATTTTAGGGGAGAATAAAATAAACACTGAACAAAAAGTCAACTGTATGTCAAAAATCAAGGCAAGATGCTATACTACCTTCAAAAGTTCTCATAAGCTCTTGATAACATTACATATTTATACAAGAATGGGACTAAAGAGCACAAAAAGGAGAAAAGGAGAAAATGAGAAGGCAAGTAGGCATCGCTTATGTTTTTTTAAATATAAAGATTTTAAGATTGTTTGAAAGCCTTCCATTTAATACTGGTTAAGCTCTTCCCACTGACAAAATAAATTACACATCTTAGTATTAAAGTGGTTCTAAACTTAAAAAGTTTTTTTTTTCACCTTAATGCATTCTCTGCATTAAGGAAAAAAATTCCCCACTACTTTTTCCTACCATACCCAATCCCTAAACACTTACCTAACACCTGTCACTGCTCCAGGACTGTCTTGGCTGCAGCACCACTCCTCTCACTTCCTGCTTTCATGGGGGATACTCAGGGCAGCAGGATCAACAGCCTCCAGCTGCTGTCAGTCAAACTCCTGTGAGGAGGGAGCAGGGGCATGGTTTATTAGCGCTGTGTGTGTATGTGTGTGTGTGTGTAGGCACGCACACAACCCAGCTTGGGTGCGCAACCGTCTTGGAAGCACCCAGGGAAGGAAGAAATGGACAGCGCCAGTGAGGACTGCCAAAAGAGGAGGTAGGGGACCTTTCTGTGCAATATAGTTGCAAAGAGTAGGTATGTACAGGTTCTTTTTTTATTTTAAGAAGAAAAACCTTTAATATCACATTAAGCTCCTCCCTTTATGCGTATGGAAGCTGTAATGTCTTAGGTTGTGGAAAAGTTTAGGGTCACTTACAGTGTTGTTCTCATAATATGGAGGTATACAGGAAGACAGTGTGCAAATACACAGTATGATGCTGTTGTCTTTGCTGAAAAGCTGGATCAGACTTGAAACAGGTTGATCATCCCCTTAAGAAAAAAATAACTTGACCAAATGCTTAGAAATTTGCTCATGTGAGTGCCACTAAGAAGAAAAGCCCTTTTCTGGTGCTTTATTTACTAATTCTGCTAAGACTGTTCACATACTGTAGTTTACATTAACATTTGATTACAGGTCTGCTTTGAAGAGCTCAGACATAAAGACTGCCATTTGCAGACAGAATTTATGTTGCTTTGCTGTGGACAACTGGACTTTGTGTGTCTCTGTAACAGATAACCTCAGGATACTAAAGCTGCAAACAAAAATGCTGAATGGATGGACTGCAATTTCCTTAGCTAATTCCCTATTGCTCACCATCAGTTTATAAATGATGTATGTCAAGTCATTTTTGTATTTATAAATACAGAGCCCAGTATAAGCCTTGACCACAGGCTGCTATAGCAGTGAGAGATGTTGTGTTCATGAAAATCCCTTTGTGTGATAAGAGCAGATCTTGTTCTCTCAAGTGCTTTTTATGACCCCGGCAGGTTGGCACAGATTATGTTCAAATCGGTTTAATTTCTCCTAAAATATTGAAAAGTTCATTTGTATTTTCAGAAATTTTTATCAATCCCGCCCCATCCCCTCGCCCCAGCATCCCTAGAAGTAAAATGAGCGCAGGTGCCTGGTAAACATACTGTAACATCAGCATTTCTGGAACATACTGTATAACTATCATGTATTGCTGAATGCATTCATTGACTGATGTATATAGTGGTCCACAGTCCTCAAGCTATTGTCTATGTTTTGCTATTAACTTTCTTTCATTTTATTAGATCACTGTGTGTGTTTTATCCTGTTTTCTTTACAGCGTGTTGTTTTAACTCGCCTTTCTCCATAACTTACTCCATTTTGTTAACTCTCCACTCTGTTAGCTATCTCATATATGTAAGTTTTATATCCATCCAAGGCCTATTTCCTTTTTGTATGATAAAAATGTTGAATGGTTTCAAATCCCATGGGCTATATTTTATATTAAAGAGCACCTTTCATTAAAGTGGAAAAACACAGTCAAAAACAAAGAGGCTCTTGTTCAGTAAACCAATACTCTGCTTCTATCTGATTTCCATTTTGTTATTTTTGGCCAAGCATCTTTTTTTTTTTATATAAATTCTTTATTTATGGAAACATAGGATATCAACATTCCGCATACATTGGTACAAAAGGTATAGCAGTTTTGCTCATGTTAATGAAACATCTCAACTGGCCTGACCATGCAAATCAACAGTGATGTGATACTATTTTAGATATCCAAACTCTAGTTTTGAGAGGCTCATCATGCCTCAAGTGAGATTAGATGTATTTTTAGACAATTGCTGTATAAAAAAGCACGACCTATAGGTCGTCATTGACATTAAAAATGAGAAAAAAAAAAGAGCTAGACCAATTGGGAATAGGGAAAAGTAAGAAAGAGAAATGTAAGGGAGAGAGAGAGAGAAGAGAAGAAAGGAAAAAAAAAGGGGGGGGGGGAGAAGAGAGGGGGAGTAGTAATAGAGGGGGGGATGAAGGGTGGGGGGTGGAGGGGAGGTGTAGGGAGAGAAGTAATGAGAAGGGGGGGGGCCCCTTCCTCCAGCCCTGCCAACGGTGTTTACAGTGGTCCTCACGCGTAGGCCCATGTCTAAAATGTTATGCCACCAGCCTTGCAAACTCCTCGGAGTAGTAAAATTCTAGCCAATAGTACCACTTCTTGAGGAACTGCTCTCTGAGTCCCCTCTCGGTTGCCACAAGATCCTCCATGTTGTATACCTCCGCTATCTTCTTCAACCACATTGCTACTCCCAGGGGCTCTGCCCGCTTCCAGAGCAAGGGAATACAACTTTTCGCTACCGTGACCAGTAGGGGCAGGATTGACTTCCTGTATGACTTGCTCGGTATTTCATGGTGTATTAAGAAGAACTCTGGACTCTTGGGCAGCTCTCGATCCGTGAACTTCTGTGTGATGCGATGGACCTCAGTCCAGAAAGGTGTCAAGAGTCTACAGGACCAGAAGATGTGGAGAAGAGTGCCTGCCTCCTCCCCACACCTCCAGCATAGGTCCGAGCTCTGCGGGAACATCCGGTGCAACCTAACTGGGGTATAGTACCATTGTGACAGCACTTTAAAACCCGCCTCCTGTTGATTGGCGCATATCGATGTTTTATACTTGAAGAGAATAATTCTTTCCACTTGTCTCTCGGACAACGCTACACCTAGGTCTGCATGACGTACTGGCTCTTGTTCTGAGCAAAGAGTCTCAAAAGAAGTCAAGGGTCTTAAGAAAGGCGCCGGGGCGGGCTGAGATTTAATAAAGTGAGCTAATTGGAGCTTCTGCCAAAAGGAGAGGCCCATCAATAGAGGGTCATTCATGATGTTTTCCCTTGACAACCACTTGCCGTTCTCAGAGAAGTGGCGAAGTTGACTTCTGTCCCTCCCCTTCAGCTCTTGAAGTCTGGGATCACACAATCCCAGGCTAAAGTCAGGATTCCCAATTACCGGAGTAAGTGGCGAGGGGGTGGGCGCTATCTGATGCTCACCAAAGATTTTTTGGGCCATTCGCCACGTCTCTCCTACTGTGGGATGCTTAGTTACACTTTCAGGAAGGTTTTTCCTGCACCAGGGCAGTCCATCCAAATCTATCCCTGACAGGAGCCGTTCTATTTGGATCCATTGTTTTAATGTCCCGTGGCGACACCAATCAACTATTCTCGTCAAATGGCATGCCTTGTGATATAGGTTCACATCCGGGAAGGCCATTCCCCCTAGCATTTTTGGTAAGCGTAAAATCGACTGGGCCAGTCGCGGAGGCTTCCCGGCCCAGACGAACATGACCAATGCTCGATTAGCTGCTCTCAGAAAAGCACTTGGGATCCTAATAGGGAGGGTTTAAAGATGGTACAATATTCGGGGCATAATGTTCATCTTTATTATGCTACACCGTCCAAACCAGGAAAACATGCCCGTCTGCCACTTCTGTAAATCTTTTTTGATATCTGTCAACGGGGGGGGGAAAGTTTAGGGAGAAGATCTCCTCTATCTTGCTAGCCAGGCGTATACCCAAGTATTTAATGGAGGAACTCGCCCATTTAAAAGGAAAATCCGCTCGTAGCAGGTTGTTCAGGGAGACTGGCATGGTTATATTTAATGCTTCCGATTTCTGGAAATTGATTTTAAAAAAGGACAGCTTACCATACTTCTGCAATTCCGACAGCAGGTTTGGTATAGAAACCAGTGGATTGGATATGAAAAAAAGCAGGTCATCAGCAAAAGCTGCTATCTTAGGGGCCAGGGAATCACTTAAATGTATTCCCGATATGTCAGGGCTGTCTCTCACCGTACGGAGGAAAGGTTCCAGGGACAAGATAAATATTAATGGGGATAAGGGACAGCCCTGCCGTGTCCCATTGGTTATACCAAAGGGGGAGGAAAGTTGGCCATTTATTTTGATTTGGGCTGAAGGTCTGGAATAGATGGCATGTACCCAATTCATCATCCGCTGGCCTAAGCCTACGTGACGAAGGGTCTCAATCAGAAAAGCCCAGTGCACCCTATCAAACGCCTTTTCGGCGTCGGTTGAGAGGAGCAACATCGGGGTTCTCCGTGTTTTGGCGGCATGGATAAGATTAACTGCCTTCGTGGTGTTGGCCCTCGCCTCCCTCAAGGGTACAAAGCCCACCTGGTCTGAGTGTATGAGCGAGGGAATCCACTCCGACAACCTCATGGAGAGGACCTTTGTAAAAATCTTCAGGTCCACGTTGAGGAGCGATATTGGCCTGTAGTTTTGACATAGCAAGGGGTCCTTATCTTCCTTTGGTATCACGGAGATGAAAGCTCGTAGGCAATCTTCTGGTGGGATCGTCCCTTCTCCGGCATCATTATAAGCTGCTAGAAAGTGTGGCATCAATAGATCGCCAAAGGTCTTATAATATGTTAGCGAGTACCCATCGGGGCCCGGTGCCTTGCCAGTTTGCATTCAAGCTATAGCTATCGTCACTTCTTCTCCTGATAGCGGTTCTTCCATAGCCTTCAGAGCCTCCTCGGGTATTCGAGGGAGGCCTGACTTTTGAATATACTCCCGTATAGCTTTCCTTTCTAGGGATTTCTCCCTATCTGAGGATCGACGTGGAAGGTTATACAATGAGGTATAGTACTTACAAAATTGATTCGCAATTTCTTCAGTACTATGTACCTTAGCGCCACCCTCCGGATAAAGGTTTGTGCCCTTTGGGTTCTCAAGGCCCGTGCCAACAGTTTACCACATTTGTTACTGTGCTCATAGAAGGTACGTTTACACTTTGCTATAACTTCTTTGGCCCTAGTTAACGCCAGGGATCTTAGTTGGTTTCTCAGGGTGGTAAGGTCCTGTAATGCCTGGTTGGCTAGAGATCGTTTATGCGTGGATTCCAAGGCCCTTATCTTCTCTAGAAGGTCAAGGGTTTGTTGAGCCCTGGCCCTCTTAAGACGAGTACCAATTTTTATTAATATTACCCTGATGGTACATTTGTGAGCTTCCCAAACCATCATGGGAGCCCTGTCCGGAACCCTATTAGAGGAGAAAAAGTTCCTTAATTCCCTAGTCACCTTCTCTACAACCTCGGGAGCCTGAATCAAGGTGTCATTAAGTTTCCATTGCCACTATCTGGGGCAGGAGATCAATGTCCACGAAAACTGGGGCATGATCCGAAAAAGTGATGGACCCTATAGTGGCTGATCTCACCCTGGAAAGAAGAAACTGGGGCACCAAGAAAAGATCAATTCTAGTGTACGAATCATGAGGGTGTGAATAAAACGTATAATCCCTCTGGGTTGGGTTCAGAATCCTCCACACATCTACTAGATGGAAAGCGTATAGATTTTTCTTTAATCATTTAAGCGCTGCATACGAGATCTGGGAGGTGTTTCTAGATGTGTCTAAGGACGGGTCCATGGGAAAATTTAGATCACCACCAAGGAGCACTGCCCCCTCTGCAAAATCCTGCAGTTTAGTCAAAGTAGACTCAAGGAAGCCAATTTGCCCAGTGTTGGGGAGGTACAGGTTCACCAGGGTAACCAAAGAGCCACCCAGGTTTCCTTTCACAAACAGAGCCCTCCCCTCCCCATCGATCCACTGGTCGTGCAGCGTCCACGGCGTCGTGGATCGTATCAGCACACTAACCTCTTTAGACCTGGAGTCAGAGGAGCACCCATGGTAAGCAACCGGAAAGCAGCGGTCATGGAGTCGCGGTATCCTATCAGCTCGAAAATAGGTCTCCTGGAGGAAGCAAATGTGGGCTTTGGCATGTCTCAGGTTTGATAGCACCATGGAACGCTTCTCTGGGGTGTTAAGTCCCTTCACATTAATGGACATGAGCCTGATAGATTCCGTCGGGCTCATGGCTAAAACCAGGCTGGAGGGAGGGAGTGGAGTGGAGAGGGAAAAAAAAAAGGGGAGGGGGGAAGGGGGGGGGTTAGACAAGGGGTAATAGACAAAAGGGAAAGGGCAAAAAGTGGAAAAGGATATAGAAGGTGGGATAGAAATGGGACACGGATTGTAAGGTGAAAGGTGGGATAACGGGTCACTGGTTACCAGAAAACCCGTGTAGCTAACATGCCTATGGCGTTTGAGAGACTAAGTCTCAGTACACCCTTAGAGCTCCTAAGCAGAGCCCCAGAGGGGTGTATTCCTAGTTGGGGTAGTGACTAAACACAACGGGGTCTGGAGCTCCCTATCCAGACCCAAACCTGAAAAATAAAAGTTCAAACAACCTAAACCAAAAACAATAGGAGCTGTAATGATATTTAATATTTGCTGGGATATTCGTGACGGGTCCACTTCCCCAGCCCGACCCCCATCCCACGGATAGATAATCAGGTTCAGGGGAAGAATTCAAAAGAGACCCCTAGGATCTGTCCAAGAAATGGGTGCGCAGCAGGCGGGAGTGGGCTCCCAGTAGGGCAACTGTGTTGTAAAGTACTACTGCAACAGGCAAACAGAAAAAACAAAAACAAAAAAAAAAAGAACCAGGGGAAGAAGAACCTTCGGGTAGATCAGCTTTTAAGGGAAATCAGAAAAGCAGTTAAAACATTATCATTGCTCACCCTCCAGAGCTCTTTTATCTTACCGCCAAATTAGCGATGCCCTCATAGTGTACAGCCCAGGACCAGCTGCCCCCCCAAGACGTGCCCCATCCCTCTGGGCGGGTTCCCATTGGGGGGGGCCTCATTAACGCCGGTAGAGTGAACGCAAAGACCACCCCAAGTACAGGGTAATCTCCCGCACCCCACCAACAGCGCCCTGGGAGCCAAAGCACCGGGCTGCACAGCTATACCAAAATAACATGCATTAGGTTCAATCCAGGACGGTCCCCTCAACCCCCCAGCGCCCCCAACCCCCCCCCCCCCCCCCCCACTACCAGCACCCCTAAGGACACAATGTGCTAACAGCATGCTGCAAACGTATTCCTTAGTTCCCCGACTGGATTGTTACCCCTCTCAATTGCTGGATCACAGTCCGTGGATGGGTTGCCTTGTATCGCGTGCTATAGGCTCCGGTTTAGTTACAGAAGTTCAGAATGCACGCTAGACATATATAGGTAGGCAGTTCTAGATGATATCCACCCAGTCTCTTTCGAGGTCCACCCGTCCCAGAATGTCAAATATGATAAAACCCCCTAGAAGGGGGCATCCTTTAGTAAGTCCTGGAACGCATGGGGTGAAACCCTTCCTAATGAGACAATGTGTCTGTGTCCGGAGATAGGGGCAGTCCAAAGTGCTGTGTACTCTGTGCTAACAATAAGCAACATGGAGGGCATGTGGAGGGGGAAAATCCCATGGTCCCGAATAAAACTCAAGGTGGATCGGTCAAGCAGGGGGGACTGGGGCCGGACACATTGAGCTTACTGGAGGATGTAAGACAGTCCCTTATCACATTCAACCCGAGTAGTCTGTCACTTATGTGTGTTCAACTGTAGGACTTACAGCTCCGGGTCTCCTCTTCCCAGAGGAGTGGGCTCTCTCTGCCTGCGCCTAGAGGATCGGCGGAGGAGACCAGTTGGGACACTCCGTGGGGCCAGACGGAACTCTCTGCTTGGTAGGGGGCCCAGCCAATCCCTCAACTGCAACGGTTCCATACCTAGGAAAGCAAACAAATCCGGGAGCTCGGCATGGCGCGGCAAAGTAAACGAGGCGCTCCCCTTCCGAATGGTCAGCTGAATGGGAAATCCCCATCTGTAAGTTAGGCCTGCTCGATTCAGTCTCTACAGCAAGGGCTTTAGCATCGCTCTCCGCAAGAGGGTCGCTCGGGACACATCTAGGTATATTGAGATTTGTGCCCCATCGAAATACACAGTACCCTTAAGCCTAGCCGCCCGTAAGATCTGGTCTTTGTGGGTATATCTGTGCAGGCGACAGAGAACATCACGGGGCCGGTCAGCATCTGCATGCCTGGGACCGAGGGCTCTGTGCACCCTGTCAAATTCCAGGGAGGCTGGAAGGTCTCCATCCAAGATTATCTGTATGATAGCTCGTACCGTTTCAGTTAGATTTTCCTGGCCCGTCGCTTCAGGTATTCCCCGGAGCCGTATGTTTTGGCGCCTGCTCCGGTTCTCTAAGTCCTCGGCATGCAACTGTACTTCTGCTAGTTGGTCCTGTTGCTTCTGTTGCGATCTTTCTAACTGTGCCATTCTTGTCTCCTGTGCCCCCACCGAGGCTTCCTCTCTGGTCAGCCGCTCATCCAACTCCTGCACCTCCGTGCGGATCTCTTGGAGGTCACGGCGGTATTGTTCCTCCACCCGTAACACCAGCACCTCCATGTCCGCCTTGGTGGGAAGAGCTTCCATGTCCGCCTTGGTGGGGAGCGCTCTCAACAGCGCTCGTATGTCGGCATCGTCACCCAGTGGCTGCATGGAAAGACCGGCTCCCGACTGACTGCCGGGCGATGGGTTCAAGAGAGCTGGTATTCCCGTTAAGGGCTGGGGGCTCGTTCTCTGGGAGGACGCCATACCTCCTGGGGAAAAAGATAGCGTCCGGGCCTCGCCACGTGGGATCACACTGTGGGCCTCCGAGTCTGTCCTGAGCTTTGCCTTAAGGTATCGTCAATCTGGGCCGCTGGGGACGTCTTAGCAGATCCCTTGTATTTGCCTTTCCTTCGGCAGCTCATGACCGGGTAACCAGAGGTTGATAAAATAGCATAACAGCCGTAGTTGTTGGGTCTGGAGTCGGGAGCTCAAGCACACCACGACTTCACTCCGCTATGTCCAGGCCACGCCCCCAAGCATCTTTTTTTTATACAGTGTAAATCTGTTTTATTAGATTTTTAAGAATGCCCATGTAGGGACATGCCAACCGATTGTTCAACAAAGCACATATAAAACAAACAACAGTGCAAGAATGTGTGTGTGGCTAATGTTATGAAAAGGAAAAGCACAGGAGTAGGATAATATGCCCATTCATGGTCCAGACCCCTTTAGGCACAAGTAGTAGAAAAAGGCAAGAGCCTCTGTTGGAATAGATATCTTGGTACAAGGGCAGATTAGAGATCCCTAATTGTTAATGGACCAAGGATTGTCCACTCAGCTGCAATGTGAACCAGGTCTTCAACAAGGCCTAATTGGCTGTGTATCTTTTTTTTAATCATATAATTTTTATTGAGAAACATTTTACAATTGCAACAAAGCAATCTTACAAAACAAAAAAACTCATGTTAATCATAAATAAACAAAAAAAAGAAAGAAAAAATAAAAACACACCACCATCAAAAGTGGGGGAAGATGGTAGTTGCGCTGTGATGAAGGGGGGGAGGGGGGGCTGCAAGTGAGTGCAACCTCCCCCCGTGTGTGTCTTGCCCCCCCTCCACTGTGGTCATCGCAGATTCATTTTACATGCTGTGCATTTTCTATTTTTTATATTCCGCTTGGCATGTTCATCATTGTCACTACCTGTATACACGGAACGTCTACACCTGCGGGTCATTTGCAACACAGGCTGTATACCTTACAGCTGTAAGGTAAGCGGCTTGCAGACACGGAGGTGTCCTCACTGAAGATCCCCCTCCCTTCACGATTGGAACTGTTTTGTGTTTTTCATCACGAGTTTTGTTTTGGACTGGCTGATAGAACTATTATTTATGTTTTTCCTAGGGATTTGTCACTTGTAGTCCACCAGGATTTGGCACGTTTTTACTAATGAGGCACTAGCCCACATGTATTTTTGACTCATTTCTTATATCCTTGCATCATATATTTTCGCATTGTGTCATCATTTATCCTATTTTGTTAGTATATGTAAATTTTTGCTTTGCTTCATTCAAGCAGTCACTGTTTCACAATTACCTTTCATTTATTAGGCTTTGTCTATCCGTAACATCATAGTTAGGTTGATCAGCCACTTTGCACTGCACTGCATCTTCACTATGTTGTTTTAGCATGTAGGATCCATTCATGCATTTGCCCTTTCCTCTTCCAGTTCTTTTTGCCACTTTAGTCATCTTTGTAGCCCCCCTCCCCCCCCCTTCATCACAGCGCAACTACCATCTTCCCCCACTTTTGTCTTATTTGTCCTGCTTCGGATCAGTACCTAGGTGTTGCAGCAGTGTCCTTGTAGCGTAGGCCCTCCCCGACAGCACAGGAGTTTCCACTTTTACACCACCATCAAAGATTAATCTTGCAGTTTCCTAATTAGCCTAATCGAGCATAGTAATTCAACATACCATTAAGTTTCTTTTCCCTTCTCTTTTCTACCAACTTACACAGACAAATTGGAGTCTAGCCATCGTGAACAAATTTTTTGGAATTTTTGGGGGCATTTCCTATGTTTATATGCCAGTTCCTCCCTTAAATTATAATTAATTGCATCGATCCATTGAGTGAATGTTAGCAGAGTTTTTGATATCCATTTCTGTAATATAAGTTTGCGCACTTTATACATAGTCCACAATTCATCCCTAATAAAGCTATTTTTGGGTCAAAGTGAACATGTATAGAACATAAGGTATTTAAGATATCAAATATGTTCCCCCAAAATTGATGCTATTTAGGATATCACCACATCATATGAATTAGGCTACTTTCACACTGAGGCGCTTTACAGGTGCTACGCTACAGCGCTAAAAATAGCACCTGTGTAGCGCCTGTAAAGAGCCTCTCCTGTGTCGAGCGGTGCGCTAGCAGGACTGTCAAAAAAGTCCTGCAAGCCGCATCTTTGCAGCGCTATAGGAGCAGTGTATTCACCACTCCTAAAGCGCCCCTTCCCATTGAAAACAATGGGGCAGCGCCGCAAACCCACCGGCAAAGCGGCAGTTTTAACCCTTTTTCGCCCGCTAGCGGGGGTTAAAACCGCCCCACTAGCGCCCGAATAGCAGCGCTAAAAATAGCGTCCCTTTACCGCCGGCGCCCACCCGCCCCAGTATGAGAGTAGCCATAATGTTCCTGTATTGGCAGTACATCTTGGATAATTTGGTGTGATTGCTTTACCCCAGGAATATAACTTTAAGGGGGTGTAGTAAGATCTGTGA
The DNA here is from genome assembly GCF_042186555.1 of Aquarana catesbeiana. Classification (NCBI taxonomy): domain Eukaryota; kingdom Metazoa; phylum Chordata; class Amphibia; order Anura; family Ranidae; genus Aquarana; species Aquarana catesbeiana. The sequence goes on along the minus strand of NC_133325.1, from coordinate 108,644,074 downwards.
ATAATAAATAACTAGGTAAAGAACTGTGAGGGGGATAGGGAGACTCTAAACAAATTCTTCAGAGCTTGCTCCCACTCCTCCTCAGTGAGAGTATCCAGATCTCGACGCCACCCCTCAAAGCTACTATCCTGTGTGTTTATGCTAACTGTTTGTAAAGAATAATATATGTCGCCAATAATTCCCCGTTTAGAACATCCTATGGACACTGCCATAGTCTAGCTAGGGGAGGGAAAGTCGCTGCCTGGGTTTTCAGAGCATGCCGTAACTGCAGGTATTGATAAAATAGTTTATTAGGCAAATGATGTTTTTCTGCTAGTTTATTAAATGGTTTTAAGTCCCCGTTGTCAAAAAAGCTGATAATGGAGCGTAATTCCCGCCCTTTTCCATAAACATACGTTTTCAAGTTTCAAAACCTCAAGTAATCGCGGGTTGTTCCATATAGGCTTATACTGTGTATATCCCTCATGGAATGTACATTTTTGAACAGTATTTCATACTTCATTAATTAAATCAATTGTAGGAAAACAGCATTTACTATAAAAACAATGGGCTTGGTGTCATCTTCAAACACTGAAATGGTACTTTTATCCCAGACCCTATATCATTTATAAATATATTAAATAGTAATGGTCCCAAAACTGAACCTTGGGGTACACCCAGGGCCGGCCCTACCATTGGTCCCGTTGGGTCCATTGGACCCAGGCGGAATTTTGAGAGAGGCAGCAGAGTGCCTAACACACTGCCACTTGAGCCACTTGTCTTCATGCAGAGTTTGGTGGCAGCGGGAGCATGGCAGCAAACAGCGGTGAGGCTGCGGGGATTTGGGGAAGGTGGCCAGCGCTCCCAGAACCTGGATTCCTCCGATCAACAGTGAGGCCCGGCCGGAGGACAGGCTGACTGGGAACCCTGAGGAAGAGGACAGGCAGTAGATGGAGGCTGCCAAGGACCCAGTGGAAGGAGAAGAACAGCTAGAGGGCCTCCGTATCAAGAAGGAGACTCAGCGCTGCCCGCTGCTGGCCATCAGGTACCGGCATCCTATACATACTGCACCTGCCTGTACGGGGGGCGGCAGAGGAGGGACTGCAGATAGAGACAGGGTAATGTGGTCTCTCTCAGCCCTCTCCTCTCTCTCTCACTCCCTCATCCCTCAGCCCCCCTCTGTCTCACTCCCTCTCTCTTACACTCACCCTCTCTCTCTCTCACCCACCCCCTCTCTCAGCTCCCCCTCTCTCTCACACTCCACCCCTCTCTCTCTCAGCCCTTTCTCTCTTACACTCTACCCCTCTCTCTCTTACTCATCTCTGTCTCTCAGCCCCCCTCTGTCTCTCAGCCCCTCTGTCTCACTCACTTCCTCTCTCTTACACTCACCCATCTCTCTCACTCTCACCCATCCACTCTCTCATCCCCTTTCTCACACTCCACCCCTTTCGCTCACCCCCATCGCTCTTTCAGCCCCTCTCACACTCCACCCATCTCTTTCTTACCCCCCCTCTCTCTCACTCCCCTCTGTCTCTCAGCCCCCTCTGTCTCTCAGTCTCTCAGCCTCCTCTGTCTCACTTACACCCTCTATCTTACACTCACCCAAGCTCTCTTTCTCACCCACCCCCTCTCTCAGCTTCCCCTCTCTCTCACACACCACCCCTCTCTCTCTCTCTCTAAGTCTCAGCCCCTCTCACACTCCACCCCTCTCTCTCTCATCCCCTAATCTCTTACACTCTACCCCTCTCTCTCTTAATTATCTCTTTCTAACACTCATCCCCTATCTCTCTCTCTCACCCAGGGCTGGTGCAAGGATTTTGACACCCTAGGCGAAACCTCATTTTACCCCCCCGGCTCCACCCCCTTTGCCCTGCCCATGTATACGGTGGAGGTGGCGAGGGTGGAATTTTTTGTGGTGCCTTTCCACCTATTTCTTTGGCCGTGGTCCCCATCTGCACCTCTGGACCTGGCCTGAAGACAAATAGTGGCAATATAGCAACCCTTTACAATACAGTGCCTGCTTTACATCACAGACCTCTTTTCATCCAAGTTCCCCAATTTACATCACAGTCTCCCTTTACCTCATAGCCCTCTTTCCCCATTCACATCACAGCCCCCTCCTTACATTACAGACCTTCCCCCTTTACATCAGTGTCCTCAGCCCCCCCCTTCCTTGCATCCATTTCCCCTTCACTTCCCTCTTTCCTTGCACCTCGGTCCTCTTACAGCCCCCTTGTATTCCAGTCCACTTTACAACCCCCCTTTACTTGTACAACACGCAATAAAGGGAAAATTGGGATTTCAAAGGTGCAAACAAGGTGACACAATATTTTTTATATAAAATTTTCACATTTTATTTTTAAAAATTAATAAAAACATGGTTGTAAAAAGAGTTTACATGCAATGTACTGGAACAATCTTTAAATAGTGCAACCGAAGGATTGATTTCTCAACATGTTTCACCACTAGGGATGAGCCGAACACCCCCCGGTTCGGTTCGCACCAGAACCTGCGAATGGACCGAAAATTCGCACGAACGTTAGAACCCCATTGACGTCTATGGGACTCGAACGTTTCATAATCAAAAGTGCTAATTTTAAAGGCTAATTTGCATGGTATTGTCCTAAAAAGGGTTTGGGGACCCGGGTCCTACCCCAGAGGACTTGTATCGATGCAAAAAAAACTTTTAAAAACGGCTGTTTTTTCGAGAGCAGTGATTTTAATGATGCTTAAGGTAAAAAAAAAAAAAAAGTGAAATATTCCTTTAAATATCGTACCTGGGGTGTGTCTATAGTATGCCTGTAAAGTGGCGCGTGTTTCCCGTGTTTAGAACAGTCCCTGCACAAAATGTCATTTTTAAAGGAAAAAATCTCATTTAAAACTGCTTGCGGGTTTAATGTAATGTCGGGTCCTGGCAATATGGATGAAAATCAGTGAGACAAACGGCATGGGTATCCCCCAGACCATTACCAGGCCCTTTGGGTCTTGTATGGATATTAAGGGGAACCACGCACCCAAATTAAAATAAGGAAAGGTGTGGGGCCACCAGGCCCTATATACTCTGAACAGCAGTATACAGGCGGTGCAAACAAGACAGGGACTGTAGGTTTGTTGTTAAGTAGAATCTGTTTGTAATTTTTAACGGGTACATTTTTAACGTGTTTAACTCCAGCCAAAAAATCTTTTTTAAGCTTTTTGGAAAACATAGGGAAGGGTTATCACCCCTGTGACATTTGTTTTGCTGTCTTTCCTCCTCTTCAGAAGATTTCACCTCACTTTTTGTCCCAATGACAAATGTTTTTTGAAAATTTGGGTTTTTTTTGTGGAACAAGGATTGGAAAGCATCAGTGGAAAGGAGAAATGTTTTTCCCATATTAACTCTTACAGGAGAGAATTTCCCTTCCTAGGGGTAGATTTCATCTCACTTCCTGTTGTCTCCTTCCGTTTGCAAGTAGGAGTCGTTTGTAAGTTAGATGTTTGAAAGTAGGGGCCTGCCCTATATACTCAGCAGAAATTTGGGCCTTAGGTGTTGTTGTGGTGTCTAGTTGGAACGCAGAAATGAGCCCTGCTGCAAAGTATTGCATCAAAAATTGTAATTACAGGCCCCTGTTAAACAGGGGCTGAAAAATTGGGCCTTAGGCACTGGTGCCACAACACTGCAACCTCTCACAGATACTCTAGTTGGAAAGCAGAAATGAGCCCTGCTGCAAAGTATTGCATCAAAAATTGTAATTACATGCCCCTGTTAAACAGGGGCTGAAAAATTGGGCCTTAGGCACTGGTGCTGGTGCCACAACACTGCAACCCCTCACAGATACTCTAGTTGTAACGCAGAAACGAGCCCTGCTGCAAAGTATTGCATCAAAAATTGTAATTACACGCCCCTGTTAAACAGGGGCTGAAAAATTGGGCCTTAGGCACTGGTGGTGGCGCCCAGAACCAAAAATGTTCTTACAAGCTATCAGCGTGATGATTGAGGAGGAAGAGGATAATTACTCAGGGATAGTCACTCAGCATCAGCATAGGCAGTCTTTGAAGGGATCTGAGATTTCAAAAAAAATTATTCGGTTACATCAGCATCAGGTGCTTGGTAGCTGGTGGTGATCCAAGACTGATTCATTTTTATGAAGGTCAGTCGATCGAGTCGGTGGACAGATGCACCCTGTGATCGGTTACAAAGCCTCCAGCAGCACTGAATGTGCGTTCCAAAAGAACGCTGGATGCAGGTGTTAAGTTGAACCTTTGTTGACATAACTTAACTTCTTTCCAAGTAATTATTCCTACAATTATTTCTCCCTTTCTGTCAAAACAACTTGTCAGTTTGAAATATTTTGGGTTATGATGACCCCTAAAAGTTAGTCTTTCTAGCCAAACCGTTAGCCAAGCCTGTGTTGAAATACTAAGTAAAATGCGTACTTGTGATGTGTAACTTTGGGCTTGTGCCCGCCATAGGATTACTGTATAACCATTCTCTAAAAAACCCCTACTACCTTGTAAACTTCATTGCATTGTCACAAAGAAGTGCGATCCATTCTGGAGGACATCCTGTAAGCCCGGGTACCTGCCCAAGAACCGCTGCACCACCAACTTAAGGACGTGAGCCAAACAGGGCACATGGGTCATTTGTCCCTGTCGGAGGGCAGAGAGGAGGTTGGTGCCATTGTCACAAACCACCATTCCTGCCTTAAGTTGGCGTGGCGTCAACCACCTCTGAACCTGCCCCTGCAGAGCTGACAGAACCTCTGCCCCAGTGTGGCTCCTGTCCCCCAAGCACACCAGCTCAAGCACCGCATGGCATCTTTTGGCCTGCGTACTTGCGTAGCTCCTTAAACGGCTACGGAGCACCGCTGGTTCCGAGGACAAAGCACAGGAAGAGGCCATGGAGGAAGAAGAAGAGGAGGGGGTGGAGGAGAGAGGTGTGTCACAATCATTAGCATTTTGGAGGCATGGTGGCGGAACAACCTCCAACACTACTGCACCTTGTCCTGCATCCTTCCCAGCTGCCAGCAGAGTCACCCAATGCGCCGTGAAACTTAGGTAAGGTCCCTGTCCATGCCTGCTGGACCATGAGTCAGCGGTAATATGCACCTTACCGCTGACCGCCCTGTCCAGCGAGGCATGGACATTACCTTCCACATGCAGGTAGAGAGCTGGAATCGCCTTCCGTGAGAAAAAGTAGCGGTTGGGTACCTGCCACTGAGGAACCGCACATTCCACAAATTCACGGAAGGGGGCAGAGTCTACCAACTGAAAAGGCAGCAGTTGAAGTGCTAGCAGCTGGGGCAGGGAAATTTTCCTGGTACAATCTGACGTCGGTGTACCAAAAGCAGATTGCCCACAAGTACTTGGCTGTGACACACCTAATTTTACACCTTCATTCCTCTCAGTGCAGGTCTCAGAGAGGACTGAAGGTATAGTGGGGTTGGAGATCTCAGCTGATGAGGAGCATGATGAGGAGAGGTCCTCTTTGTTCTTTGGTGTAGGTCTTTTAGATATGCTTGCCAACAAACTGCATGGCAGGTCAACATATGTCTGGTCAAGCATGTGGTACCCAAGCGGGAGATGTTTTGGCCACGCGAGATACGCTTGAGACATATGTTGCAAATAGCAGCGGTGCGATCTGATGCACTCGTCTCAAAAAAGGCCCACACCAAAGAACTTTTTGAATAACGCGCAGAGACTGCAGCGCCCTGCACATGTGGAGCTTTGGGGTGTGATGCAGTCCCTTAGGCTGGCCCCTGGAGGGCATCCTGCCTCGTTGGTGATGTGCCGCCTCTCTCCTATCAGGCACCCACGTTGAGTCAGTGACCTCATCATCCCCTCCCTCCTCATCACTGGAGCAAACCTGGCAGTATGCTGCAGCAGGGGGAGCATGACTGCCAGATTGCTGTCCTTCTTGGGCACCCCCTCTGTCCATGCTCACGTTACTGCCTTCATCGAGCTCAGTATCATCATCAGAGCCTTCCAAACGCTGGGCATCCTCCTGGAGCATGTACCCAACACTGTGGTCAAACAGTTCGAGGGACTCCTCAGGAGGACATGGTGGGGCTAGGGAAGGAGTCACTGATGACATTGAGCCAAGGGAAGAGGCCGCTGCTTTGCCAGACAAAGTACCCTGGGCATGGGTGAGAGAGGATGAGGAGGATGAGGAAGGCTTGGTCATCCACTCGACCAAGTCTTCCGCATGTTGCGGCTCAACACGGCCAGCTGCCGAAAAAAAGGTCAAGCGTGTCCCACGGCCACGTGCTGATGAGGATGCACCGTCTCCATGACCAGCACTAGACACAGAGCCTGCTTGCCCTCTCTTATTGGCTTGTGACTGTCTGCCTCTCCTTCTTGGCCTTCCAGACATACTAATGGTCTGTAGCTGCACTAAGCTGGGATATATATATATATATATATATATATATATATATATATATATATATATATATATATATATGTACTGATACTGCAGCTAGCAAAATCAACTGCCTGCCTGTAGTATGAGAACACCACCAACCTTCTACAGGTAGCTTTAGCTGAACACTGTGCAGAGCTCGCAAAAAACTAACTTGTAGCTTTTTTAGCTGCCTGCGGTAGTGATAGGATCAGGAAAACACCACCAACCTTCTACAGGTAGCTTTAGCTGAACACTGTGCAGAGCTCGCAAAAAAATAACTTGTAGGTTTAGCTGGACACTGTGAGGAGGACGCACCACACTAACTTGTAGTTTTAGCTGAACACTGTGAGCAGGATGCACAGCACTAACTTGTAGGTTTAGCTGAACACTGTGAGGTGGACGCACCACACTAACTTGTAGTTTTAGCTGTACACTGTGAACAGGACGCACCGCACTAACTTGTAGGTTTAGCTGAACACTGTGAGGTGGACGCACCACACTAACTTGTAGGTTTATTTGAACACTCTGAACAGGACGCACTGCACTAACTGTAAATAGTCTAGATGCCTGACTGTGGTAGTAATAGGATCAAAAGAACACCAGCAATTTTCTTCAGGTAGCTGTAAATACTGTAACAAGACAAGCCTGCCTGTCAGTAAGAAGATAACAGGAACGTATCTAGCTGAACACTGTGAGCAGGATGCACTGCACTAACTTGTAGCTTTAGATGAACACTGTGCAGAGGTCTCACTACACTAACTTGTAAGTTTAACTAAACACTGTGAGCAGGATGCACAGCACAAACTTGTAGTTTTAGCTGAACACTGTGAGCAGGACGCACCGCACTAACTTCTAGGTTTAGCTGAACACTGTGAGGTGGACGTACCCCACTAACTTGTAGTTTTAGCTGAACACTGTGAGCAGGACGCACTGCACTAACTGTAAATAGTCTAGCTGCCTGACTGTGGTACTAATAGGATCAAAAGAACACCAGCAATTTTCTTCAGGTAGCTGTAAATACTGTAACAAGACAAGCCTGCCTGTCAGTAAGAAGATAACAGGAACGGATCTAGCTGAACACTGTGAGCAGGACGCACCGCACTAACTTGTAGGTTTAGCTGAACACTGTGAGGTGGATGCACCACACTAACTTGTAGTTTTAGCTGAACACTGTGAGCAGGACGCACTGCACTAACTGTAAATAGTCTAGCTGCCTGACTGTGGTAGTAATAGGATCAAAAGAACACCAGCAATTTTCTTCAGGTAGCTGTAAATACTGTAACAAGAAAAGCCTGCCTGTCAGTAAGAAGATAACCGGAACGGATCTAGCTGAACACTGTGAGCAGGACGCACCGCACTAACTTGTAGCTTTAGATGAACACTGTGCAGAGGTTTCACTACACTAACTTGTAGGTTTAGCTGAACACTGTGAGCAGGACGCACAGCACTAACTTGTAGTTTTAGCTGAACACTGTGAGCAGGACGCACCGCACTAACTTGTAGGTTTAGCTGAACACTGTGAGGTGGACGTACCCCGCTAACTTGTAGTTTTAGCTGAACACTGTGAGCAGGACGCACTGCACTAACTGTAAATAGTCTAGCTGCCTGACTGTGGTAGTAATAGGATCAAAAGAACACCAGCAATTTTCTTCAGGTAGCTGTAAATACTGTAACAAGAAAAGCCTGCCTGTCAGTAAGAAGATAACCGGAACGGATCTAGCTGAACACTGTGAGCAGGACGCACTGCACTAACTTGTAGCTTTAGATGAACACTGTGCAGAGGTTTCACTACACTAACTTGTAGGTTTAGCTGAACACTGTGAGCAGGACGCACAGCACTAACTTGTAGTTTTAGCTGAACACTGTGAGCAGGACGCACCGCACTAACTTGTAGGTTTAGCTGAACACTGTGAGGTGGACGTACCCCACTAACTTGTAGTTTTAGCTGAACACTGTGAGCAGGACGCACTGCACTAACTGTAAATAGTCTAGCTGCCTGACTGTGGTACTAATAGGATCAAAAGAACACCAGCAATTTTCTTCAGGTAGCTGTAAATACTGTAACAAGACAAGCCTGCCTGTCAGTAAGAAGATAACAGGAACGGATCTAGCTGAGCACTGTGAGCAGGACGCACTGCACTAACTTGTAGCTTTAGATGAACACTGTGCAGAGGTCTCACTACGCTAACTTGTAGGTTTAGCTGAACACTGTGAGGAGGACGCACAGCACTAACTTGTAGTTTTAGCTGAACACTGTGAGCAGGACGCACCGCACTAACTTCTAGGTTTAGCTGAACACTGTGAGGTGGACACACCGCACTAACTTGTAGTTTTAGCTGAACACTGTGAGCAGGACGCACCGCACTAACTTATAGGTTTAGCTGAACACTGTGAGGTGGACGCACCACACTAACTTGTAGGTTTAGCTGAACACTGTGAGCAGGACGCACCCCACTAACTTGTAGATTTAGCTGAACACTGTGAGGTGGACGTACCCCACTAATTTGTAGTTTTAGCTGAATACTGTGAGCAGGACGCACTGCACTAACTGTAAATAGTCTAGCTGCCTGATTGTGGTACTAATAGGATCAAAAGAACACCAGCAATTTTCTTCAGGTAGCTGTAAATACTGTAACAAGACAAGCCTGCCTGTCAGTAAGAAGATAACAGGAACGGATCTAGCTGAACACTGTGAGCAGGACGCACTGCACTAACTTGTAGCTTTAGATGAACACTGTGCAGAGGTCTCACTACGCTAACTTGTAGGTTTAGCTGAACACTGTGAGGAGGACGCACAGCACTAACTTGTAGTTTTAGCTGAACACTGTGAGCAGGACGCACCGCACTAACTTCTAGGTTTAGCTGAACACTGTGAGGTGGACGCACCGCACTAACTTGTAGTTTTAGCTGAACACTGTGAGCAGGACGCACCGCACTAACTTATATGTTTAGCTGAACACTGTGAGGTGGACGCACCGCACTAACTTATAGGTTTAGCTGAACACTGTGAGCAGGACGCACCCCACTAACTTGTAGGTTTAGCTGAACACTGTGAGGTGGACGTACCCCACTAACTTGTAGTTTTAGCTGAACACTGTGAGCAGGACGCACTGCACTAACTGTAAATAGTCTAGCTGCCTGACTGTGGTACTAATAGGATCAAAAGAACACCAACAATTTTCTTCAGGTAGCTGTAAATACTGTAACAAGACAAGCCTGCCTGTCAGTATGAAGAGAACAGGAACGGATCTAGCTGAACACTGTGAGCAGGACGCACCGCACTAGCTTGCAGCTTTAGATGAACACTGTGCAGAGGTCTCACTACACTAACTTGTAGTTTTAGCTGAACACTGTGAGCAGGACGCACCGCACTAACTTCTAGGTTTAGCTGAACACTTTGAGGTGGATGTACCCCACTAACTTGTAGTTTTAGCTGAACACTGTGAGCAGGACGCACTGCACTAACTGTAAACAGTCTAGATGCCTGACTGTGGTGCTAATAGGATCAAAAGAACACCAGCAATTTTCTTCAGGTAGCTGTAAATACTGTAACAAGACAAGCCTGCCTGTCAGTAAGAAGATAACAGGAACGGATCTAGCTGAACACTGTGAGCAGGACGCACCGCACTAACGTGTAGGTTTAGCTGAACACTGTGAGGAGGATGCACAGTACTAACTTGTAGTTTTAGCTAAACACTGTGAGCAGGATGCACCGCACTAACTTCTAGGTTTAGCTGAACACTGTGAGGTGGACGCACCGCACTAATTTGTAGTTTTAGCTGAACACTGTGAGCAGGACGCACCGCACTAACTTGTAGGTTTAGCTGAACACTGTGAGGTGGACGCACCACACTAACTTGTAGGTTTAGCTGAACACTGTGAGCAGGACGCACCACACTAACTTGTAGTTTTAGCTGAACACTGTGAGCAGGACGCACTGCACTAACTGTAAATAGTCTAGCTGCCTGACTGTGGTACTAATAGGATCAAAAGAACACCAGCAATTTTCTTCAGGTAGCTGTAAATACTGTAACAAGACAAGCCTGCCTGTTAGTAAGAAGATAACAGGAATGGATGTAGCTGAACACTGTGAGCAGGACGCACTGCACTAACTTGTAGCTTTAGATGAACACTGTGCAGAGGTCTCACTACGCTAACTTGTAGGTTTAGCTGAACACTGTGAGGAGGACGCACAGCACTAACTTGTAGTTTTAGCTGAACACTGTGAGCAGGACGCACCGCACTAACTTCTAGGTTTAGCTGAACACTGTGAGGTGGACGCACCGCACTAACTTGTAGTTTTAGCTGAACAATGTGAGCAGGACGCACCGCACTAACTTGTAGGTTTAGCTGAACACTGTGAGGTGGACGCACCACACTAACTTGTAGGTTTAGCTGAACACTGTGAGCAGGACGCACCCCACTAACTTGTAGTTTTAGCTGAACACTGTGAGCAGGACGCACTGCACTAACTGTAAATAGTCTAGCTGCCTGACTGTGGTACTAATAGGATCAAAAGAACACCAGCAATTTTCTTCAGGTAGCTGTAAATACTGTAACAAGACAAGCCTGCCTGTCAGTAAGAAGATAACCAGAACGGATCTAGCTGAACACTGTGAGCAGGACGCACTGCACTAACTTGTAGCTTTAGATGAACACTGTGCAGAGGTTTCACTACACTAACTTGTAGGTTTAGCTGAACACTGTGATCAGGACGCACAGCACTAACTTGTAGTTTTAGCTGAACACTGTGAGCAGGACGCACCGCACTAACTTGTAGGTTTAGCTGAACACTGTGAGCATAACGCACTGCACTAACTGTAAATAGTCTAGCTGCCTGACTGTGGTAGTAATAGGATCAAAAGAACACCAGCAGTTTTCTTCAGGTAGCTGTAAATACTGTAACAAGACAAGCCTGCCTGTCAGTAAGAAGATAACCGGAACGGATCTAGCTGAACACTGTGAGCAGGACGCACTGCATTAACTTGTAGCTTTAGATGAACACTGTGCAGAGGTTTCACTACACTAACTTTTAGGTTCAGCTGAAAACTGTTAGCAGGACGCACAGCACTAACTTGTAGTTTTAGCTGAACACTGTGAGGTGGACGCACCACACTAACTTGTAGTTTTAGCTGAACACTGTGAGCAGGACGCACTGCACTAACTGTAAATAGTCTAGCTGCCTGACTGTGGTAGTAATAGGATCAAAAGAACACCAGCAATTTTCTTCAGGTAGCTGTAAATACTGTAACAAGACAAGCCTGCCTGTCAGTAAGAAGATAACCGGAACGGATCTAGCTGAACACTGTGAGCAGGACGCACTGCACTAACTTGTAGCTTTAGATGAACACTGTGCAGAGGTTTCACTACACTAACTTGTAGGTTTAGCTGAACACTGTGAGCAGGACGCACAGCACTAACTTGTAGTTTTAGCTGAACACTGTGAGCAGGACGCACCGCACTAACTTGTAGGTTTAGCTGAACACTGTGAGGTGGACGTACCCCGCTAACTTGTAGTTTTAGCTGAACACTGTGAGCAGGACGCACTGCACTAACTGTAAATAGTCTAGCTGCCTGACTGTGGTAGTAATAGGATCAAAAGAACACCAGCAATTTTCTTCAGGTAGCTGTAAATACTGTAACAAGAAAAGCCTGCCTGTCAGTAAGAAGATAACCGGAACGGATCTAGCTGAACACTGTGAGCAGGACGCACTGCACTAACTTGTAGCTTTAGATGAACACTGTGCAGAGGTTTCACTACACTAACTTGTAGGTTTAGCTGAACACTGTGAGCAGGACGCACAGCACTAACTTGTAGTTTTAGCTGAACACTGTGAGCAGGACGCACCGCACTAACTTGTAGGTTTAGCTGAACACTGTGAGGTGGACGTACCCCACTAACTTGTAGTTTTAGCTGAACACTGTGAGCAGGACGCACTGCACTAACTGTAAATAGTCTAGCTGCCTGACTGTGGTACTAATAGGATCAAAAGAACACCAGCAATTTTCTTCAGGTAGCTGTAAATACTGTAACAAGACAAGCCTGCCTGTCAGTAAGAAGATAACAGGAACGGATCTAGCTGAACACTGTGAGCAGGACGCACTGCACTAACTTGTAGCTTTAGATGAACACTGTGCAGAGGTCTCACTACGCTAACTTGTAGGTTTAGCTGAACACTGTGAGGAGGACGCACAGCACTAACTTGTAGTTTTAGCTGAACACTGTGAGCAGGACGCACCGCACTAACTTCTAGGTTTAGCTGAACACTGTGAGGTGGACACACCGCACTAACTTGCAGTTTTAGCTGAACACTGTGAGCAGGACGCACTGCACTAACTTATAGGTTTAGCTGAACACTGTGAGGTGGACGCACCACACTAACTTGTAGGTTTAGCTGAACACTGTGAGCAGGACGCACCCCACTAACTTGTAGGTTTAGCTGAACACTGTGAGGTGGACGTACCCCACTAACTTGTAGTTTTAGCTGAATACTGTGAGCAGGACACACTGCACTAACTGTAAATACTCTAGCTGCCTGATTGTGGTACTAATAGGATCAAAAGAACACCAGCAATTTTCTTCAGGTAGCTGTAAATACTGTAACAAGACAAGCCTGCCTGTCAGTAAGAAGATAACAGGAACGGATCTAGCTGAACACTGTGAGCAGGACGCACTGCACTAACTTGTAGCTTGAGATGAACACTGTGCAGAGGTCTCACTACGCTAACTTGTAGGTTTAGCTGAACACTGTGAGGAGGACTCACAGCACTAACTTGTAGTTTTAGCTGAACACTGTGAGCAGGACGCACCGCACTAACTTCTAGGTTTAGCTGAACACTGTGAGGTGGACGCACCGCACTAACTTGTAGTTTTAGCTGAACACTGTGAGCAGGATGCACCGCACTAACTTATAGGTTTAGCTGAACACTGTGAGGTGGACGCACCGCACTAACTTATAGGTTTAGCTGAACACTGTGAGCAGGACACACCCCACTAACTTGTAGGTTTAGCTGAACACTGTGAGGTGGACGTACCCCACTAACTTGTAGTTTTAGCTGAACACTGTGAGCAGGACGCACTGCACTAACTGTAAATAGTCTAGCCGCCTGACTGTGGTACTAATAGGATCAAAAGAACACCAGCAATTTTCTTCAGGTAGCTGTAAATACTGTAACAAGACAAGCCTGCCTGTCAGTAAGAAGATAACAGGAACGGATCTAGCTGAACACTGTGAGCAGGACGCACCGCACTAGCTTGTAGCTTTAGATGAACACTGTGCAGAGGTCTCACTACACTAACTTGTAGTTTTAGCTGAACACTGTGAGCAGGACGCACCGCACTAACTTCTAGGTTTAGCTGAACACTGTGAGGTGGATGTACCCCACTAACTTGTAGTTTTAGCTGAACACTGTGAGCAGGACGCACTGCACTAACTGTAATCAGTCTAGCTGCCTGACTGTGGTACTAATAGGATCAAAAGAACACCAGCAATTTTCTTCAGGTAGCTGTAAATACTGTAACAAGACAAGCCTGCCTGTCAGTAAGAAGATAACAGGAACGGATCTAGCTGAACACTGTGAGCAGGACGCACCGCACTAACGTGTAGGTTTAGCTGAACACTGTGAGGAGGATGCACAGTACTAACTTGTAGTTTTAGCTGAACACTGTGAGCAGGATGCACCGCACTAACTTCTAGGTTTAGCTGAACACTGTGAGGTGGACGCACCGCACTAATTTGTAGTTTTAGCTGAACACTGTGAGCAGGACGCACCGGACTAACTTGTAGGTTTAGCTGAACACTGTGAGGTGGACGCACCACACTAACTTGTAGGTTTAGCTGAACACTGTGAGCAGGACGCACCACACTAACTTGTAGTTTTAGCTGAACACTGTGAGCAGGACGCACTGCACTAACTGTAAATAGTCTAGCTGCCTGACTGTGGTACTAATAGGATCAAAAGAACACCAGCAATTTTCTTCAGGTAGCTGTAAATACTGTAACAAGACAAGCCTGCCTGTCAGTAAGAAGATAACAGGAATGGATCTAGCTGAACACTGTGAGCAGGACGCACTGCACTAACTTGTAGCTTTAGATGAACACTGTGCAGAGGTCTCACTACGCTAACTTGTAGGTTTAGCTGAACACTGTGAGGAGGATGCACAGCACTAACTTGTAGTTTTAGCTGAACACTGTGAGCAGGACGCACCGCACTAACTTCTAGGTTTAGCTGAACACTGTGAGGTGGACGCACCGCACTAACTTGTAGTTTTAGCTGAACACTGTGAGCAGGACGCACCGCACTAACTTGTAGGTTTAGCTGAACACTGTGAGGTGGACGCACCACACTAACTTGTAGGTTTAGCTGAACACTGTGAGCAGGACGCACCCCACTAACTTGTAGTTTTAGCTGAACACTGTGAGCAGGACGCACTGCACTAACTGTAAATAGTCTAGCTGCCTGACTGTGGTACTAATAGGATCAAAAGAACACCAGCAATTTTCTTCAGGTAGCTGTAAATACTGTAACAAGACAAGCCTGCCTGTCAGTAAGAAGATAACAGGAACGGATCTAGCTAAACTGAATACAGTGTATATATATATATATGCAACACCTGGGATGCATATATATACACAATACACTGTAAGTGCAGCTAACTGACTGACTGTTCTGCCTAATCTATCTAACTCAAATCAAATGACACTGTCTGTCTCTATCTCTCTCTATCTATGAACGCCGGAACACACACTACACAGGGCCTCCGTGCAGGTGGCCTTATATAGTGCTGGGCGTGTGCTAAATCCCCTGAGCCATAATTGGCCAAAGCCTCCTTGGCTTTGGCCAATTACGGCTCTCTGTTCAGACGGCGCTGTGATTGGCCAAGCATGCGGGTCATAGTGCATGCTTGGCCAATCATCAGCCAGCAATGCACTGCGATGCCGCAGTGAATTATGGGCCGTGACGCGCCACACGAATTTGGCGCGAACGGCCCATATCGTTCGCAATTCGGCGAACGGGCGAACAGACGATGTTCGAGTCGAACATGGGTTCGACTCGAACACGAAGCTCATCCTTATTCACCACACATCGTGGCTTCTTCAGGAGAGTAGTATCTATCAGACACTAAGAGAACAATACAGTAAGTTACAAAATACACAAAGAAGACAAAGACAAAACACTATTAATACAAGGCAAAGAAATATAGTACCACACATCCAAACTGCCAATACGACAATTAAGCCAAATATGGGATCTGTTTACCTGTATGCAGGTCTTGTAAAAAATTGGGATAGCGAATTGAATGGAAACTCAAGTAGTTAAACTATTTAGATCAAGAAGCAACCCCAGCCGGAGGATCAATTGATGACCACAGAGGGTAGATAAAATCGTGTTTATAACTAATGGAAGAGGTCCTGAAATGTGAGTGGAGAAAGGAATGCAGTGATCTTTAATTTGCATCTTTTAATTCTTTGTTGTTGCTAGATTTATCTTTTATCTCTTTATTGCTTTTTCTTTTTCTTATTTCAAAAAAATATATATATATAATATAAAAATAAAATCTGTACCTGTAATAAAGGACTGACTTGGAACCAAGGAGTCCAGGTCACACAAGCTGCTTAAGTTTGTGTTCCTTCCAATGCAGAACCCCCCAAAAAAGGGGGGGTTTGTATCACAGCCCCCCTTGTATCACAGTCCCCCTACTTGTATCACAGTTTCCATCCTTGTATCACAGTCCCCATCCTTGTATTACAGACCCCCTTGTATCACAGCCCCCTCCTTGTATCACAGCCCCCCTCCTTGTATCACAGTCCCCCTCCTTGTATTACAGCCCCCCTTGTATCACAGTCCCATTCTTGTATCACGGACGTTCATGGACGAAGAATTGGTTGCTCCAGCATGACCAATTCTCGCACATGTCTTTGTTGCGGGAGATCCGTGAGAATAATCCTGATGATTTCAGGAATTATCTCCGGATGACGGACCCCGTTTTTCACCATCTGTTGGCTTTGCTGTCCCCTTATATTACCAAGCAGGACACCTGCTTGCCACAAGCAGGACACCTGCATGTGGCAAGCTATCACTCCTGAACAAAGGCTAGTCGCCACCTTGCGGTACTTGGCGACGGGGAGAAGTCTGCTGGACATCAAGTTCTCAACAGGCATCTCCCCCCAGGCAAGTTCTCTCCTTTAACATCACATTCTATGTATTTAATGTATGCTAATGTATTGTATTTATTTAATTATTCCCTAATTACATGATTGTAATATGCTGTGAATGTCCCCTTTATCCTCATGCATGCTTGAATTTTTTTATGGTCCTTTTTTGTCCTTCATGCATATTTGCCTTCACTAACCTCCCCAGCATGCTATCCTGGGCCTATACACGCCTAGTCACTTAACAATGTATTTTGTCAGCTCCATAGTAGTGTTTTACCCTGAACACCCCCTAAAATGTGTACAAATGTTATTGTTGTCCTTAAATTCAGGCAGAGTGTAAGAGGCTTTTTTTGGGGGGCCCAAACTCATTTGGAACCCTCCCTCCCCCCCAACCGCTAAGTCAGCCCATACCATTACTCTAGCTGATGCCAAACCCATACACACTACACCTACCTCTTTTGTGGTCATATTTATGGATGAATTCACCAAAGCATGTAGTGAAAGGTCCTGCCTGAATACTTTCAAATGGTACTGTTTAAAGTTTTGTTCTCCTATTATCTTGATAGGTAATTGCAGAATGTAAAAACGTGCTTCAATTTGGACAGTGTGTATTCATATTTTTGTATTATGACACTTCTTACCTGTCCAGTGGGCTGCCAATAGTGTAAGTAAGGAGGGGCTGGCCAAAGTAAGACACATTATTTATGCATTCAGCTCTCAATGAAGTGGAGAGGGTTACCTGTCCAAAATATCTCCCCCCCCCCTAAAATTTTGAAATGGGCCATCAGAGGGGGTGAGGAATCTGATAAGTGGACCTTATATTTTTGTCTTTAAATACTCCTTAAAATAAATGCTTTATACTTATGTTGACCAAGAATATTTGTGTCTATCTGCTTGCAATGCTATTTGCAAAAGTACTATTTTTTTTTTGTTTCACTCCATAGTTTCCTTCAACACCACAGAAATGGCAGACTGTGGCTTCCCAATTTGCCCAGTGGTAGGGCTTTCCCAACTGCGGAGGGGCAATTGATGGGAAACACATCCACATCGTGCCACCCCCCAACTTGGGGTTATATTATTATAATTACAAGGGGTTTAATAGTATTGTGATGTTGGCGGTGGTGTCGGCGACATATGAGTTTCTGTATGTGGATGTGGGGAAGAATGGCCGAATGTCAGATGGTGGGGTCATCACCCAGACCAAGTTCTACGGACGGCTCCAGAGTGGTGGCTTGGGCTTGCAACCTGCAGAAGACAGCGTGGCTGGTCTTCCGTTCCTCTTTGTCGCTGATAAAGCATTTGGGCTGGGTGATCACCTAATGCGGCCATTCCCGATGAGGGCCCTCACCCCAGACCACATGGTTTTTAACTACTGGCTGGCCAGAGCCAGAAGAGTGGTGGAGAATGCTTTTGAGATAATGGCCAGCCGGTTCCACCTGTTCCTGACGCCAATCAACATGGCAGAATATAAACTAAACCATATAATACTTGCATGCTGCATTCTACACAACTTTCTCAGGAGAAATGTGGCCTCAGTTGGGCCTGAAGCCGGATTTCCAGAACAAACAACAACCCTGACGGCGCCTGAAGCTGGTCATCCTGGCTTGCCCCCCCAAAGTGCCTGCGAGGTCCGTCAAAAATATATGGAATACTTTGCGGGTAGGGGAGCCATTGATATGCCAGAAAATACTTGATAAACCTTTTTAAAATAAAATTTTTGGTTAAAATGAAAGAATATTTCATTTGATTTACTTCTTGTGTTTCTTTTAGATGTCTCCTAGGTTCTCCAATGGGCTTTTCTTTTTGGCCATTTTCTTCAATAGTGCAAACGTAATTTAGTTGATACATGAGGTGACAATCTCTTCTTCAGCTATTATGTTGTGGGTCTGCTACACACACACACACAATGTTTTTGTTGTTAATGTATGTAATGCATTAATAATAAAAAAACACATCCTTTTCAGCACCATGAAGTAATTGTTTTGAGTCCCCAAACTGGCCTGATTGGGGCAAATTTTTGAGCACTGTGGGGGTTATTTAGTAAAGGCAAATCCACTTTGCACTACAAGTGCACTGCAAGTGCACTTGAAAGTGCACTGAAACAGCACTGAAAGTGCACTTGTAGTGCAAAGTGGATTTGCCTTTAGTAAATAACCCCCATTGTCACTGTAAACACCAAATTACTCCAAAAACTGATATTGAGTATTGAAAGAAGAAGCCACATTTTGTTGAGTAGAAAACATTTTACTCAAAGCACATTCACATGTGCGTTTAGAAAAGGGTTTTTGAACAAACCAACATATTTGTTGTATAACATTTTTAGGTTTGACAGTACAAATTGACTTTTTTGGGTTAAACAGGAATGTTTAAAACCATAAACATACACAACTCAGGAACTTACAAAGTTCAACTTTGACAAAGTGAAGGCAATATCATTATACAATATCATTAGTACGTCCAAACTGTGTTGATATTGCCTTCATCAGATGGGGTGATGTCACCCCTGTGAAAGCCAAATTTTGAAGATGCACACAAATGGGGAGTCAAAGTGCTAGCTCCCATCATGGGGGATCAATGGACGTGTTTCAGGGGTGCAACCCCTTCCTCTCATCTACTTTAGTTGCGAGGAAGGGGTTTCACCCCCAAAACGCGTACCTTGATATCTCATGATGGCAGATAGCACATGTTGACACACTGTGTGCATCTTCAAAATTTGGCTTTCTAAAAATATTTAAAATGTGTGAAAATAATAAAAATACAAACAAACTAGAAGAATTTTGGGGTGTTTTAGATTCTGCCTAAAACATCAGTGATGTTTTTGAGTCTTTTTTCCACATCATTGATGTCTTCCTTGATCTTCTGTAAATCACGATTGCACACCATGATCTCCCCAATGAGGACGTGTGCACTTGCACTTGTGAAATGAGATTCTTCCTCCACAACATCCACATCACCTAAAATTAAAAAACACACCATGTATTATAAATATGCAGGCATACATCTATTACCCAAAGCTGTGGTCTCAGACACTCACCTGTTGTGGTCACTATTTCGCCCACTTCATAAACCTCTCCTTCCTCCACATCCTGAGGTTGTGGAGTTGTGAGTTCCCCTTCTTTTGGAGGTTGGGGGTCCCTGGTGACCTCAGACGTCCCAAGTCTTCTCTCCCCTATGTGAATTAAAAAATAGGTATACTTAGCACACAGATATTTGAGGCCAGAAATAGGAATATGAAACATTGCTTGAAGTGTCGTACAATTGTCTGTTTCGGCAGAGTTCCAAGCTGAAAACATGATTTTTTGCCCTTCGAAAGCTGGAATAATTACCTTTTTTGTGAAATTTTCACAGATGGAGACACTGGAGCACCTGTGTGAGAAACCCTAAAAAGTTTGTTCTGGTGTCCCACACTAGTGCTCCTGCGTCCAGATGTGTAAACAGCTGCTGAGTGTCCTCTCCTTACACTGAATCGAGTTTGCATTTCATTCTAGTTACAAACCCATCTAGACAACAATGTAATAAACTTCTTTTAATACAAATAGGCATGAACAAATGTAGTTAACCATCTGCCAAAAGCATTGTATTAGTTGGCGAACGAACAATGTTTACTACGAACGATTACTGTGCCCACGAACCTGAAACTTGCCATTTTAAACTGTACAACAGTAAAGAAAAGCACATGGAGCAGCACGAACGTAATAATAATAATAGGAACACACGACAAAATACTTACTTTTTTGCAGCACTCTCTTGATTCTTCTGTACTGATCCTGCTCCCTCAATTTGAGGTCTGACCATCAATTCCTCAGTTGATCCTTGGATCGCCGTAGCCCAAAATTCTTCTGCAGACTTTTCACAACTTTAGCCATGATCTTGGCATTTCTCACATTTGGGTTTGGGTAAGGTCCATGCTTCCCATCATAGTCGGCCCTCTTCAAGATGTCCACCATCTCCACCATCTCTACAAAGGACATATTTGAGGCCTTAAATCTCCCCCTGGATCGTGACGTTTGTGGCTCCAGGCTTTCGTCGTCCTCCTCGTTGCTGCTCTCCTCTGCATGCACTTGCACTTTCTTCACCATGTACAAAGGCGGGGGGGAATAAACTATAAAGAAGGTCAGGGGCAGCTGGAGTCTCACGCATGCGCAGTGTATATGAAGCGTAACACGCGTGCGTCCTACATACGATCTGTGAGCGGAGGACGGAGTAGCGTAAGCGCCGACCGTGCTAACGAAGGTACAATTTGAACTTGGGGCATCAGTGGTCTATACTGCTTCTAGATTGAGGCCTATATTGGGACAAGATTAGGAGAGTTTAGCCTGACATTAGGGTTTGTCTTGTGTTGTGTCTTGCAGAGAAGATGGATCGATTCAATGATCACGACTTCCTCCCCAAATTCATTGATATGTACAGAGAGCTGCCCTGTCTGTGGCAGGTGAAACACCCCTTTTATACTAATAAAAGAAAGAGGAAGGCAGCGCTGGATCCATTGCTAGAATTGGTGAAGCCGCAGATCCCCACGGCAAACATCAACTATTTGAAGGCCAAAATTGGTGGCCTGAGGAGCACATATAATAGGGAGCACATGAAGGTCCACGATTCCATGAGATCAGGAGCAGCAGCAGATGACGTTTATGTCCCCAGGCTGTGATACTATGACAGACTGCGGTTTTTGTTAGACCAGACTGAAATCAGGCCATCACTCTCAACCCTTCCTTCCACACTTCCTTCCACTCTTTCTTCCACCTCAGATGAGGCTTCAGAAGTCCAACCTGGGCCTTCCACCCAGGAAGAAGATGTGGAGGAGCCCAGCTTGAGTCAGGTATAGCATTGTTTAACATATTTCTCAAAATTGTGTTTGCATGATGAACAATAAACTAAAAATATGTTCCATTTTCATACACAGGAAAGCCTCAGCCAGGAGGAGGCTATGGAAAGTGGCAGCCAGGAGGTGGCGGGGGAAAGTGGCAGCCAGGAGGTGGCGGGGGAAAGTGGGAGCCAGGAGGTGGCCAGGCCCGGTAGCCTGACCAAATCCCAGGTTCCTCCCCTCCGCCTTCCAACAAAAAGTACCAGGAAGGGGAGGAATGTGGAGGAGTCAGCACTTTCTTTGATTCAGGAGGCTACTGCCGCCCTCAGAACCACCCCCAATCTTCAGGAGGCATATGCCTGCATGGTAGCCAGCAAAATGCAGGAAATGGAGGTGGGCCAACGCCTCTTTTGTGAGGAAGTGATCTATCTGGCCCTAAATAAGGGGTTGAGGGGCGAACTCACAAGCAAAACCCACCTGTGTGAGTTGGACCATCCTCCTCCACCTCCTCCACCTCCTGCCACAACTCCAACACCAGAGCCACAGCCCGGAAGCAAGCGTGGAAGGAAGACAAGAGAGTGATGGCCTGGGTTCATTCTGGTCTGACAAAAGATGCAGGCTGTGGTAAGACCACAGCCTCAGGACATACATGTTATCTGCTTCTGCTCCCGATCTCTTGGAGTCCAGGACCGTATTGTGCTCCCTATTAAATGGACTCCTCAGGCTACCAATTTTGCCTGTCAAAAAATTGATTTGTGCCCTGGGGTACAAAGGCTTCGCCAATTTCACCAGTTTATCCAACGTTGCCTTCCTCTTTATTTTGTTATGACCCCTAATAAATGCCTAGTTTATTTTCACAAATACTTGGCTATGTGTTTTGGTTCAAAAAGGACAGTTTGTTTGTGAGTAGGCAGGTACATTTCAAAAAGACAATATGAAATTAACAAGGGACACCAACACCAACCAATATCTTTGAGGTTAAAAAATACAAGATAATAATGGTGTTGTGGTAACTTGACACATAAAACAAGAAAAAAAATTATGGAGATCACTATAAAAAAAAAAAAAACAGAAGATCTTGATTAAAAAAAAAAAGAAAAGTAGATCACTATAAAAATAAATAAAACATTATTCTGAAGATCTGGCAAAAAAAAAAAAAAAAAAAAAGATTATTCATGAGATCATGAAAAATAATAAAGAAAGTTTGTCAGAACTCTGTGTGAATATCAGCAGCAAAACAACTTCATTATTCTAGCATTCTAAAGAAGAAGAGCTGCATTAAAAGATTAAAAACTTGACGAATGTGCTATCTCCATTACGAAAGCTAGTTTTACCAGACTGAGCGCTTCCGTCTCGTACTTGATTCAGAGCATGCATGGAATTTTGTGCGTCGGAATTGTGTACACATGCTCGGAATTTATGACAACGGATTTTGTTGTCGGAAAATTTGAAAACCAGCTCTCAAATTTTGTTGGTCGGAAATTCCGACAAAAAATGTCCCATGGAGCCTACACAGGGTTGGAATTTCTGATAACAAGCTCACATTGAACATTTGTTGTCGGAAATTCCAATCGTGTGTACGCGGCATTAGTCAATACACCCCTGGATGGTTAGCAGTTCACTTTAAAGTGTTGTTGACTGCTAGGCAGATGCAGCGTAGTATAAATGCTTGCAAACTTGCATGTTTAAATATACACGTTTGGAAAAACATAAGCATGGGTGCATTTTAAGGAGTATCTCCAGTATAGTGCATATGGGCTTGGCTAAAGCCTGCAGGAGTAGTTTGGGGCCAACCACAGTTACGCAGGTGCATGCTGAACACGGTTGCTGAAACGCACGGTTGCTAAAGATACATGTTAAAGATACATGTTTTTACATATTTGCATAAATATACATGGTTATTAGGGATGAGCCTGATCTTCGAGTTGAACGTAAGTTCGACTTGAACATCGGGTGTTCACCTGTTTGCCAAATAGCGAACAATTTGCGGTGTTCGAGGCAAATTCAAAAGCCGCGTAACACCCTTTAAAGTCTATGGGAGAAATCAAAAGTGCTAATTTTAAAGGCTTATATGCATGGTATTGTCATAAAAAGTGTTTGGGGACCTGGGTCCTGCCCCATGGGGAAGCCATTGGGAAGTCCCCGTGTGTCAGAGGGGGCGGGGTCACCCAGGTATGTCACTGAAGGGCCTGGTATGGATTTTGAGGGGGACCCCTACGCCATTTTTTTTTTAAATTTGGGAAGGGTTCCCCTTAATAGCCATACCAGACCTGAAGGGCCTGGTATGGAATTGGGGGGACCCCCACGCAATGCAGGGACTGTTCTAAACACGGGAAAAATGCGCCACTTTACAGGCATACTATAGACACCCCCCAGGTACGAAATTTAAAGGAATATTTCACTTTTATTGTTTCACTTTAAGCATTATTAAAATCACTGCTCCCGAAAAAACGGCCATTTTTAAAACTTTTTTTTGCATGATACATGTCCCCTGGGGCAGGACCCAGGTCCCCAAACACTTTTTATGACAATAACTTGCATATTAACCTTTAAAATGAGCACTTTTGATTTTTCACGTTTGTGTCCCATAGACTTTAACGGTGTTCGCGAGTTCAAACAAATTTTTTGCCTGTTCACATGTTCTGCTGCGAACTGAACTGAGGGGGGGGTGTTCGGCTCATCCCTAATGGTTATACATGTTTGCATAAAGATACATGATCATGGTCGCACAAGGATGCATGGTTGCACAAGGATGCATGTTTATTCATGTTTGCATAAATATACATGGTTATACATGATTGCATAAAGATACATGGTTGTATAAAGATGAATGTTTAGACATGTTTTTATAAATATACATGGTGATACATGATCGCATAAAGATACATGATCGCATAAAGATACACGGTTGCATAAGGATGCATGTTTATACATGTTTGCTTAAATATACTTGGTTATACATGTTTGCGTGAAGATATGTGATCGCATAAGGATACATGATCGCATAAAGATACATGGTTGCATAAAGATGCATGTTTAGACATGTTTGTATAGATATACATGGTTTTACATGATCGCATAAAGATACATGATCTAATAAGGATACATGGTTGCATAAAGATGCATGTTTATACATGTCTGCAGATATATGTGTTGCGTAATGTTGCATAAACACGTTTCATAAACGCATGCTTGCTTATTGCGTAAATGCTTGTTTCCATGGGCACATATTGAACGGATGCTTGTTTACAGGGACGCACGCTTTCATATTTTACCCAAATGCATAGTTGCATAAGCACATGCTTCCGTTAACGCATGCTTCTATAGATGCATATTGCTTAAACACATGCTGGCATGTTTTTATTTGTACTGCATACGTATGTTTATTTACATTAAGCGGTACACATATGTACTTGTTTTCATGGGACTACATGCATATGGGCTTGTTTGCCTGGGGCTACATGCATATGTGCTTGTTTGCCTGGGGCATACTGAAGGGGTTGCATAGAGGTAAACCAACATTGTTTTAGGCCTGCATCCTTGGAGGACTGTATATTAGGTTGGTAATATAGTTGCTGCTAATCTACCTGTTAAACCAGTTAAATGGTTCCAGAAAAGAGAATTCAGCCAGGGGAGGCAGGGGCACCGCTCTCAGGTTCAGGGATCTGGTGGTGTCCACTCCCGATGGACAGTGGTGTCAGGTGCATCTGAGCCACTGTGGTGTTTGACATTGCAGTGTTTCTTGTCGCATTCATTTTCATCAGACTGCGGTCATGTCTGATCTCGGTTGATCGAAGCCTAAGAAGGATCAAGCCTGATTAGTATTTAGATGGGAGACTGCCCGGGAATACCAGATGCTGTAAGCTTTTCCCACCTGGGTGAGGGAGGCATCTGAGGCTGCTGTGTTTTGAGACTAGCTCAGGCCAGTAAATCTTAGGGCAGTCTCTGTGGTGGTTTGTTCCATCTTTAGCCAGCAGAAACCTGGTAGGTTAAGTGCACCTCTTGGGACTGTCTGGGTCTGTCACAGAGTTGTCAGTCTTTTGCCTTGCATTTGCTCTTGGAGCAGAAGTTATGGGCTCATTATTGTGAGATAATTAAATGGTAGCAGTTCCAAAACCAAAAAGGGACATGAGGTTGATCTTAAGATCACAAGCCGCTGAATGTCCTTCTGTTTCAGATAGGCTAGACTGTTCAGTGATGACCTCTCTGCAAGAGGTAGATTTTGGGGTCCGTAATCATCTGTAAACGCGCATCTTCATGTGGCGGTTTTGTTTCCAGGCTCAACAAAGATTTCTGTAATTGCAGTGGAAAGCCGTTTTTTTGTGAATCTTCCCTTTGGGTTGGCCACAGCTCTGGAGGGTTCACAAAGCAACTAGCCCCAGTGCTGAGCTTGCTGAAGACACCTCAATACTCATTACCTAATAATCTTTGCTCAGGAAACAGTCAATTCCAGGGGTTCCTTCAATATATTTCTATAGGAAGAAGCTGTGTTTAGGTCAGAGCATGTTCCCTACATACAGCCCTACTCCAGGTCTTGGTAGAGTTTCATTCTCTCTGTCTAGAACTTGAAGATCCATACATTGGATCGCCAGAAGGCTCTGTTTTCGGCGGTGTTGCAGAGCAAACAATTGGTGCTTGATATTCTTCCATTTCAGGAATTTGGAAAATAATAACCACTGATGCCAGTTTCTTTAAGTTGACTTGAGGCTGGCTACAGTTCAGTGGGCTTGGTCTCCACAGGAGAGAATACTGTCCAATAGCTTGGAATTTTTGGCCAGTATGCCTTGCTCTGGATTATAGGACAAACCTGTTGTAAATTCAATCTGGAAATGCCTCTGCAGGCATATATATATCAACCACCAGGGCGGCACCAGAGGTCATGTGACTCATGAAGGTGTACCACATACTGTCTGGGACAGTACTGTGCTGTCTCTATCACCAATACATATTCCAGGTATAGGATAGTGGCAAGGGGAACTCTGCAGGGGAATCTACTAAATTCCAAGTTCTACAACAGTTTGGGATAGGTGTGTCTGGGACAAGAGTCCCACTGCCAATAGGGGTACATGTATCGGTAACACCTTAAGATCTGGTCCTCCCTTATTTTACGTTTTTTCCCCATTTCAGATTCTGCCACATCTTTTGCGAAGAATCCGTCAGGTGGTAACACTGATTTTAGTGTTGGCCAATTTAGCCCAGGGGGCTTGGTACACTGACATAGCGAGTCTTGCGGGGGTTGCTCCTTGTACACTCCCATTCCAGCAGGACCTGATGGTCTTGAGTCCTGTATCTCAGCACTGTTGAGCCCCTGGAAGCCAGCTTCAGGGAACTTCAATTACAGTGTTTGAAAATATTTTTTTTGCCTGGGGTGAAGCCAGGAAGTGGCACCCGCAGAAATATGTGTGGGAAATTTTTCTTTCTTTTTCTTTCTCCAATCAGTAGAGGAAATGAGTTTGGCCTTAAGTACCATTAAGGGTCAGAGTTTGTGGTCAGAGTTCGTCCCTATCCATTTTTTTCCAGGGGCCGTTGTTTCTAACTCCTTATTTTATACCACCTGTCAGGCGGGGCTGTCCTTGGGACTTGAATTGATCTTGACTGTCCTTGCAGAGGCCACTTTTTGAACCAATCAGGGGATTCTATTGGTCCTTTTACCTCAGAAGGTGGCTTCTTTGGCTGTTATCACTTCACGAAGTGGAGTGTCAGAGTTGGCGGCTCTTTCATGCAAGGAGCCATTCTTGGGCTTGCATCATAAGGTGATGTTGCATCCTCATCCATTTTTATTGCCTAAAGTGGTTTCTACTTTTCACTTGAATAAGGACAGTGTCTTGCCTTTTATTTTTCTCCTAATCCACAGTCGGCAGGAGAAAGATCGCTACCTACTCTAGAGGTAGTTCAGACGCTCAGGGTCTGCTTGTCTAGTAGAGTAGTTAAGTTGTCGGCACAAGTCAGGAATTCTGGTTTGTGCTGCCAGAAGGGCATCCAAGTCGAATATTTAGCAGTGGATCTGCCAGTTTATCAATGATGCCTATGGTTAAATGGCAAAAACTCATTTTTTTCTGGGGAGAGATTCTCTACCAAGTGTGGGAGTATCTTGGGCCATCCATCATCGGCTGTCAGTGGCCCAGGTGTACAAGACCACTATTTGGTCTTTTGTTTATACATCTACAGGATTTTTATCAGGTCGATGTCAATAACGTAGAAGATACTGCCTTTGGCCTCAGCGTATTACAAATTGTATAGTAGGTCCTTCTCTGGTGGCAGTTTCTATGATGGTGTCTCCCTCCCCTCAGGGGCATTGCTTTGGGACATCCCAGATAGTAATTACTATAGCTGCTCTGTGTCCTGTGATGTACGATAAAGAAAATAAAATTTTTCCTACAGCTTACCTGTAGCATTTTTTTCTTGGAGTACATCACGGGACACAGAGGTCCCTCCCCTCTTTTTGGGAATTGCTTGCTACAAAACTTAGGTACTTCCTGTAGGGAAGGGGAAATATAGAGGGGGACTTCCTGTCTTTTTGGGGTGCCAGTGTTCATTCACCTATAGGTGGAGTATAACCCAGATAGTAATTGCTATAGCTGCTCTGTGTCTGATGTACTCCAATAAAAGCATTCTACAGGTAAGCTGTAGGAAAAATCCTATTTTTCTATCAAAAACTCTTCTATGTGTTCTTTTATTAAACTCTCCTGTATCTTCCTAACTATAGATAGTTAAATTAACCGGTCTGTAGTTACTTGGTGAAGACTTTGATCCCTTTTTAAATATAGGCACTACATTGGCCTAACCCCAATTCAGAGGTACCATTCCAGTCACTAAAGAGTCTCAAAAAATTAGAAACAATGGCTTAGCTATAACAGAGCTCAACTCTTTGAGGACCCTTGGATATAAGCCACCTGGTCCATGTGCTTTATTCACCTTTATTTTGTCTAAATGTTTCTGGACCATGTCAATTTTGAGCCAATGTGGTTTTGTGGCTATGTCAATGCTGTCCCCATTAAGGATTTCAGCTTCATTTTCTTTTGTATACACATAGCTGAAAAAGGTGTTTGATAAATTTGCCTTTTCTGTGTCCCTAATAACCTACTTAAAATGATCTAGTAAAGGGCCTAAATGCTCAGACCTGACCTTTTTACTGTTAATATATTTGAAGATTTTTTTTGGGGGGTGGGGGTTTATCCTACTCTCTTTTTCAACCTGACGTTCATTTTTGCAGTATTGATTACTTTTTTATATATATTGTTAAATTCTTTGTAACTTTTAAATGATGATAGTGTTCCTTTATTTTTATATTTTTAAATGCTCTTTTCTTATTATTTATATCTATTTTTACTTTGGACATGAGCCACATAGGTATTATTTTTAGACTTTTAAAATGATTGCCCATGGGAATATATTTTTCAGTGCATTTGCATACAATCGATATGAAGCATTCCCATTTCTGTTCTGTGTTCTTTAACCCCTTTGCACCTAAGGTTAAAAAAATGTTTTAATGCCTAAGCACAGTTTTGCAACTTTGAAACTTTGACATGTGTTAGTAAAACCGTACATATCCTCACAATTACCTTGTGCATCCATGTGGATTATACTGCATTTTTTTCAGGACAAATTGGACTTTCATTTGTTGGTAAATGGTAATGTATATTTCCTGATTTCTTTTCTATTATCAAAGGAAAACTGTCCCAAAAGAGTAAAAAAATAAATATTTTTTTTTTTAAAGTTAGCTGTATATTTCTTGCTACTACCAAAACTTTACCACAAGAAACAACCCAAAATAAATTCTCCTGCTCCTGACAATCGTAGGGATACCACATATGTGTATGTTAGTTGTTGTTTGTACCCATATTACAGCTCAGAAACAATAGTGCGCATTTTGCTTTTTTTTTATCCTACCTAAAACACACTAACTGACACTGATACTAAAAAAAATAAAAATCCTGCCCAAAAAAATACTGACCCTGACCTTTGACCCTGGACTTGACCTTTGACCTTGACCCAAACACTAACCTTGGCACTGACCTAGATCAAACCTTGATCGTTTTTTTTGTATTTTTTTTTTTGTATTTTTTTTATTATTATTATTACATTTTTTTACACACGGTTGTTTATTCTTTTTCCTCAATTCAGAGAGAGAAAACACGGGGATGGGCTTCAAAGTGACTGATCACTATGATAGCCAATCAGAGGCTATCACAGTGATCAGGTAACCTGGAATCAGGAGCTGTCAGTGAGACCCCAGTCTCTATGCTGGCAGCGCGCTTCCAGCACAAAGACAGATACGCAAATATGCGGCCCCACGGAAAAAGCCCAGTCCAGTGAGGCCGCATATTTGCATACACTCAGCACCAAGGGATAATGACAACATGCTCTCCCAGTCTAAATCTTGTAGAACAGAACTTGGAAAATTAGCTCTGTTAAAATTAGGATTTTGTTATCTTTCCAGTATGTTTGTTGTTTACAGCTAACATTAAATGAAATCATGGTATGGTCATTGCTACCCAATGGCCATATACGGTCATTGCTACCCAATAACTGAACATCGGTAATAAGTTCCGCATGGTTTGCAATTAACAGATCCAGCAGAGCATCATTCCTAGTTGTGGCCTCTATGAACTGTACCATAAAATTGTCTTGTAATAGGTTTATAAATTTCCACCTTTTTACTGTTCCAGCATGGCTATTACTTCAGTCCATTTGCCCTTGCAGCCCTTTCTATCTGTGCAAAAAGCTTTCTACCTCCTCATTAACACTGGGTGGCCTTTTAACAAACTCCAATACTTACCTTCGAAGTACGCACACCCCATAATGCTTCAGCATCATCACACTCTCCAACAACAAGGTCCTCTTTCACAGTCACTTTGAGATCACTTCTCACATAGAGATGGACACCACCACATTTCCGTTTTACCTTGTCTGTCCGAAAGAGAGCATAGCCAGTAATATTAATAGCCCAGTCATGTGGAGAATGAAGTCAAGATTCAGCAATACCAATTAAATTAGAAGAGAAGCTGGACATCGCATTGTGGCTGACTAGGCTGTATATTGCACTGTTGCTGACTGAATAACTATGGGTCTAGTGAGGTTTAGAAACCCATGCTTACCAATCCTGCATTCCATACACCTTTTATGTCAGAAATATTTTATATTGCATAATGGGATTCTTAAATTATATAAATTTAAGATGTGAACAATAAACCAGAAATTACCGTACTTATCAGCATATAACACGCACTTTTTTCCCTGAAAACAGAGGGTAAACCGTGCCTGCGCGTTATATGCCGATATCTGTTTTTTTTACCAATGGCGGGTGGAGTTTGAGCGGTACGCCCGGGTGCCACCCATTGGGAGGGTGTCAGGCCGGCTGCCCCGCCTCTCCTGGCCCTGGGACATCGCTGCCAGCACTCTCCAAACTTCAGAAAACACCACTGCCAGCCCCCTCCCAAACTGCTCTCCCCGGGACACTATCAATGCAAATCCAAACCTCCAAATCTCTCCACCAACGCCGCTCATTCTGGCTGCTCTCCTCCTCCCTCTCCACTCCCTCCTCAAGTGTAGATTTTGACTGGAGGAGGAGAGGGGTCATGTGACCATCAATGAAAAAGAGGAGAGCAGTCACATGACCGGGTCCACGGCGCCAATGGAGGTATTCAATAGCTCCGATCCACAATGAGTGACACAGGAGGAGCGGTGCACGAGAAGGGGCCGGCTGCGATGCCCTCTATACTCCAGAGCATGCTGGCAATGCAAGCAATGCTGGCAATGCCTTCCAAGGAGACTGGAGGTCTCCTGGGAGTGCAGAGGAGGAAGTGAGGCTTTATAATGAATGAGGTCTGTGTACTACTATGAGGGGGTCTGTGTACCATGCGGGGGTCTGTGTACCATGCAGGGGTCTGTCTGTTATGCAAGGGTCTGTGTGTACTATGCAGGGGGCTCTGTGTGCTATGCAGGAGGTCTGTGTGTTATGCAGGGGGCTCTGTGCACCATGCAGGGGGCAGTGGAAAGGTTTTTTTCCTGAAACTTCCCTCTTAAAGTTAAGGTGCGTGTTATACACCTGTGCGTGTTATACGCCGATAAATATAGTAGTCATTTCTTCTACCTCATCATTTGTAGTTTTATTACTGTAACCAAAATTTCTCTGTCTTGTCTCACGCATTGCATACATCTCCTATATAGAAGACATACATACAGTACATCTCCATCTTTTCATGTAATAACATCCACCTATGATTTTGTTACATGTTTTCTCTTTCTCTTTTTCAGTTCTCTAACAATGTCTTTTCAAAGAAAATTCACTTTACTTGATGTCAAATGAACTGAGAATACAAAGGCATAAAAAATGTACATAACTAAAAACAATATTTACTCTATATCAGGGGTCTCCAACCCCCGGGCCGCGGCCCACTACCGGGCCGCAGCCTGTTTACAGGTGGGCCACGAAGTCTCCACAATCTGAGGTGCGGCGGTGGCAGGCAGGCAAAGAGATCACCGCCAACACCGCACTTCCGCCCACACAGCTCCGCCGCTACACTGTTGGGGGTGAAGCAGGCGAGCAGAGAGCTGAAATCATCTCTCACCACCCGCCCCACATCACCGCTGTTCTCTCTCTCTCACGTGGAACCCACCACTCCACTGCACTGCCTCTTGGCTTAGTGACAATTTGCATCTAGGAGGCAGGAGACAGTGGCATGTGGCAATCTGCATCCGGTGGCATGTGGCAAGTGACTGTCGCAATCTGCATCTGGTGGCAATCTGCATCTGGTGGCATGTGCAATCTGCATCTGGTGGCATGTGCAATCTGCATCTGGTGGCATGTGGCAAGTGACTGTGGCAATCTGCATCTGGTGGCAATCTGCATCTGGTGGCATGTGGCAAACTGCATCTGGTGGCATGTGGCAAGTGACTGTGGCAATCTGCATCTGGTGGCAATCTGCATCTGGTGGCATGTGGCAATCTGCATCTGGTGGCATGTGGCAAGTGACTGTGGCAATCAACATCTGGTGGCATGTGTCAATCTGCATCTGGTGGCAATCTGCATCTGGTGGCATGTGACTGTGGCAATCAACATCTGGTGGCATGTGGCAATCTGCATCTGGTGGCAATCTGCATCTGGTGGCATGTGACTGTGGCAATCTGCATCTGGTGGCAATCTGCATCTGGTGGTATGTGGCAATCTGCATCTGGTGGCAGGTGATGTGGCAAGTGGCAATCTGGTGATAGGCACCATGGCAAGCTGCATCTGGTGGCAAGTGACAAGCTTCATCTGGTGGCAGATTCTGTATTATGGTGAATTGAACTATTTAATTTTATATTACAATATAATAAGAAAAATAATGTGCTTCAATCATCCTGACACCATATTAACCATGGTGTTGTGCTGATTGAAGTGCTAACACCAGCCTTTTTCTGACAAATTGGCCGCAAAAACATCGTCACCCAGAACCCCCCCCCCCCTCCCCCTCGGGCCTTGGCACAATTTTCATCCACAATGCCGGTCCCCGGTGCCAAAAAGGTTGGGGACCACTGTTCACTGCATCAAAGTCTTTACAAGGCTCTCACATATCTGTGTTTACTTCATAGCAATCTTTTACATCACTCTTTGTAAGCTGAACTTGAACACTCTCTGTCACAAGAGACTTTTAAAACAGCAAATGGGGACCCCTTCCCTGGCCTGATATCATCAGCCATGCATTCCAAGGCTTTCATTTAACTTGCTCAGCACCAACCATGCCAGAGCAAGCTGCAGAGTGATGAAGAAACATAGCCTCCAAGACTTCTAGAAGTGCTAGAGGTGGCTGAGATATGTTTGATGCCTAAGTTTACTCCATATATTCAGATTGTATAATGGGGACAGGGTCTCTTTAAGGACCAAAGCTTCTTTACTTCTCTGGACAATGATGTGACCTCATCATGTTGACACCACTGTTGCAGATATTTTAGATGTTGTAATTAACACAGAATTCCTTCTAGATAATAGTTGCTAAGAGTGTTTTTTGCTACTAATTAGGCTAGTTCATTTATCCTCTAACCACATCACGAAGCACATGGTCATTAAGACTTATTAGTCACATCAAACTGATATACACTATATTAGCAAAAGTATTGGGAAGCCTGCCTTTACACGCACATGAACTTTAATGGCATCCCAGTCTTAGGCCATAGGGTTCAATATTGAGTTAGCCCACCCTTTGCAGCTATAACAGCTTCAACTCTTCTGGAAAGGCTGTCCATAAGGTTTAGGAGTGCATCTATGGATATGTTTGACCATTCTTCCAGAAGCACATTTGTGAGGTCAAGCACTGATATTGGACGTGAAGGCCTGGCTAGCAGTCTTTTAATTCATCCCAAAGGTGTTCTATCGGGTTGAGGTCAGGACTCTGTGCAGATTCGCTTGTGCACTGGTGCACCTTCATGTTGAAACAGGAAGGGGCCATCCCCGAACTGTTCCTACAAAGTTGGAAGCATGAAATTGTCCAAAACGTCTTGGTATGCTGATGTCTTAAGAGTTCCCTTCACTGGAGGGGCCAAGCCCAACCTCACATTATATTCCCCCCTACACTAAATGATTTAGACCAGTGCACAAAACAAGGTCAATAAAGACATGGGTGAGCGAGTTTGAGGTGGAGGAACTTGACTGGCCTGCACAAAGTCCTGATTTCGACCCGATAGAATGCCTTTGGAATGAATTAGAGCGGAGACTGTGAGCTGGGCCTTCTCGTCCAACATCAGTGCTTGACCTCACAAATGCGCTTCTGGAAGAATGGTCAAACATTCCCATAGACACACTCCTAAACCTTGTGGACAGTCTTCCCAGAAGAGTTGAAGCTGTTATAGCTGCAAAGGGTGAGCCAACTCAATATTGAACCCTATGGAATAAGACTGGGATGCCATTAAAGTTCATGTGTGTGTAAAGGCAGGCGTCCCAATACTTTTGGTAATATAGTTTAGCTGCAGGATTTATGTCTTCCATGAGCACTTCAAGATATCTACTGTTTTTGTGCTATCAAGCGATCAATCACAGTATTTTAAACAGATCCCAAGCAGAAGAATATTCTTTTGACATTTGAAATGTTTACAGTTCATGAGCTTAGCAATTAATTTTCTGGATGTCATGAATCTCTTGTGACCATCTACTTATGAAATGACTGGGGATTGCTACTTCACAACAGCATGTACAGAATGTCTTGCCCAAACCAACATACTGTGCAAAACCGCATACTTCCAGTAAAAAAATAATTGCATAAACTATTATTTGCATAATTCACAATTTGTGTAGGTTATTTCTCCATTTACAGCATTTGGAAAAAAAGTTAGCACAGCCTTTCTCAATTAGGGTACCTCATGAGGTTGCTAGTGGTTCCCTAAGCAGTGAGCAATAGCAAATTGATCTCCTACTTACAGTACAATGGCCACCAATGCCAAGAGGCATGTCTACACAGACCATGAATGTTCGGACTCTGAATCTCAACCTTTTTCAATCAAGGCACCCTTTAAAAATTCCCACAATCTTGAGGCACCCTGTTCTAAAAAGTAAAAAAACTAAACTTATGCCCCGTACACGCGGTCGGAATTTCCGACAGAAAATACGTCCAAAACTCAGACGGATTTAGATCTGCAGTGAATCAAGTACGAGACGTCGTACGTGTTGTCCCATTGTATGTGTTGTACATCACCACTTTCTTGACGGTCGGAATTTGGTGTGACTGTGTGTATGCTAGACAGCTTCAGCGGAATTCCGTCGGAAAAACCTTCAGAATTTATTCCGACGGCAAAACCGATCGTGTGTACAGAGCATAATAGTTTTACATTACACAGCAGCATCTACACATATAGAACACACAACATTGGAGGTGATTCTTACAAAGGAAATATACTTTTGCACACTAATACTGATTAGTATTCCAGCATTTCTCTTCTCCCTGAGTTTCTCACACTCTTTGAGCCAACGTGACTCCAGTGCTGATGGTGAGGGATAGGGAAGGGGCAAACAAGGATATCCTCAAGTGTCCGTATGCTACTTATCAACTGATGACGTCATCAACTGTTAGGACACTTGCAACTGTCCTACATGGTGCCTAAGGTGTAATGATGCACAATAAAAGCCTATGGCTTTTAGTAACAAAGAAGGCAGGCTTGATCCACTTGCTGTTTTGTTGACAATTTTTGGGCATTTTGGGGCAATCTTTAAGCATTTTGCCAAGGCACCCATTAAAAATCCACTAGGCCCCCCCACGCTGATGTGCTGTAAACTGTAAGTAACATTATTTGTAGCGGGGGTCCCTCAAGACCTGAAATTTTTTTTTCAAGGATTCCTCTGGAGTAGAAGAGGTTTGAATATGATGTTAAGTTAGAAGGCTGGCCATTGGCTAGCCTGTATTTGTAGGAGGAGTCGGGCCATATAATCCCCCCTCCTCCCCTACGTTCTCGTCGGGTTGCATTTCCTGGTTCCCTCCCGCCCATTCCCATTTTTTCCATATTTCATACTCAGGGTATACCCTCTTTTAAGCTTACTCTCACATGCGACCATGCCACTCCTCAGGTCACCATAGTTGGGGTTTACGTCTCCTCCAGTATCCTGACTCTGACTACAAATTACAACATATGAATTGGTCATTTATGTGGGAACAGTATAACAGTTATCAGCATTTCAGCTCTGATCCTTTAGTTGTCCGTATTTTTGCAAACCGTACAAAAGTTATATGGGGGTCTGCACTGCATTTGATGAAATGAATGTGTACCCCTAATTGTGGCCCACGAAAGGGGTCTCTGGCCAAGACAGGAGACGGCTGTATACGGCTGAATGCGCAGCAAAAAGGAATATTAGCTCATTGCCCTGCCAATAACTGGATCGCTGGCAGGCGGCAGTACTTGGCTACAACTTTCTGTCGACAAGTAAAAATATGTAACAATCAACATTCTCCAAGTTTCCTCTTTAATGGTCTTCATTATTCATGTAACAAGATAAGGGATGAAAGCCCATCGTGTCCTTAATCATTGCTAGACAAGCATAATAAAATGTATCTGTAGAACTCACTCCTTAGGGAGCTGCTGAGATGTTCAGGTTTCTACGTCTTCACAGTGGTGACCCATCCTAAATGTACCCAATACTCATCAGCACACCAGTAGAGGTAAATGGGCTTTATTTAACCACTTCAGCTCTGGAAAGATTTACCCTCTTAATGACCAGGCCATTTTTTGCGATACGGCACTGCGTCGCTTTAACGCACAATTGCACGGTCATTCGACATTGTACCCAAACAAATATGATGTCCTTTTTCCCCCACAAATAGAGCTTTCTTTTGGTGGTATTTGATCACCTCTGCGGGTTTTATTTTTTTTCCGCTATAAATAAAAAAAGAGTGAAAATTTTGAAAAAAAACAATATTTTTAAATTTCTCTTTTAATACATATCTAAAAAAAATATAAAAAACAAATTTCTTCATCTTTTTAAAAGTAATATGTATTCTTCTAAATATTTTTGGTAAAAAAAATTGCAATAAACCGATATTGATTGGTTTGCACAAAAGTTACAGCGTCTACAAAATAGGGGATTGATTTTTTTTTTTTTTTTTTTTTTTTTTACTGGTAATGGCAATGATTTGCGATTTTTAGTGGCGCTGTGACATTGCGGCAGACAAATCTGACCCTAAGTGACACTTTTTGGGGACCAGTGACATTATTACAGTGATCAGTGCTAAAAAAAAATGCACTGATCAAAGTATAAATGACACTGGCAGGGAAGGGGTTAACACTAGGGGCGAACAAACGGTTAACTATGTTCCCTGGGTGTGTTCTAACTGTGTGGGGGATGAGCTCACCTGGAGAACTAAGATATCGCTGCTCCTGATCACTAGGAACAGCAGATCTCCATGTTGTCCCCTGTCAGAACGTGCATCCACCTTGTTTACATAGGTAGATCCCCATTCTGCCTCTCTGTGAAGCGATCACGGGTGGCCGGCGGACATTGGGTCTGCCGGGCACGCTCACCGGCTGGTCCTTTGCACCACGGGCGCGCATGCCCACATTATCTATTGCATGAAACAAAGAACAGGTACATCGTTTTGTGCAATAAAGCTGACCTACCGCAGTATATGTACTGTGGCTGGTCGGCAAGTGGTTAAAGAGGTATCAAAGCCATGAGCAAACATTTATTATATTGCAGCCTACCAATTTTTAAATGTGGTGGCTACACTAGTTTTCCTTCCCCCCCCCCCCCAGATTAACATTGCTGCTGTCCAAAGGTGTGTCTGTTGCTCCTTCATACAGAGTGGGGGCACGCTGATACAATAGGCATGTTACTGGGCAGAAAACTAGATGTAAACAGGGGAAGAAAACCTAAAGACAGAAAACTAACGCAGCCACCACTCTAATACAAGAGGCGTGTTACCGGCCAAAACACCAGATTTAAAATGAGGGAAAAAAGCCTAAAAACAGAAAACGAATGCAGCGACCGCATCTGTTAGTAATTTACAATATAGTAAATATTTGGTTTTAGATTTAATACCACTTTTAGAAAGAATTAAATGTTATTAATGAAATGGTTAAGGCAGTATTGCACCACCAAGACAACCTTAACCATTTAAAAACCAAATACTGCTATAACTGGATATAAGGGTCAGCTATATGACCATATGCATATCAATACCCCTAAGTGTGCCAGTGGGGATCTAATAAACAGTCTGCCAGTGGTGGGGCCCAAGAACTTCCATTAGAGTGCCCTCCCTCTCTTGAGAGAACGTAGTTGTAATCCAAAGGAAATATCCCATGAGTCCCAGGTCGACTCTCCAGTACAAATACAAGTAGCCGGAGGTTAGGAGAGAGGTCAAATGGGCTTCTCTCTCAAGCCTGCATCAGCTGGTTTGTCAGCTTCTCCCTTAAAGTCTGCAGGCCCTTAGAACCCTTTCACACTACAGTGCGTCTGTAGTGTATAAAGTGCCAGTCTTTTTTGCCGTGCTTTAGCTGTGCTTTAGCAGTGCTTTTGCTGTGCTTTTTGGCCGATAGCAGGGCGGTTTTTACCTTTTAAAAAAGGGTAAAAACAAAATAGGTAAAAAGTCCTATTTTGGAAGTGCTACCCATTCAGTGCAATGGGCAGGGGTGTCTCATCTCATCCGATCCACCAAGACGGATCGCGAAAATATCGCCATATGTCTGATTTTAGCAGATCGGATGGCAGACAGGTGTCAGCGGACACATCTCCGCTAACATCTGTCTCCCCCTAGGAGTCAATGGATGGCCGCTCCGAACCGCCTAAAAACAGACAAGCGGATCCGAGCGGGCTTGCCATGTGAAAGGGGCCTTACAGATTTCTTAGGAATCCCTCTCAGTGCAGATGGCCAGGCCTCTGTGATCAGCAATAAAACCCAATCTGGCCCAATTCACAGCTCTCCCTGCAGCTTCATCTAGTAGGGCAGCTCTGCACACAGCACTCACTGAGCCTGGCAACCTGCAAGTCTCTTACTCCTGCTTTGTTATACAGTCCCCTGGCAGCTCAGCCAACTCAGCCGGCAGGCATAGCAAATCTTGTGGCTCTCTTCTCTGGCTCCCCTCCAGGGTCTTCTTCTTTTCCCCAGTCTGGTGAGCGGGGGTCAAAGTCTGGTCCCACCAGTGGCTATTAGGAGTCCTTTTCTATTTTCTCACTGCAATAAGTCCAGTCATGGTGGGGAGAGAGGCAAACAACTCTGTAGCCATAGGATTGCCCAAGCATCACAGCTTCTGTCTCTTAAAGCAGTGGTTCTCAACCCTGTCCTCAAATACCCCCAACAGACCATGTTTTATGGATTTCTCTTAGATAAAACAGCCATTGACTCTGATTTAAAGCACCTGGGCAAGATAAAGGAAAACCTGCAAACATGGCCTGTTGGGAGTACTTGAGGACAGGGTTGAGAACCACTGTCTTAAAGGGCTGCCAGTCAGGGCTACACTTCATAGCAATCAAGCATTCCTAACATTTTCACCAGAAGTAACAATATATGAGGAACATACTAAACAAATCAAACCACAAAAGTGTATTGAACATGTTTACGAACTGCCAAGGTTTACTTGGTTTTGGGTTGACTAATAATAATGCCCAGAAATGACTGGACTAACCTAGTGTTTACCTATATCCGGGGTCTCCAAACTTTTTAAACAAAGGTCCAGTATACTATAGTTCAAACTTTAGGAGGGCCAGACTGTGGCCAGTGGGGGAAGAAAATGTCCTGGCATCAGTGGAATTGAAAAATTCCCCATGATTGGAATTAAGGGGAGGTAATAGTGCTCCATCATTGGTATCAATGGGAGGAATAGTTTTTCATTGTTGGTGTCAGTGGGAGAAATAGTGCCTCATTATTGATAACAGTAGGAGGAATAGTGCCTCATCATTGGTGTCAGTGGGAGAAATAGTGCCCCATCATTGGTGTCAGTGGGAGGAATAATGCCCCATCATTGGTGTCAGTGGGAGAAATAGTGCCTCATTGTTGGTATTAATGGGAGGAATGGTGCTCCATCAGTGGTGTCAGTGTGAGGAATAGTGCCCTATCATTGGTGTCAATCAGTGGAATAGTGTCCCGTCATTGGTATCAGTGGAAACAAATAGTGCCCCATCATTGGTGTCAGTGGGAGGAATAGTGCCCCATCATTGGTATCAGTGGGAGAAACAGTGCCCCATCATTGGTGTCAGTGAGAGGAATAGTGCCCCAATGCCCCATTGTTGGTGTCAGTGAGAGGAATAGTGCCCCAATGCCCCATCATTGGTGTCAGTGAGAGGAATAGTGCCCCCTCATTGGTATCAATGGGGAAAATAGTGCTTCATCATTGGTATCAATGGGAGTAATAGTGTCCCATTGTTAGTGTCAGTAGAGGACTAATGCCCCATTGTCAGTGTTGGTTGGTAGGAACTATGCCTCACTGTTGCTGACTGTGGGGGAATTACTGCCCCAAGGGCTGGATAATAGCAAGCAAGGGCCGTATCCAGCCCCCGAGCTGCAGTTTGGAGTCCACTGATTTATATAATACCCATTATCCACACTCTAATGTTTACCTTCTTTCACTTCTGTGCTGCCCATTCTTTGAGAGTGTCTACTAAATGACTGCAAACTTTGGGGGTGTTCTGTTCAATCCCCCAGTAGAGTGTGAGAATTGTATAGTAGTTTTATTTTATATTTTCTTTATCACGGTCAGGACTCCAAAATCATTACATTTTACCCAAGCAAGATACAAAAAATTGCTTACACAAATATACACTTTGGAGTAAACAACTATAGTAAAATAAACCCAAAACCATAATTGCCTCCCCTTTAGGATCCTTGAGCCAGCAGAGATATTACAGGCAATGTTTAGAGCTGTATAGCAGTGCACTCTCTTTCCCCCCGGGTACACGAGATGCA
Source organism: Aquarana catesbeiana (assembly GCF_042186555.1). Lineage (NCBI taxonomy): Eukaryota > Metazoa > Chordata > Amphibia > Anura > Ranidae > Aquarana > Aquarana catesbeiana. The sequence goes on along the minus strand of NC_133325.1, from coordinate 108,603,394 downwards.
CCTTAATTGTCCTTTTTTAAAACTTTCTGTTCTTTCAGAGCTGAACGGACAAACTGGTGAGGAAATGAGTGGTGGGTGAAACCAGAGCAAGCGGCAAAGAGATGCAAGCATACTGGATGCTGAAGATTCCAGTGGTGGGTGTAAGTCTGCAAGAAATGGAAGACTGGAATCACTTTAGTTGGCACTTTTCCAAGATGTCTTTTTTAAACATTTCTATTTAACTTTAGAAAAAATGTTGTTTTAACCTGATGCAGACTCCTAAACCTCAAATTCATTTGTAAATTAAAAGTTGGCCTCACACCAGTTGGATCAGCAACATTTTATCAAAAGCTTTGTGAGGGACTTTCTAAACAATCCATTCAGTTTATATTCAGTGAGGCAGGCCAACACACTACATAGTAGTTTGTACATTTTTGTTGTGGGCCAGATTTACAGTAATCTGATCCCTAAAGCAAACCATCAATAGAGAAAAACAACTTCTACAAAGCAGTTCAGGGGTGTTTTCCACCTCATTTTTCTATATATTTTGATATATACAGTATCTCACAAAAGTGAGTACACCTCTCACATTTTTGTAAACATTTTATTATATCTTATCATGTGACAACACTGAAGAAATGACACTTTGCTACAATGTAAAGTAGTGAGTGTACAGCTTGTATAACATCTGTCACCTCGACTGTGTACCGGACCCGGCTTGTATCCTGTTCTTGCTTCAGTCTTACGTTCCTGTACCTGCTCTGCCCAGCTGTTGATACCCCCTGGCTTATGTTCCGGCTACGCTCCTGCCTACTGATCCAGCGACACGGAGGTCCAGTTCCCAGTGCCTGCCCAGTGACCTATGGCCATCGGGTTCCTGTCAAGCCTCAGCTGGTGCCACCTGCTATACCAGCCCTCATGCCACTCTGTGTCCTACACTCCCTGTCATAACTATCAGGGGCATTAGACAGGAGGTGCAAGAGAATCCCTCTCTACAGCTCGATCTCCACCAGGTACGTGACAGTACCACTCAGCCAGATGTCAGAGATCGAGAGAGGGGCTTCACCTCTGGAGACGCTGTGCCAGCAACTTGCTGTAGGTGTGGCGCTATTCCTCTTAAAGGGACTGGATTATTTAAAGTGCTTAAAATAAAGTGCTAAAAGTGTATAAAAAAAAAACAATGTAGAAATTTGATTAAATGTGTGTGACAGTCTTTTCATATGGTTAAAGTGATTAGTGCTTATGTGTTACACCCTCTGAAGGGTGCAACACTAGATTAAAATTGCCTTCAGGGTTAATGAGGACATATGCTGATGGCGCATATGAAAATAGCAGCCTCTCTGTGCTCACACTCCTATTAAGCATGCATCAAATGTGTTGATGAAAAAGTGAGGGAGTTTAACCCCCTGTTAAAACATGCTTGATTACATAAACTTATGTTTACAGCAAACAGTGGTTATAATTAATAAAAATGTAATTAAAAGAAAAGTGCATCAAAAATTATAAAAAAACTAAAAAATATGTAAACAATATTATTAATGCAGTGATAGACGAAAATAAACAAAGTGACTTGTGCTCTCAAAAGTGTCCAGTGCTTTGAAAAAATAATGCTTTTTCCTATTCTTATCCTCTTGAGTGGTAATAGTGCTGGTGATCTTATCCGTGCTCTTATTATGGTTGCACTCACCAAAAAGCCTTACCCCCCCAGGGGTACTGCACAGCCACAGTATGTGCCACTGTGTAGCCATCTGGAAACAATCAAACGATCTGTGGTTTGCTAATAGTGTTCCGCCAGATTACCATATGGAGAAGAGAAGAATGCCCATAGCATAATACCGCTTAAAAACTGTAAGTTTATTAAAAAGTTGGAGATATACTCACATTTCGTTTAGGAATTACAGGCAGATAATGAAACAGGCGCCGAGAAAAAAGCAAACATCTACGGCCCTGACCGGAAGTGACGCAAAGACGTTCTGTAACTCCGCCCTATGCAGTTTGTCATTCAAGACATCATCTGGAGCGTCCATCTTGCTACACATCCTGTCATTTTATAGTGTGCGATGTTCCTAGTAGGCCTAAGCATAGTACTACAGCGGGAGATATTGAAGACCGAAGTCCATTCTTACAGCGGCCATTTTAATAAGATTTTGAAGACCGAAGCCCATTTATATATGGAGAACAATGCACTTACAGTCTATCTGAATAGATATATATGCCATCATGTTAGGCCTTATAAATCCCGTGGGTGTGTATTGAATATGATAGAGGTAATCACCACCATTCTCAGTGGGTCATTTACACTTAAAAGAGACTCCCCACAACACAAAAGATTTGGCTGCCATAATTAAGTATTCGTATATTTACCAGAAGCTGTAAGATTGGTTCTAATCGGGGTCATTGTACACTGATTTCCAATCGGGGGTCACTACACACTATAAAAACCAAACTTTTGTACCTTTAATAAACTTTAATCTTTAGATATATTGTCCACTATATAGTGTATTAGTATATATACAATCCTAAAATTGACTTAAATATAGTTGCAAATCCAATACAAGTAAAAATATAAAGAGCCTGGTATTTATCACTATGACGAATAATTTGATAAAATAATAACAAAAACATCAATAAAAATAAAATGAATTACCAATGGTTTATAGCAATATGGAACATTTAATCACTTCAGTCCCAGAAGATTTTACCCCCTTCCTGACCAGAGCACTTTTTTCGATTTGGCACTGCGTCGTTTTAACTGACAATTGCGCGGTCATGCAACGTTGTCACGACCAATCAATATACGCTTATTGCAATTTTTTTTACCAAAAATATGTAGAAGAATACATATCGGCCTAAACTGAGGAAAAAAAAAATTTTTATATATTTTTGGGGGATATTTATTATAGCAAAAAGTAAAAAACATTGCGTTTTTTTCAAAATTGTCGCTCTTTTTTTGTTTATAGCGCAAAAAATAAAAACCACAGAAGTGATCAAATACCACCAAAGGAAAGCTCTATTTGTGGGAAAAAAGGATGTCAATTTTGTTTGGGCCTAACACGAGGGCAAATATATTACGGCCGCCTTGAGAACGGACTTCGGTCTTCAAAATCTCATCAAAAGTGGCCGCCGTAGTTCTATGCGCAGGCTCACTAGGGACACCGTACACTATAAAATGATGGGAGGTGTAGCAAGATGGACGCTCCAGATGATGTCTTGAATGACAAAACATGTAGGGCGGAGTTACAGAACGTCTTTGTGTCTCTTCCGGTCAGGGCCGTAGATGTTTGTTTTTTTCTCGGCGCCTGTTATTTCATTATCTGCCTGTAATTCCTAAACTGTGAAAAGATATATAATCTAAATATATAAACAGGCACTGATGGTGAACAAATATTTAGGTAATGTAATGTGAATGAAGCTGCTATACACAAAGTGCTAAACACTTAAACATAATAAAAATACATAAATACAGCGCTCACAAACACAAACCCATCATAAGTGAAAATAACAAAAACATAAAGTCCATAAAAAACTGAGAAAATGCTTCACATCTGGTGTGCAAAAAGTGCAGAAAAAATGTTACAGAAAAAAGTTGCAGAAAAACTTTTTCAGGCGTACCAAAACACCCCCACATGTGTCCCCACACACCAGATCACAACGACACCCAGCTTTTCAGTCTGACATCACGACTCCGCCCACCAAGCCCTGGACAACAGACCTGCCCACAGAATCCGGAGTATTGCAGGGCTCCAAACAGGGAGGTGGGAACTTCCCAACAGATCTTATATTCATCAGCTGTCTCGCACAGGAGATTCTCGGAGCTCCAGCGTCCAAAGGTCCAAAGGAAAACCTTGCTTTCCACTAAGCACGATTCGTCTGTCTCGCCTCTGTTTGCTACAGTTTCACGTTACAAAGGCTAAAAAGTGTGGATGTAAACCTTTGGACGCTGGAGCTCCGAGAATAAGTAGATAAATAATCCAGTCCCTTTAAGAGGAATAGCGCCACACCAACACCCTTCACAATCAACTTACATGTACTCCACCTAGGTGGTAGTATTCTGTAGGGGCAGCAGTTTTCTCTTATATCTCTTATATATTTTATATACCCTGTTTCCCCGAAAATAAGACCTAGCATGATTGTCGGTGATGGCTGCAATATAAGCCCTACCCCCCCAAATAAGCCCTACCCTGTTTCCCCGAAAATAAGCCCTACCCTGAAAATAAGACCTACAAGGACTTTAACTAGGGCTTATTTGGGGGGTAGGGCTTATATTGCAGCCCTCACCGACAATCACGCTAGGTTTTATTTTCGGGGAAACAGGGTATATTTACCTTTTTTTCATCTGCCTTGTACATTCCTCTGCGCAGAATCACACACAAGCTTTCTAACTTGCCTCTCTTACCCAGGCAGTCAGCACCCTGCAAGAAAGCTACCTCCAGCTAGAGGATCACATCCAATCCATGGCCTCCACCTCAGTAATTTCTGCACCTGCTACAGCCCCTGGCCATTCCACATCGGAACAGACTTTACCTGCATCCACAGAGGTTATGCCACCACCAGAACCCTGGGTCCCTGCACCAGAGCGATTCTCAGAGAATCGGCACAAGTCCTGGGCATTTAAGAACTCTTGTGAAATTTACTTTGCCCTGCAACAAAGAACTTTTTCACTTGAAACCACCAAGGTGGGTTTTGCCATATCCCTGCTTCTTGGAGAACCACAGTCATGGGCCCATCACCTCCTGGAACAGAACAGTACGATCTTGGACTCTATCTCATAATTTTTTGAAGTAATGGCTCCGCTCTACGATGACCCCCAGCGATCGGCCACTGCTTAATCTACCCTGCAGCAAGGTCACGACCCACTGAAGACTATGTTGCAGAATTCCACCAGTGGGCCTCTGATACAGGTTGGGATGATGCAGCCCTACGGCATCAATTCTGCCTCAAAGATGAATTTGCTCCAGTGGGTGTCCCCAGTTCCCTTGATAGCCTCATTTGTCTTGCCATTCAGCTTGATCACAGATTCAGAGAAAGGAAAACAGAAAAAGCCAGCAGTACCACTATACCCACAAATCCTCGGGTAAAGCCCATGCAACTAGGACTTTTGCGCTCTCCCCTCACTAGTGAAGAAAGGCTACGAAGACCCCAGAATAACTTGTGTCTATACTGTGGGGTAGTAGGCCATTACCTTCAGAACTGCCCTGTGAGGCCCACAAAGTTCAAGACCGTTCCCTCTACTTACCTTGCCAATTGTTCTGTGGGAAAGAGATCTGCTCATATCACCTTGTTCCTTTCACTTCGGATTCCCGGAAAGAATATCCAAGTATCAGCTATTATTGATTCCGGAGCTTGCAGCTGCTTCATGAATAGAGACTTTGCTCAACATCATCAAATTGCTTTGCAAGCAAAAACACACCAGTTATCCATCCATTTGGCCGATGGATGCCGTCTCAGGTCTGGGCCCATAACTCACATGACTTGCCGGCTGCTGGCCATATCTGATACTGGTCATAGGGAATATTTACGCTTGGACATTATTCCATTATCCTGGGCATCCCCTGGTTACAAGACCACAATCCGCAGATAAATTGGGGATCAGGGGAAATGACATTTCCATCCACCTACTGCCAGCAGTCCTGCCTTCACTTCATTCCTATGGAACCTGCACCCCTTCTGGGCCTACATGATGACTTTCCTATGTCACAGCTCATACCTTCAGTTTATCATGAATAGGGATGAGCTTCGAGTTGGAGTCGAACTCATGTTCGACTCGAACATCGGCTGTTCGCAAGTTCGCTGAACAGCGAACAATTTGGGGTGTTTGCGGCAAATTCGAATGCCGCGGAACACCCTTTAAAAGTCTATGGGAGGAATCAAAAGTGCTAATTTTCAAGGCTTATATTCATGGTATTGTCATAAAAAGTGTTTGGGGACCTGGGTCCTGCCCCAGGGGACAAGGATCAATGCAAAAAAAGTTTTAAAAACAGCCGTTTTTTCGGGAGCAGTGATTTTAATCATTCTTAAAGTGAAACAATAAAAGTGTAATATCCCTTTAAATTTCGTACCTGGGGGGTGTCTATAGTATGCCTGTAAAGGGGCGCATGTTTCCCGTGTTTAGAACAGTCTGACAGCAAAATGAGATTTCAAAGGAAAAAAGTCATTGAAAACTACTTGCGGCTATTAATGCATTGCCAGTCCGACAATACACATAGAAGTTCATTGATAAAAACGGCATGGGAATTCCCCACAGGGGAACCCCGAGCCAAAATTTAAAAAAAAAAATGATGTGGGGGTCCCCCTAAATTCCATACCAGGCCCTTCAGGTCTGGTATGGATCCTAAGGGTAACCCCAGCTAAAATTTTTTTTAAAAAATTACGTGGGGGGGTCCCCCTATATTCCATACCAGGCCCTTCAGGTCTGGTATGGATATTAAGGGGAACCCCGGCCATAATTTTTTTTAAAAATGGCGTGGGGTCCCCCCAAAAATCCATACCAGACCCTTATCCGAGCACGCAACCTGGCAGGCCGCAGGAAAAGAGGGGGGATGAGAGAGCGCCCCCCTCCTGAACCGTACCAGGCCACATGCCCTCAACATTGGGAGGGTGCTTTGGGGTAGCCCCCCAAAACGCCTTGTCCCCCTGTTAATGAGGACAAGGGCCTCTTCCCCACAACCCTGGCCGGGGACCCCCATATCCCGGCCCTCCCCCCTGTGTGAAATGGTAAGGGGGTACCCTACCATTTGACTAAAAACTGTCAAAGATGTTAAAAATGACAAGAGACAGTTTTTGACAATTCCTTTATTTAAATGCTTCTTCTTTCTTCTATCTTCTTTCTTCTTTCCTCTATCTTCTATCTTCCTTCGGTTTCTTCCTCCATCTTCTTCTTCTTCTGGTTCTTCTGGTTCTTCTGGTTCTTCCTCCGGTGTTCTCGTCCGGCATCTCCTCCGCGGCGTCATCTCTTCATCTTCTTTTCTGGCCTCTCCGCATCCATGATGGCAAGGAGGGAGGCTCCCGCTGTGTGACGCTTCTTCTCTTCTGACGGTTCTTAAATAATGGGGGGCGGGGCCACCCAGTGTCCCCACCCCTCTCTGATGCACGGTGACTTGATAGGACTTCCCTGTGGCATTCCCCGTGACGCCACAGGGAAGTCCCGTCAAGTCACCGTGCGTCAGAGGGGGGCATGGTCACCCCCCATTATTTAAGAACCGTCAGAAGAGGAGAAGCATCACACAGCGGGAGCCTCCCTCCATGCCACCATGGATGCGGAGCGGACGGAAAATGAGATGAAGAGAAGAAGATGAAGAGAAGAGCGGGAGCCTCCCTCCATGCCATCACGGATGTGGAGTGGCCAGAGGAGAAGGGAAGAAGACGCCGACGCCCCGGAGGAGATGCCGGACGAGAACACCGGAGGAAGAACCAGAAGAACCAGAAGAAGAAGATGGAGGAAGAAAGCGAAGGAAGATAGAAGATAGAAGAAAGAAAAAAGATGAAAGAAGAAGCATTTAAATAAAGGAATTGTCAAAAACTGTCTCTTGTCATTTTTAACATTTTTGACAGTTTTTTAGTGAAATGGTAGGGGTACTTTTGTACCCCCTTACCATTTCACACAGGGGGGAGGGCCGGGATCTGGGGGTCCCCTTGTTAAAGGGGGCTTCCAGATTCCGATAAGCCCCCCACCCGCAGACCCCCACAACCACCGGCCAGGGTTGTGGGGATGAGGCCCTTGTCCTCATCAACATGGGGACAAGGTGTTTTGGGGGGCTACCCCAAAGCACCCTCCCAATGTTGAGGGCATGTGGCCTGGTACGGTTCAGGAGGGGAGGCGCTCTCTCGTCATAAAAGTGTAATATCCCTTTAAATTTCGTACCTGGGGGGTGTCTATAGTATGCCGGTAAAAGTTGTCAAATCCGATGAACCTTTGCATGCTCTCTCTGTCTGTAGAAGTGGGCCATTCAAGGATAGATTTGACTTTCTGAGGATAAAAAGTTGTCAAATCCGATGAACCTTTGCATGCTCTCTCTGTCTGTAGAAGTGGGCCATTCAAGGATAGATTTGACTTTCTGAGGATCCATAGAGATACCTGAAGTGGAAATGATAAGTCCCAAAAATTGGATCGTTTCTTTTTCGAATTCACACTTCTCTGTCTTTGCTGAGAACTTTTTTTAATGTGTTCACGGTGTGCTGAGATGGAACCTTTGCATGCTCTCTCTGTCTGTAGAAGTGGGCCATTCAAGGATAGATTTGACTTTCTGAGGATAAAAAGTTGTCAAATCCAATGAAAATTTCTCTGCTATTATCTCTCCTGTTACCCAGTTGACAAAAACAGAACACCCATTTTCGGGGGACACCTGCAGCACAAGCAGCATTTAACCAGTTAAAAACTCTGTTTACCCCAGCACCTATCTTGCAACATCCTGAACCTGCATCACCATATGTCCTTGAGGTGGATGCTTCAGAGAATGCCATGGGTTCCATCCTGTCACAGCGTCAGGGAGTGATGTCTCTGTTACATCCAATTGCCTTCTTTCCTAGGAAACTCAGCCCTGCAGAAAGGAATTACGACGTGGGAGACCGGGAGCTACTGGCCATCAAGACAGCCCTAGAAGAATGGTGTCTTGTTGGAAGGGGCAACTCATCCTATTTTGATCTTCACCGATCATAAAAATCTTGAGTATCTCAGAACAGCCAAATGATTAAGACCTCGTCAAGCCAGGTGGGCACTATTTTTTTCCCATTCATCCTTCCATATTACTTACAGACCGGGTTCCAAAAATGGCAAGGCTGATGCACAGAGGGGGAAGAACATCACCAAGCAAACACAAACCTGCCGGCCCAAAGTTTTCTGCTACTACAAGTAGATCTGATTACCCAGCTTAAACAGGCATCCAGGAGGGATGTTCTACCACCAGGTGTTTGCTTCCAAGAACAAGAGGGCTTATTCCTGCGCAATCAAAAGGTGTTTGTACCCCCAAGTCTGTGCCCCAAGATCCTTGGCCTGTGTCATGATCATCCCTTGGCAGGACATTTTGGGGTAACCAAAACAATGGAACTGGTGCAACGTTCCTTTTGGTGGCCTGGTTTAAGGTCCGATTGCAAGGATTATGTTGGTACCTGTGGAGTCTGCATCCGAAATAAGAATGACAAGACCAAATCTTAGGGTCTGTAAAGGCCTTTACCTATCCCCAAGAGACCCTGGGAAATGACCAATATGGGTGGCTTTGGCCAATTATGGCTCAGGGGGTTTAGAACACGCCCCACACTATATAAGGCCGCCTGCACGGCGGCCCTGTGTAGTGTGTTCCAGCGTGCTGAGAGATAGAGAGAGAGAGAGAGACAGTGTCATTTGATTTAAGTTAGATAGATTAGGCAAGACAGTCAGTGAGTTAGCTGCACTTACAGTGTATTATGTATATATATGCATCCCAGGTGTTGTATATTTATATATATATATATATATATATATATATATATATACACTGCATTCAGTTTAGCTAGATCCGTTCCTGTTATCTTGCTACTGACAGGCAGGCTTGTGTTGTTACAGTATTTACAGCTACCTGAAGAAAATTGCTGGTGTTCTTTTGATCCTATTAGTACCACAGTCAGGCAGCTAGACTATTTACAGTTAGTGTAGTGCGTCCTCCTTACAGTGTTCAGTTAAAGCTACAAGTTAGTGTAGTGCGTCCTCTGAACAGTGTTGAGCTAAAGCTACAAGTTAGTGTAGTGCACAGTGTTGAGCTAAAGCTACAAGTTAGGGTAGTGCATCCTCCTCACAGTGTTCAGCTAAAGCTACAAATAAAAAAAGACCGAAAATTTTGAAAAAAAACAAGTTTTTCTTTGTTTCTGTTAAAACTTTTTTGTAAATAAGTACGTTTTCTTCTTCAATGACGGGCACTGATATGGCTGCACTGACGGGCACCGATACGGCGGCACTGATGGGCACCGATGAGGTGGCACCAATGAGGTGGCACTGATGAGGTGGCACTGACGGGCACTGATGATGGGCACTGATAGGCGGCACTGATGGGCACTGATAGGTGGCACTGATAGGTGGCACTGGTATGCGGCACTTATGGGCACTCATAGGTGGCACAGATGGGCACTTATAGGCGGCACTGATGGGCACTCATAGGTGGCATTGATGGGCACTCATAGGTGGCATTGATGAATACTTATGGGTGGCACTGATAGTTGGCACAGATGGGCACGGATGGGCACTGATGGATGGGCACTGATGGGCACGGATGGGCACTGACAGGTGGCATGAATGGACACTGATGGGTGGCACTGATGGCACTGCTTGTTTGCAGTGATGCCCCTAAGGGTGGCATTGCTGGGCATCACTGCAACATAATGGTGCCAATCAGTGCCCATTTGTGGGCACTGATTGGCACAGATTTGGCACACTGGGCACATGTGGATGGCCATGGGGTACATACCTGGCCATCCACATGTTGCCCCTTCCCTGGTGGTCCTAGTGTGGCGATCCCTGGTGGTCCAGTGTGGTGATCTGCGGGGGGGCTGCGCTGATAAACAATCAGCGCAGACCCTCCCTGCCAGGAGAGCCGCCGATCGGCTCTCCTCTACTCACGTCTGTCAGATGCGAGTGAGGAAGAGCCAATCAACGGTTCTTCCTATTGACAGCGTGATCAGCCGTGATTGGACACGGCTGATCACGTGGTAAAGAGCCTCCGCCGGAGGCTCTTTACCAAGATCGGTGGAGCGGTGTGTCAGACTGACACACCGCTCCACCGATCACCGCGATGCGCGCCACCGGGGGCGCGCTGCGGCATGTTAACCTGCTGGACGTCATATGACGTCCAGTCAGGATAACAGAACCACTTCCCGGACGTCAATCCGCTATAGGGCGGGTGGGAAGTGGTTAATGTCTTGCAGGACAATTTTATGGGTCAGATGGTAGACGCACCAACTAGAAATAAAACATTACTGGATCTACTGATTACCAACAATACAGACCTGATCACAGATGTGGAAATACGGGGCAATTTAGGTAACAGCGATCACAGGTCAATTCGTTTCAGTATAAATCACACAAATAGGAAACATGAAGGGAACACAAAGACACTGAATTTCAAAAGAGCCAACTTCCCTAAACTACAAACCTTGCTAAAAGGCATAAATTGGGATAAAATATTAGGAACAAAGAATACGGAGGAGAGATGGGTTTGCTTTAAGAGTATATTAAATAAGGGCATTAGCCAATGCATGCCATTGGGTAATAAATTTAAAAGAGCGAACAAAAATCCTGGATGGCTTAACTCCAATGTAAAAATGCATATAAAAGCAAAGGAGAAGGCCTTCAAAAAATACAAGGTTGAGGGATCATCCTCAGCATTCAGACTTTATAAAGAATGCAATAAGAAATGTAAGGGTGCAATTAGGACGGCTAAGATAGAACATGAAAGACACATAGCGGAGGAGAGCAAAAAAAATCCCAAGAAATTCTTTAAGTATGTAAACAGTAAAAAAGGGAGGACAGACCATATTGGCCCCATAAAGAATGAGGAAGGACATCTGGTTACAAAGGATGGGGAGATGGCAAAGGTATTGAATTTATTCTTCTCCTCAGTATTCACGAGTGAATCGGGGGGCTTCAGTAACCAAAACTGCAGTGTTTATCCTCATGACACAACACAGGAAGCACCTACATGGTTAACAGAGGACGGAATTAAAATTAGACTTGAGAAACTTAACATTAATAAATCACCGGGACCAGATGGCTTGCATCCGAGGGTACTTAGGGAACTCAGTCAGGTGATTGCCAGACCGTTGTTCCTAATTTTTACAGACAGTCTATTGACTGGAATGGTACCAGCTGATTGGAGAAAAGCCAATGTAGCACCAATATTTAAAAAGGGCCCAAAAAACATCCCTGGGAATTACAGACCAGTTAGCCTAACATCAATAGTATGTAAACTCTTGGAGGGGATGATAAGGGACTATATACAAGATTTTAGTAATAAGAATGATATCATTAGCAGTAATCAGCATGGATTCATGAAGAATCGTTCTTGCCAAACCAATCTATTAACCTTCTATGAGGAGGTGAGTTGCCATCTAGATAAAGGAAGGCCCGTAGACGTGGTGTATCTGGATTTTGCAAAAGCATTTGACACAGTTCCCCATAAACATTTACTGTACAAAATAAGGTCCGTTGGCATGGACCATAGGGTGAGTACATGGATTGAAAACTGGCTACAAGGGCGTGTTCAGAGGGTGGTGATAAATGGGGAGTACTCAGAATGGTCAGGGGTGAGTAGTGGGGTTCCCCAGGGTTCTGTACTGGGACCAATCCTATTTAATTTGTTTATAAACAACCTGGAGGATGGGATAAACAGTTTAATCTCTGTATTTGCAGACGATACTAAGCTAAGCAGGGCAATAACTTCTCCGCAGGATGTGGAAACCTTGCAAAAAGACCTGAACAAATTAATGGGGTGGGCGACTACATGGCAAATGAGGTTCAATGTAGAAAAATGTAAAATAATGCATTTGGGTGGCAAAAATATGAATGCAATCTATACACTGGGGGGAGAACCTCTGGGGGAATCTAGGATGGAAAAGGACCTGGGGGTCCTAGTAGATGATAGGCTCAGCAATGGCATGCAATGCCAAGCTGCTGCTAATAAAGCAAACAGAATATTGGCATGCATTAAAAGGGGGATCAACTCCAGAGATAAAACGATAATTCTCCCGCTCTACAAGACTCTGGTCCGGCCGCACCTGGAGTATGCTGTCCAGTTCTGGGCACCAGTCCTCAGGAGGGATGTACTGCAAATGGAGCGAGTACAAAGAAGGGCAACAAAGCTAATAAAGGGTCTGGAGGATCTTAGTTATGAGGAAAGGTTGCGAGCACTGAACTTATTCTCTCTGGAGAAGAGACGCTTGAGAGGGGATATGATTTCAATTTACAAATACTGTACTGGTGACCCCACAATAGGGATAAAACTTTTTCGCAGAAGAGAGTTTAATAAGACTCGTGGCCACTCATTACAATTAGAAGAAAAGAGGTTTAACCTTAAACTACGTAGAGGGTTCTTTACTGTAAGAGCGGCAAGGATGTGGCATTCCCTTCCACAGGCGGTGGTCTCAGCGGGGAGCATTGATAGCTTCAAGAAACTATTAGATAATCACCTGAATGACCGCAACATACAGGGATATGTAATGAAATACTGACACATAATCACACACATAGGTTGGACTTGATGGACTTGTGTCTTTTTTCAACCTCACCTACTATGTGGTGTTTTCCTGATCCTATCACTACCGCAGGCAGCTAAATAAGCTACAAGTTAGTGTAGTGCGTCCTCCTCACAGTGTTCAGCTAAAACTACAAGTTAGTGTAGTGCGACCTCTGCACAGTGTTCAGCTAAAGCTACCTGTACAAGGTTGGTGGTGTTTTCCTGATCCTATCACTACCGCAGGCAGCTAAATAAACTACAAGTTATTTTTTTCCGAGCTCTGCACAGTGTTCAGCTAAAGCTACCTGTAGAAGGTTGGTGGTGTTTTCCTGATCCTATCACTACCGCAGGCAGCTAAATAAGCTACAAGTTAGTGTAGTGCGAGCTCTGCACAGTGTTCAGCTAAAGCTACCTGTAGAAGGTTGGTGGTGTTTTCCTGATCCTATCACTACCGCAGGCAGCTAAATAAGCTACAAGTTAGTTTTTTTCAAGCTCTGCACAGTGTTCAGCTAAAGCTACCTGTAGAAGGTTGGTGTTGTTTTCCTGATCCTATCACTACCGCAGGCAGCTAAATAAGCTACAAGTTAGTTTTTTCCGAGCTCTGCACAGTGTTCAGCTAAAGCTACCTGTAGAAGCTTGGTGGTGTTTTCCTGATCCTATCACTACCGCAGGCAGCTAAATAAGCTACAAGTTAGTGTAGTGCGTCCTCCTCACAGTGTTCAGCTAAAACTACAAGTTAGTGTAGTGCGACCTCTGCACAGTGTTCAGCTAAAGCTACCTGTAGAAGGTTGGTGGTGTTTTCCTGATCCTATCACTACCGCAGGCAACGAAAAAAGCTAAAAGTTCGTTTTTTGCGAGCTCTGCACAGTGTTCAGCTAAAGCTACCTGTAGAAGGTTGGTGTTGTTTTCCTGATCCTATCACTACCGCAGGCAGCTAAATAAGCTACAAGTTAGTTTTTTCCGAGCTCTGCACAGTGTTCAGCTAAAGCTACCTGTATATATATATATCCCAGCTTAGTGCAGCTACAGGCCATTAGTATGTCTGGAAGGCCAACAAGGAGAGGCAGACAGTCACAAGCCAATAAAAGAGGGCAAGCAGGCTCTGTGTCTAGAGGCAACAGTGCTGGTCGAGGAGACGGTGCAACCTCATCAGCACGTGGCCGTGGGACACGCTTGGCCTTTTTTTCGGCAGCTGGCCGTGTTGAGCTGCAACATGCGGAAGATTTGGTCGAGTGGATGACCAAGCCGTCCTCATCCTCCTCATCCTCTCTCACTAATGCTCAGGGTACTTTGTCTGGCAAAGCAGCTGCCAGCGCGGCCTCTTCCCTCGGCTCAATGGCATCAGTGACTCCTTCCCTAGCCCCACCATGTCCTCCTGAGGAGTCCCTCGAACTGTTTGACCACAGTGTTGGGTACATGCTCCAGGAGGATGCCCAGCATTTAGAAGGCTCTGATGATGATACTGAGCTAGATGAAGGCAGTAACGTGAGCATGGACAGAGGGGGTGCCCATGAAGGACAGCAATCTGGCAGTCATGCTCCTCCTGCTGAAGCATACTGCCAGGTTTGCTCCAGTGATGAGGAGGGAGAGGATGATGAGGTCACTGACTCAACGTGGGTGCCTGATAGGAGAGAGGAGGAGGAGGAGGCACATCACCAACGAGGCAAGATGCCCTCCAGGGGCCAGCCTAAGGGCAGCACACTGACTGCATCACACCGCAAAGCTCCGCATGTGTAGGGCGCTCCTGTCTCTTTGCGTTATTCTAAAAGTTCTTTGGTGTGGTGTTTGGCCTTTTTTGAGACAAGTGCATCAGATCGCACCGCTGCTATTTGCAACATATGTCTCAAGCGTATCTCGCGTGGCCAAAACATCTCCCGCTTGGGCACCACATGCTTGACCAGACATATGTTGACCTGCCATGCAGTTTGTTGGCAAGCGTATCTAAAAGACCCACACCAAAGAACAAAGAGGACCTCTCCTTGCTCCTCATCAGCTGAGATCTCCAACCCCACTATACCTTCAGTCCTCTCTGAGACCTGCACTGAGAGGAATGAAGGTGTAGAATTAGGTGTGTCACAGCCAAGTACTTGTGGGCAATCTGCTTTCGGTACACCAACGTCAGATTGTACCAGGCAAATTTCCCTGCCCTAGCTGCTGCAACGCCGAAAGAAATTCGCTCCCAGCCATCCACATGCCCAGCGGTTGAATGCTAGCTTGGCAAAATTGCTAGCACTTCAACTGCTACCTTTTCAGTTGGTAGACTCTGCCCCCTTCCGTGAGTTTGTGGAATGTGCGGTTCCTCAGTGGCAGGTACCCAAACGCCACTTTTTCTCATGGAAGGCGATTCCGGCTCTCTACCGGCATGTGGAAGGCAATGTTTTGGCCTCGCTGGACAGAGCGGTCAGCGGTAAGGTGCATATAACCGCTGACTCATGGTCCAGCAGGCATGGACTGGGACATTACCTAAGTTTCACGGCGCATTGGGTCACTCTGCTGACAGCTGGGAAGGATGCAGGACAAGGTGCAGTAGTGTTGGAGGTTATTCCACCACCACGCCTCCAAAAGGCCACTACTAATGATTGTGACACACCTCTCTCCTCCACCCCCTCCTCTTCTTCTTCCTCCATGGCCTCTTCCTGTGCTTTGTCCTCGGAACCAGCGGTGCTCCGTAGGCATTCAAGGGGCTATGCAAGTATGCAGGCCAAAAGATGCCATGCGGTGCTTGAGCTGGTGTGCTTGGGGGACAGGAGCCACACTGGGGCAGAGGTTCTGTCAGCTCTGCAGGGGCAGGTCAGAGGTGGTTGATGCCACGCCAACTTAAGGCAGGAATGGTGGTTTGTGACAATGGCACCAACCTCCTCTCCACCCTCCGACAGGGACAAATGACCCATGTGCCCTGTTTGGCTCACGTCCTTAACTTGGTGGTGCAGCGGTTCTTGGGCAGGTACCCAGGCTTACAGGATGTCCTGAGGCAGGCCAGGAAAGTCTGTGTGCATTTCCGCCAGTCATATAATGCCAGTGCTCGGCTGGCAGACCTCCAAAAGGAGTTTAACCTGCCCAAGAACCGCCTAATCTGCGACATGCCCACCAGGTGGAACTCAATGTTGGCCATGCTGCAGCGGCTGCACATGCAGCAGAGGGCCATCAATGAGTACCTGTGCGACTATGGCACCAGGACAGGGTCAGGGGAGCTTGTTTTTTTTTCCCCACGCCAGTGGGCCATGATCAGGGATGCATGCACTGTCCTGTCAACATTTGAGGAGGCCACGAGGATGGTGAGCAGTGACAGTGCATGCATCAGTGACACTGTCCCCCTTGTCCACCTGTTGGAGCACACGCTGCGTGGAATAATGGACAGGGCACTTGAGGCAGAACAGAGGCAGGAAGAGGAGGACTTCCTTAGCTCTCAAGGCCCCCTTTATCCAGACAGTGTTCCTGCGTGCCCGCCGATCACACAGAAAGAGGACGAGGAGGAGGAGGAGGAGGAAGAGGAGGAAGAGGAGGAGGATTGTGTCAGTATGGAGGTGGAGCCTTGCACTCAGCATCAGCAGCAGTCTTTAAGGGATCAGTCCCAAGAAACACATGGACTTTTACATGGCTGGGAGGAGGTGGCTGTGGACCATGTCGTCCTTAGTGACCCAGAGGTCTCCGGACTGAATGCCTCAGCAAACCTCCGCTGCATGGCCTCCCTGATCCTGCAAAGCCTGCGGAAGGATCCTCGTATTCGTGGTATCAAGGTGGGGGATCGTTACTGGCTGGCAACCCTCCTTGATCCACGTTACAAGGGTAAGGTTGCGGACCTTATCTTGCCGTCGCAGAGGGAACAGAGGATGAAACATCTTCGGGAGGCCTTGCAGAAAGGTCTGTGCAACGCGTTCCCAGAGACTGGGAGGTTACAAACTCCTGTTTCTGGACAACGTGTTGCTGAGGCTTCGGTCAGTCAAAGAAGAAGCGGTGGAGAAGGTGGCCGTCTGACCGATGCCTTCAGACAATTTTTTAGTCCGCAGCCCCAAGGTATGATCGGTTCCAGCAACCATCGCCAGCATCTGTTTTACATGGTGCAGGAATACCTAGGGGCAAGATCTGACTTGGACACCTTTCCCACCGAAAATCCTCTGGGTTACTGGGTCTTGAGGATGGATCACTGGCCAGAGCTTGCACAGTATGCAATTGAGCTACTGGCCTGTCCTGCAACCAGCGTTCTTTCGGAACGCACATTCAGTGCTGCTGGAGGCTTTGTAACTGATCACAGGGTGCATCTATCCACTGACTTGGTCGAACAGCAGGGCCCGTTTCTGCGCCCACCAAGATTAACTGTGAGGACTTGCAGTGTTGTGGCACCAACACCACCACCACCACCAAAGGCCCAATTTTTCAGCCCCTGTTCAACAGGAGCATGTAATTACAATTCTTGATCTAATATTTCACAGCAGGGCCCGTTCTAGCGCCCACCAAGAGTAACTGTGAGGACTTACATTGTTGTGGCACCAGCACCACCACCACCATCACCAAAGGCCCAATTTTTCCGGCCCTGTTCAACAGGGGCATGTACCGTATTTATCGGCGTATAACATGCACTTTTTTCCCCTTAAAATCAGGGGAAAATCGTGGGTGCGTGTTATACGCCGATCCCCGCTATTTTGTGATCTATCGGAGCGATCGCCGCGATCGCCGCCGACATTCACATAGCGTGTATTTTTTTATGGCGCCGCGGAGTTCAGAGGGACTCGGCGGCGCTCGTTCAGCTGAACGAGCGCCGCCGAGAACACAGTGACTAGGCGGAGCCGAGATACACATAGCCAAGGGTTCTCGGATCTTCTCGGCGCCGTTCACAGTCCTGCCCAGTCCCGCCATTGGACCTCTGTTATGTCCATCATAGGGACTGGGCGAAAACCCTGGGCGAGAACCCTCGGCTATGTGTATCTCGGCTCCGCCCAGTCACTGTGTTCTCGGCGGTGCTCGTTCAGCTGAACGAGCGCCGCCGAGTCCCTCCGAACTCCGCGGCGCCATATTTAAAAATACACACTAAACTTGTGTATGTCGGCGGCACTGGGGACAAGGCTGCACTGACCACTGGGGACAAGGCTGCACTGACCACTGGGAACAAGGCTACACTGACCACTGGGGACAAGGCTGCACTGGGGCAAGGCTGCACTGGGGCAAAGCTGCACTGGGGCAAAGCTGCACTGACAAGGCTGCACTGGGGCAAAGCTGCACTGACAATTCTGCACTGACAAGGCTGCACTGGGGCAAAGCTGCACTGACAAGGCTGCACTGGACACTGGGGCAAGGATGCACTGACAAGCCTGCAGATGGACATGATAACGCTGCATTGATGGGCATTTAAATGTAAGGTTTTTTTCCTTAAACTTCCCTCCTAAAAGTTTTTTTCCTTAAAATTCCCTCCTAAACTTGGGGTGCGTGTTATACGCCGGCGCATGTTATACGCCGATAAATATGGCAATTACAATTCTTGATCTAATATTTCACAGCAGGGCCCTGTGAAGGCTTACAGTGTTGAGGCCACAACAACACCTAAGGCCCAAATTTCTGCTGAGTATATAGGGCAGGCCCCTGCTTTCAAATATCCAACTTACAAACGACTCCTACTTGCAAACGGAAGGAGACAACAGGAAGTGAGATGAAATCTACCCCATAGGAAGGGAAATTCTCTCCTGTAAGAGTTAATATGGGAAAAACTTTTCTCCTTTCCACTGATGCTGTATCACCAATCCTTGTTTCACTAAACCCCCACATTTTCAAAAAACATTTGTCATTGGGACAAAAAGTGAGGTGAAATCTTCTGAAGAGGAGCACAGACAGCAAAACAAATGTCACAGGGGTGATAACCCTTCCCTATATTTTCCAAAAAGCTTAAAAACAGATTTTTTTGGCTGGAGCTACACTTTAAAAAAGTACCAGTTCAAAATTACAAACAGATTCTACTTAACAACAAACCTACAGTCCCTGTCTTGTTTGCACCGCCTGTATACTGCTGTTCAGAGTATATAGGGCCTGGGGCCCCACGCCTTTCCTTTTTTTAATTTGGGTGCGGGGTTCCCCTTAATATCCATACAGGACCCAAAGGGCCTGGTAATGGACTGGAGGGTACCCATGCCGTTTGTCTCACTGATTTTCATCCATATTGCCAGGACCCGACATTACATTAAAGCCGCAAGCAGTTTTAAATGACTTTTTTTCCTTTAAAAATGTCATTTTGTGCAGGGACTGTTCTAAGCACGGGAAACACGCGCTACTTTACAGGCATACTATAGACACCCCCCAGGTACGATATTTAAAGGAATATGTCACTTTTTTTTTTTACTTTAAGCATCATTAAAATCACTGCTCCTGAAAAAACGTCAGTTTTTAAAAGGTTTTTTTGCATTGATACATGTCCCCTGGGGCAGGACCCAGGTCCCCAAACCCTTTTTAGGACAATACCATGCAAATTAGCCTTTAAAATGAGCACTTTTGATTTCGAACGTTCGAGTCCCATAGACGTCAATGGGGCTCCAACGTTCGTGTGAATTTTCAGTCCGTTCGCAGGTTCTGGTGCGAACCGAACCGGGGGGCTCCACAGGTTACAGCAGCAGCATCACTTCTGATCGAGGAGTACAATTTACGTACAGATTCTGGAAAGATCTTTGCAGGATACTAAAGATCGAAACTTGTTTCTCGTCAGCCTATCATCCACAGACAAATGGCCAAACAGAACGAACAAACCAGACTCTGGAACAATACCTTCAGTGCTTCTCATTCTTTGCCCAAGATGACTGGGCATCACTTTTACCCCTGGCAGAATTTGCATACAATGATGCAGTTCACTCGGCTACAGGACAAGCCCCACTTATGAAAATTATGGGTACGTCCCAGTCTTTTTACCGGACATCTTGCCTGATTCCTTGGTTCCCGCAGTCCAGGAAAGGATAACATTTCTGCAGTCAAACAACAAAGTATTGCAAGATGCCATTTCTAAAGCACAACAAGACAATAAAAAAAAATGTTGACAGAAAAAGAAGAGGAGATCTAAAACTTGAAATAGGAGACAAAGTTTGGTTATCTACTGCTAATTTAAAATTGTCATGTCCATCCAAAAAGCTGGGACATAGATATATCAGTCCATTTTCTGTTAAGAGGCAAATCAACCCAGCTGCCTACGAACGTTCACTCTCAGAGACTTACAAAATCCACCCTGTCTTTCATATGTCCTTACTAAAAACCACAAGGCTAGACCCATTCCCTGGTCGTGAGTCAGATCCACCAACACCTGCAATAGTTGACGGCAACGTGGAATATGAGGTCGAGACAATTGTGGATTGTAGGAAAAGAAGGGACACTATCCAGTATTTAATTAAATGGAAATGTTACGGACCAGAAGACAACCCTTGGGAACCAGAATCTAATCTCCATACCAAAAGATTGATACAGGCATTCTTCCAGGCTCACCCTGAAAAGATACTACAAATGGGCATCCGGAGGTTGCCCATTGGGGGAGAAGCACCTCCACTGCCCAGCTTTCATGCCATACGGCCGCCGAGCAAAGCCGCTCTCCTGTGCCCCTCTGAGGATCCACACTAGGAGCAACAATGCAGCTGAGTGCAGCACACCTGCCACACAGCATAGGATCCTGCACAGCTCCACTCAATGTGTACTGTCAGGATGGCACTGTGAGGATCCAGGTATCAAGCCACACACTGTAACATAGGAGAAGAGACAGCAACATCATCAGAGATCAGTAGGTTTTCAAGACCAACAGATGACTCGACTTGTATATCCCTCATGGCTCTAAGAGCGCTGTGATGTGTAAGGAATATTCCTACAACGAAGGAGAATCTGCCCTCATGGTCAAAACCACTTATCAAGTGCTGCACCACTCATCCAGCCCTCTTTATTTATTCTAGCATGCAGATCAAACCTGGTTTCATAATACTTCTGATGCCGCGTACACACAAGCGGACTTTCCGGCAGACTTGGTCAGGCGGACTGGACTCCGTCGGACAATTCGATCGTGTGTAGGCTACAGCAGACTTTTTTTTCCCAAAAGTCCGACGGACCTAGAAATAAAACATGTTTCAAATCTTTCCGACGGATTCGAGTCCGGACGAAAAGTCCGCTTGTCTGTATGCTAGTCCGACGGACTAAAACCGACACTAGGGCAGCTATCAACTTCCTTATTTTATTCCGGTCTTACGTCATCAAGTAAGAATCGGTCGGACTTTGGTGTGATCGCGTGTGTCCAAGTCCGTTCGTTTGAAAGTCCGGCGAACATATGCTGCAAAGTCCGTTGGAAAGACTGTCAGACCAAGTCCGTCGAAAAGTCCGCTCGTGTGTACGTAGCATAAGGCTCTGAGGAAGAGGGAAACGCGTTAGCCAATCATCCATTGTATTTCCCTTGTATGGGCAGCTAACCATCCACTTTCTATCCCCTATATGGGCAGTTATTTAATATTGTGTACCAAGTGAGATTTATTGTAATGTATCTGTATTTATGAATATGTAGTACTTTCAGTCTACCACTTTGTTTTAAATAAACTTTTCTCTACGTAATCATGCATTAGACCACGCGCCTACCTTTTATCTTTTCTACATATCATTTCGGACTTCTCCTAGTCAGCATAGGCAGCGAGGAGTGCATAACCAACTATACAACAATACCACCAGGAAAATACTACCACCCTCATTGAGGTTCACTGCACTAGCGCAGGAGAGAATTTTTCCTCCTGTACCTTGCTGCCTGACTGTGTACTGGACCTGGCTGTTCTTGCTTCAGTCTCACGTTCCTGTACCTGCTCTGCCTGGCTGTTGATGACCCCCTGGTTATGTTCCGGCTACACTCCTGCCTACTGATCCAGCGACACAGAGTTCCAGTTCCCAGTGCCTGTCCGGTGACCTACGGCTATCAGGTTCCTGTTAAGCCTCAGCTGGTGCCACCTGCTATGCAGGCCCTCATGCCACTCTGTGTCCTACACTCCCTGTCATAACTATCAGGGGCGTTTGACAGGAGGTGCAAGAGAAGCCCTCTCTACAGCTCGATCTCCACCAGATACGTGACACTAACAAATAAATAATCCTTTTTTTAAATGGAGTGTGACAAACTTTCTGGCCAAATTACATTTTCATATGGAGTTTCATTTATCTTATAATTGGTAACTGGAATGTGTTTCTATGACAATTTTATGTAAATATATTAATTGGCCTCTATTTATCTATGTATGTATATACTGTATATGAAATGGGTTTACATTTGCAATGTTTGTCAAACTCTATATGAAATTTCTAAGACAATAAATATGTTGTATTTTATAAAATAATAGCTGTCTGTTGATTGCCTCACTCAAAGTCCCAATCTCCCTTTTCAATTAATGGCTGTGTGTTGAGTTATTTTGAGGGGACAGCAAATTTACACTGTTATACAAGCTGTACACTCACTACTTTACATTGTAGCAAAGTGTCATTTCTTCAGTGTTGTCACATGAAAATATATAATAAAATATTTACAAAAATGTCAGGGGTGTACTCACTTGTTTGAGATACTGTATATCCCCAAGCTTAAGGCAAGCCAAAAATGGTGGCTGAGGTCACAAGCAACTAGGATTTGAGAAAAGATTGCATGGTGTCTTCAATTTCCTGATCGTATTCATCCTCCAGCTGCGCCAGGTTTGCATGTGACAATTATTATTAATATTATTATACAGGATTTTTATAGCGCCAACAATTTGATTAGATGCCATGGGCCTGCTACTGAAATCAATAGTTTGCATTCAGTTCATTCTGTTAAGTTAAACAGGGCAGGCGGTGTGTGCAATAAGCAATATCAGCAATATAGTTTTGTTTCTAAGTCTGCCCTCTAGTGGTTAAATGTATTACTGTACCAGTTTAAAAGACCTAGTTATACCTACGCATCAGCATGCATGAATTATTTGTATAGATTTCCTGGGTTCTTTGGTATAGTTAGTTACCTGTAGCAACTTTAAATGTTTTTCTTTTTTATCAATTTTTGCTAATTTATTTTGAAGATAAAAAAATAGTTATATTTTAGGGCCTGGTGAGCTTTGTGCTCCGAGAGATAAGTGCACTGCTCTCAGCTTAATTTTTCAGTTATGATATGCAAGCACATATAGGTTCATTTTGGAAGAGTTCATGTAGGATAATCAGGCAAATATATTAATTTATTGTTCATGTGAATTTGGAGTGTGAGCCGCAGCGTGAGACCTTTATGATGTCAGGTTTCTTGGAAAAAGAATTTGACTATGGTCTCTTATCCAAAGAAACCAGCCAAGTATTTTCAAACAATGAATTACCAAGTCAAAAAAAAAAACTACTATGAATACGTCTAGATGTATTCAGGAAGGTCCACATTCATGGTGGGAGGTGGCAAGTCTAGAAATGAAATCATACAAGGAATCACTGTACATGGACTTAGGTTTATGATTAGACCTCATTTTCACAGTGACAGTCAGGAATATCTTGAAGGGTGGGACAAGCTTCAGACCAAGAATACTTTACCCACAATGCAGTACCTCTTGGACTTTGAGAGAAAATATTTTGATAAATTAAACTGCATTAAAAAAAGAACAAGTACATTTTCTTAAATTTCCCCTACTGAGTTCAAAACCCTGAAGGATAGGTACAAAAGTAAATTGAACAATAAAAGAAGAAAAAAAAATATTCCTTAGGCTCCTTTTATATTAGCGCACCTCCAAAGTCACGCGATTTCCAGTGCGACTTTGGAGCAGGGCTTTGATGCGACTTTTGGTGCGACTTTGATCTGACTTCACATTCCCTGGGCCAAAGTTGCATCAAAATAGTAAATATCCAAAGTAGTGCAGGAACCTTTTCTGAAGTCGCAAGGACTTCTGTAGTGTCAGTAGGAACGGCTCTCATAGAAATACATTGAATTTCACATGTCCTGTGACTTGGGGTCTCACAAGTGGGATCGAAGGTGCACAAGTGTGAAAGGAGCCTTATGCAGCGTACACACAAGCTGACTTTTCGACCGGACTGGTCCGACAGACCGAGTCTGGCGGACAATCCGATTGTGTGTGGGCTTCATTGGACCTTCAGCAGACTTTTCAGGTCGAAAATCTGAAGGACTTTAGATTTGGAAAATGCTTCAAATCTTTACGTCGTAACTCCCTCGGACCCAGAAATCCGCTCATCTGTATGCTAGTCCGACGGGACAAAAATCGACGCTAGGGCAGCTATTGGCTACTGGCTATCAACTTCCTTATTTTAGTCCGTGTACGTCATCACGTACAAATCCGTCGGACTTTGGTGTGATCGTGTGTAGGCAAGTCCATTCGTTAAAAAGTCCGTCAAAAGTCCGCCGGAAATTCCGTCGGATCAGTCCTGTCGAAAAGTCCACCCGTGTGTACGCGGCCTTAGAGATAGAGAGGATTTTGAACAGGGCAAGGTGTATACTTGGACTCAGTAGAATTGACAAGTCTCACAACAGAGATATGTAACAGAACCATTGGATACATCGAATGATCTGATGGTTCTGAGCAAGATCAGACTAATACCAAGCACACAAACACAATTATAAATTCCTCTGAACCTAGAAAACAACAATAAAGAGGGTGAGGAAAAAGAAGCAGAAGGGGCAGAAATATGTGGAATAACTAGAGTGATTTCTGACTCAAACTTTGAACTGATTTCAATAGGGAAGTATGGGACCAAAGGATTTATAGGCCCTCTTATTCCTCCTGTATTGAATTGTATTGTATTTGTACTGTCTGCCCTCATGTTGTAAAGCGCTGCATAAAATGTCGGCGCTATATAAATCCTGTATAATAATAATAATAATAATAATAACTTCAGAAAATCTTTAAAAAACTAGATCCAATGCCCCGTACACACGAGCGGAAATTCCGCCAGCAAAAGTCCGATGAGAGCGTTTGGTCGGAAAATGCGACCGTGTGTATGCTCCATCGGACTTTTGCTGGTGGAATTCCAGCCAGCAAAAGATTGAGAGCAGGTTCTCTATTTTTCGGTCGGAAAAAGTTCCCATCCGAAAATGTGTTCATCTGTATGCAATTCGGACGCGCAAAAAAATCACACATGCTCAGAATCAAGTACAAGACACAGCTCAGTCTGGTAAAACTAGCGCTCGTAATGGAGATAGCACATTCGTCACGCTGGAAATTTTTGGCTCTTTTAATGCAGCGCATTCTTTTGTTCTTTATAATGCTAGAAGAATGAAGTTGTTTTGCTGCTCATATTATCACAGAGTTCTGACAAACGTATTTCTTTATTATTTCTCGTGATCTCCTGAATAATCTTTTTTGTTTTTTAAAGCCAGATCTCCATAATAATGTTTAGAATTAATTTTTATAGTCACCTTTTTTTTATTTATTTTTTTTAATCAAGATCTCCTGTTTTTTTGATTATTTTTATATATTTTTTCTAGTGATCTCCACAATTTATTTTTTTTGTGTGTGTCAAGTTTCCACAACAACATTATTATCTTGTATTTTTAAAGCTCAAGGAGGTTGGTTGTTGTCCCTTGTTAATTTGACATTGTATTTTGGAAATGTTCCTGCCTACTCACGAACAAACTGTCCTATTTGAAGAAAAACACATAGGCAAGTATTTTCATATAACAAAATCCATTTATTTTGGCTCATAATAACAAAATAAGGAGGAATGCAACACTGGAGAAACTGCTTGAATTTGCGAAGCCTTTGGCCCCCCAGGGCACACATCAACTCTTTGTAAATTAAAATTGGTAGCATGAGAAGTCTATATAATGGGGAGCACAATCTGGTCCAGGACTCCCAGAGATCATGAACAGCAGCAGAATCCCCAGGCTGTGGTACTACAACAGGCTGCGTCTTCTGTCAGACCAGACTGAACCCAGGCCATCACTTTCTTGTCTTCCTTGCAGCCTTCCCTCCACGCTTCCCTGCAGCCTTCCCTGCAGCCTTCCTTGGAGGCTGTGGCTCTGGAGGTTGACTTGTGGCAGGAGGAGGAGGAGGATGGGGGAGTGCACATAAGTGCATGTTATCACTAATTTGGCCCCTCAACCTCTTCTGAAGGGCCTGAAAAATAATATTCTCACACATGAGGCGTTGGCCCTCATGTGTGAGAATTGGCTGCTATGTAGCTGCAATTTTGCAGCTACATAGCAGACATAGGCCTCTTCAGCATCGGGGGGTGTTTTCAGGGCCGCATTATTGTCCTTAATGAGGCCCAGTGCTGCCTTCTCCACGTTACTCCCCTTCCTGGGCCTTTTTTGTTGTAAGGCAGAGGGGAGGCACCTGGGATTGGGTGTGGCTACTGGGCCTGGCCACCTCCTGGCTGACACTTACTCCCACCTCCTCCTGGCTGACACTTACCCCCACCTCCTCCTGTGTGCCACATTCCAGAGCCTCGTCCTGGCCGAGGTCTTCCTGTGTATGAAAAAGGGATATAGTTTTAGTTTTTGGTTCATCAATCACACACAATTTTCAGCTCATGACTGTTGCAAATTGAATGTTAATAAATAGAAAAGACTATCATTCTGAGCCCAGCATTTTTCATTCTTGTCTCAATCATTTTTGGCCCTTACTGTCTATTGATATGTCAAAACACTTTTTGTTCAATCATTCATTTCTTATCAATAATAACATCTAGTTAACAACACTAATTTTCGGACAATAAATATGCTCAAAAATACTATACCTGGCTCCAGCTGGGCTCCTCCACTTCTTCCAGGATGGAAGGCCCAGGATGTTCCTCCGGAAGCCTCAGCTGGGGTTAAGGGAAGGGTGGATGGAAGTGTAGAAAGTGATTCCCTGGCTTCATTCTGGTCTTCCAGAAAACGCATCCTGTTGTAGTACCACAGACTGGGTACATACACATCCTCCCACAAATTTCTCATATCCCTGTATCTGTCTATAAACTGACCCATGAATTCTGGATCTTTGAATTGTTTCATATTTGCTGCAAGACAAAACACAAGACAAAAACACTTTCAGGCTAAACTCTCCTAATCTTATCCCAATATAGGCCTCAATCTCGAATCAGTATAGGCCACTGATGTCCCAAGTTAAAATGTTACCTTCGTTCTCATGATCGGCACTTCCTCCACCTACAGATCGTACGTACGACACACGCGTGTTAGCTTTTTATACACTGCGCATGCGTGAAACTCCGCCCCCATCACCCGCCCCTGAAGTTCTTTCTAGAATATTCCCCACCCCTCCTCTTTCATCGCAGTGGGAGAGGAACATAGCGGAGACACAATAGGTGCATAATAGCAGTAACGAGGAGGAAAGCCCAGAGCCAGAAACGTCATGATCCCGCAGGAGATTTAAGGCATCAGATATGGCCTTTGTAGAGATGGTGGACATCTTGAAGAGGGCATACTATGACGGGAAGTATGGACCTTACCTAAACCCAAATGTGAGAAAGGCCAAGATCATGTTTAAAGTTGTGAAGAGTCTGCACAGGAATTTTGGGGTATGACGATCTAAGGATTGAGGAAACGCTGGTCAGACCTGAAATTGAGGGAGCAGCATCAGTATAGAAGGATCAAGAAAGTGCTTCTAAAAAGTAAGTAGTTGTCGTGTGTTTCTATTATTATTATTACTTGCATGCTGCTCCATGTGCTTTTCTTCAATGTTGTACAGTTTGAAATGGCTACTTTCATGTTCGTGGGCACAGTAATCGGTCGTTCGTTTACCATTTGAATACAATGTTCTTAGCAGATACAGGTTTAACTACATTTGGTCATGCTAATTTGTATTAAAAGAAGTTTAGGACATTGTTGTCTAGATGTGTTTAAAACTAGAAAGAATTGCAAACTTGATTCAGTGTAATGTAAGGAGAGGACACTCAGCAGCTGTTTACACATCTGGACTCAGAAGCACTAGCGTGGGAGACAAGAACAAACTTTTTAGGGTGTCCCACACAGGTATTCCAGTGGATACTTGGGGTGTCTCCATGTGTGAAACTTGGCCAAAAAAGGTAAGTATTTCAGCTTTGGTAAGGGAAAAAATCATGTCTTCAGCTTGGAACAGACAATTGTACCCCACTTCCAAGCAATGTTTCATATTCCTATTGCTGGCCTCAAATATCGGTGTGCTAAATATACCTTTTGTTTCATTTTCATAGGGGAGAAAAGACTCCGGACGTCTGAGGACTCCAGGAACCCCCCCATCTCCTGAAGAAGGGGAACAGAGGACACCACAACCAGAGGATGTGGAGGAAGGAGGGGTGGTTGAAATTGTCACCACAACAGGTGAGTGTCTGAGACCACAGATTCGGTAATAGATGTATGCCTGCATATTTATAATACATGGTGTGTATTTTTTCTTTTAGGTGATGTGCATGTTGTGGACGAACAATCTCCTCATTTCACAAGTGACAGTGCACAAAGGCTAATCCAGGACATAATGTTTTGTAGTCGGGATTTAGACATCATCAAGCAAAAAACAAATGAACAAAAACTGAAGAACATGACTGATGTACTAGGAAGAATCTAAATAACAACAAAATGACACCATTTTATATTTTTTTGCACCAATTTTGATACATTTTTGAAGCCAAATTTTGAAGATGCACACAGTGTGTCAACATGTGCTATCTGCCATCAGGGGATATCAATGTACGCGTTTTGTGGGTGCAACCCCTTCCTCGTAACTCAAGTAGGTGAGAGGAAGTGGTTCCACCCCCAAAACACATCCATTGATCCCCCATGATGGGAGATAGCACATGTTGACAATAGGCATGGAATCAGGAGAGAAATCCCCAGTTTGACTCCCAATTTGTGTGCATCTTCAAAATTTGGCTTTTACAGGGGGTGACATAACCCCATCTGATGAAGGCAATATCAACACATTTTTGACACTATAATGTCTGATATTGCCTTCAGTTTTTCAATGTGGAACTTTGTAAGTTCCTGAGTTGTGTATGTTATGTTTTGAAAAGTTCCTGAGTTGTGTATGTTATGTTTTGAAACATGCCTGTTTATGTACTAAAAAAATATTTTCAAGGTAAAACTTTATAAAAAAACAAGAAAAAAAATAAAATAAGTTTGACAACGCACATGTGAATGTGCACGGAGTAAAAGGTTTTATACTCAACAATGTGTGGCTTCTTCTTTCAATGCTCAATACCAGTTTTTGTATTAAGTTGGTGTTTACAGTGACAATGGGTGTTATTTAATAATGGAAAAAACACTTGGCACTACAAGTGCACTAGGAGAACCTAGGAGACAGCTAAAAGAAACACAAGCAGTAAATCAAAATTAAGATTTTATCAGATAATTTTTTTTTTATATCCAAAATTTTTTACAAATTTGCTGGCATAGCAATGGCCCCCCCTACCCATAAAATAATCTACATATTTTTGACGCACTTCACGGGCGCTTTGGGGGGGGCAAGCCAGGATGGCCAGCTTCCATTGTATTTTCTGGAAGTCCGGCCTCAGGCCCAACTGAGGCAACATAATTCGGAGCATTTCTCTTTAAAAAGTTGTGAAGTATGCAGCATGCTAGAACTGTGTGGTTTAGTTTGTATTCCGCCATATTTATTGCCGTTAGAAATAGGCGGAACCGGCTGGCCATTATCCCAAAGGCATTCTCCATGACTCTTCTGGCTCTGGCCAGCCGTTAATTAAAAACCCTCTTCTCCGGGGTGAGGGTCCTCTGGGGGAATGGCCTCATCAGGTGATCACCCAGACCAAATGCTTCATCAGCGATAAAAACAAATGGGAGTCCCTAAATGTTCTCTTCCGCAGGTGGCAATCCCAAGCCACCACTCTGGAGACGTTGGTAGAACTCACCGACAATCCGACAATCGGCCATTCTTCCCCACGTCCACATAGAGAAACTCGTATGTCACCGACACCACCGCCATCAACACAATACTATTGAAACCCTTAAAATTAAAATAGTATGACCCCGAGTGGGGTGGTGGGACGATGTGGACATGTTTCCCATCGATTGCCCCTCCGCAGTTAGGAAAGTCCCAACTCAGAGCAAATTGGGAAGCCACAGTCTGCCATTCCTGTGGCGTTGAAGGTAACTGTGGAGTCAAAAATTTTTTAAAAAATATTAGTACTTTTACACATAACATTGCAAGCAGATTAGACACAAACATTCTTGGCCAACATCAGTATAACATTTATTTTAAGGAGTATTTAAAGACAAAAATATAAGGTCCACTTATCAGATTCCTCACCCCCTCTGATGGCCCATTGGAAACATTTTAGGGGGGAGGGTTATAAATTAGTTTTGGACCCCAAAAAAAAGCCTCTGGCACTCTGCCTGAATTTAAGTACAACAATAATATTTGGACACATTTTAGGGGGTGTTTAGGGTAAAGCCCTACAATGGAGCTGACAAAATACATTATTAAGTGACTAGGCTAGGTGTGTATGGTCCCAGGATAGCATGCTGGGGAGGTTAGTGAAGGCAAATATGCATGAAGGAGAAAAAAGGAGCATTAAAAGCTTACAGCATGCATGAGGACAAAGAGGACATTCGCAGCATATTACAATCAGGGGAAATTAGGGATAATTAGGGTATGTTGAAAGAAATACAAAGCATTAGCACACATTAAATACATAGAATGTGATGTTAAAGGAGAAAACTTACCCTAATATAGTCCTTCTGAAAGACCTGTATGATGGCAGAACAGGTCTCTGGAATAATGATCCCCAGAGCCTGGGGGGAGATGCCTGTAGAGAACTTGAGGTCCTGGAGACTTCTCCCCGTCCCCAAGTACCGCAACGTGGCGCCGAGCCTCTGCTTGGGAGTGATGGCATGCAGGTGTCCTGCTTCGTAATATAAGGGGACAGCAAAGCCAACAGACGATGAAAAACGGGGTCCGTCATCCGGAGAAAATTCCTGAAATCATCAGGATTATTCTCCTGGATCTCACATAGCAAAGGCATATGAGAGAATTGGTCACGCTGGCGTAACCAATTCTTGGTTCATGAACTCCTCCCCACCCTGTTCATGGACTGGGCTTCGGTCAAAGTAAGAACCCCAACACCTAGCCCCCACATAGTACAAACTCTACGATATGTACATACCTGCAACATGGCTTCAAAATGGTCGGCTGGTCAGAACAAAGTAACAGAACGCACTGAAGAACAGAAAGGCCTGTGAAGAGCGAGCTGAAAATCAGAAACGAGCGGACAAGAACGCACTGAAAAACAGATACGAACTGACTATACGCACTGAAAACCAGATACAAACCCACAAGCACAAACTGAAGAGTAGTAACAGAATGAAAAGCACGAGGCTGAAAAGCGCGAATCGTCTCTCACCAAATTTCTACTAACATGAGATAAACACAAGATTAGCAGAAGGAGCCCAAAGGGTGGCGCGCTGAGTATTGAACTTGCGTTTTCTAGTCCCGTTGTTCGTGTTGTACGTCTCCGCGTTCTTGACGGTCGGAATTTGGTGTGACCGTGTGTATGCAAGACAAGCTTGAACGGAATTCCGTTGGAAAAACCATCCAAGGCTTTTCCCGAAGAAAATTACACTCGTGTGTACACGGCATAAGGGTAATAGTGAAAACAAATTGAGGATTTTTAATCTTTCCTCTGAACTGAACTCTGGCCACATTAGTGTCCTTGAAAAGGGACTTCCATTTGTCCCAGCAGCAGACTACAATCTCTTTGATTGGGTCAAGGATGTCAATTTATTTGCATAAAAGTCTTTGAAAAAAAAAAAAAACAGTACAAACATAAAGAAAAATCAACATCCTTGATTGCTAACAGAGATTGAAATCCTAAAGGCGCATACACACGAGTGGACTTTTCGACTGGACTGGTCCGACGGACTGAGTCCGGTGGACAATTCGACCATGTGTGGACTTCATCGGACCTGCAGCGGACTTTTTCGGTCGAAAATCTGACGGACTTTAGATTTGGAATATGCTTCAAATCTTTCCAATGGACTCGAGTGCGGTCGAAAAATCCACTCGTCTGTATGCTAGTCCGACAAACAAAAACCGACGCTAGGGCAGCTATTGGCTACTGGCTATGAACTTCCTTATTTTAGTCCTGTTGTATGTCATCACGTACGAATCCATCGTACTTTGGTGTGATTGTGTGTAGGCAAGTCTGGTCGTTAGAAAGTCCATCGAAAGTCCATCGTAACTCCGTCGAAAGTCTGTCGAAAAGTCCGACTGTGTGTACACGGCATAACAGTATTAGATTCCCTCCAAGGAGAGAATGAAATGGGAGATAAGGAGATCAAAGGTCCCTTTACTGATCTAAGATTGAAGAGTGATCATACACTCCCTTTTCCACAAGGGGGTAGCATTCAGCTATTCATCAAGCTTGTAGAAAATTATCTTGGTCAGCTGTGGAAGAGAAAAGCAAAATATAAAAAGGATTATATTGTGACACCTGCTGAAAGCAGTGCTTTAGGGCAAATTCACACGCATGAAATAGCAGACTGAATTCACCCTAAAGCACTCCAGGTGCTCCAGTTGCTCTGCGTTGCCAGCTGCTATGGGTCAGTGAGATGCACAATTCAGGGCATCGCACAGCTCCCTTTTTTTTTTGCATAAGTTTTAATTACAGAGTACACAACTTACACTTCATGCACAGCAATGTCGCATGGCACAGTGCTCTGCGCTGCCCTTCGATTAGCCCGTTGCACTACAATAAAATGCAGCATGTTTGTATTTTACCGCAGCATGCTCAAGTGCAGCGTCTGGCTGCGTTGCAGTGTGAATGGGGCGCATAGAAAACAACTGTTTTCTGTGTGTCCTTGCGGTAAAACAAAGTGTGAATTGGCCCTTAGGGTTAGAAAACAATCAAAAATTGTAGGGAAACCTGATGATAAGGGCGGGAATATTTTATTATTGAATAAGAACCATTATTTGAGAATATACATTCTAATGCCCCGTACACACGGTCGGACTTTGTTCGGACATTCCGACAACAAAATCCATGAATTTTTTCCGACGGATGTTGGCTCAAACTTGTCTTGCATACACACGGTCACACAAAGTTGTCGGAAAATCCGATCATTCTGAACGCGGTGACGTAAAAAACGTACGTCTGGACTATAGACGGGGCAGTGGCCAATAGCTTTCATCTCTTTATTTATTCTGAGCATTGTGTGGCACTTTGTCTGTCGGATTTGTGTACACACGATCGGAATTTCCGACAACGGATTTTGTTGTCGGAAAATTTTATAGCCTGCTCTCAAACTTTGTGTGTCGGAAAATCCAATGGAAAATGTGTGATGGAGCCCACACACGGTCGGAATTTCCGACAACAAGGTCCTATCACACATTTTCCGTCGGAAAATCCGACCGTGTGTATGGGGCATTAGAAGGGCAATGGATCAGAAATTATTTACTCAGGATGAATATAACTATATGTTATATGCTACAATACCAACCCAACAATTGCAACATTCTACCCCTTACCAAAGGTCCACAAAAATTTACAGGATATTCCAGATCACCTCATTATATCAGGCAATAACAATCGAATAGAAAGAACAAGTAAAAATATGGACAAAATATTCTATTCACATGTATACCCTTTATTCTATATATAGAGGATACTTGTGATTGTTAGGAAAGATAGCTAGTTTGACCATCTCCAAAGGTGTACTTTTCACCAGTCTTAAAGAGGAGTTCCGCCATTTTTTGTTTTTTTTTAAGTCAGCAGCTACAAATACTGCAGCAATGACAAATTGGGTAAAATGTGCAGCGCTTATGTGATCATAAATCCAGATATGACCTCCAGATAGACCTCCGAACAGGTTTAAGGTATGGATGGACTCAGTAGATATAGGCAGTCAGCCCCACCATTAAAAGAAAGAGGAAGGCATATAGCGTAACTCCGTATGGAAATTTTAATACATGAAAAGCAAAGGAAATACACTCACGTGTTTAGCAGTAAAATCAAGCGCTTTTATAAAAGAAGACAGTGGTCTCAACATATCCCCCCATATTGTTTATAATTTACAGTACAAATACTGCAGCTGCTGACTTAAAATATGGACACTTACCTGTCCAGGGCACCCGCGATGTCGGCACCCGAAGCCGATCTATCCCTCGGCTGTCTGGTGCTACCGCTGCCATCCTTGGTAAGGGATGGCAGCTTCACTTGCAGCTTCACTTTCTGGTTCCCTACTGGGGAACCAGTAGCGCGACTCACAATGCGCTATCCCACTGGTCCCTGCTGTTTTCTGGGACCCGTGTGTCTCCCAAAATACAGCGGGAGGGGGGACGGGAAGTGGCGTAGATACCAGTGGGTGGCTCAGGTATCTATGCCCAGAAGTGGGAGCAAAATACCTGTATTAGACAGGTATCTGCTCCCCCCTGAAAGGTGCCAAATGTGGCACCGGAGGGGGGGGGTAACCGGAAAAGCGGAAGTTCCATTTTTGTGTGGAACTCCACTTTAACATAGAAGCATTATACAGCAATATCCAACACCCATTTAGGGACAACTGCAAAGCACTCAGTCAGATGAACCCCCCCCTTCAGAATTGCTTTCCCTATTGATGTTTGTCTTATATTGGGAGCCTGCTCGCTTTAAGTGGAACCTTTCCATTCAACTTTGGACAGGGTGATTTCCATACTATCCATCCAATAAAGCTGGACACAGTTGAGGTAGTTCCTCACAATTGCCTGATTGACTCAATACATACCAGTATATGAGTCCACTCCTTCTGGTAAGCATGCCAATCAATGCGCCCCCCAAGATGTATGAACATTTTGTGTCAGCAAACTCCCCCACACCCCCCCCCCCAAAAAAAAGAGCATTAATCTGCATGCTTATCCTCTAAGCATACATTCCCTCTACACCCAGTACAAATCCACCCCCTGCTGGAATCCCCCAATCACAAATGTCCACCCCTTCTAGCACAAATTCTCTACCCTTCAGATTCCTCAAATTACCTCTCCAAGTACACATCCCCCCCCCTCCACTTCAAATCCCCCCTCCCAGCACAAATCTCCACTCTAGCTCAATTCCCCTCCACACTTCAAATCCCCCCTCCCAGCACAAATCTCCACTCTAGCTCAATTACCCCCCACACTTCAAATCCCCCCTCCCAGCACAAATCTCCACTCTAGCTCAATTCCCCTCCACACTTCAAATCCCCCCTCCCAGCACAAATCTCCACTCTAGCTCAATTCCCCCCCCCCCCAAAAAAAAATCATGCATCCTTTACTAGTACAACCCCCATCCCCTACCCCTTGTCCCGGCCCTGGTGCCAATTTTACTACATGGTGGCATTTCCATCTCACTGTGCCCTTACACGGGTGACTTTTCTTCTACTCAAGGGACTCATTTTTTATGGTGGACTATGCTTTACTGAATGCTGACTCATTTATGAACTTGAGTTTTACCAGTTATAGCACGATTTTCTTCACAGCTTCATTTTCTTTTTATTGCTTAAAGATTTAATATTTTGATCACTGCACAATCCCCTTGGATCTTTTTTGTCACTTTGGTTGGTTGCAAATTTAGCTGATTTATACTTTTTATTTCACATTTGCAAATTTATATTTGAGTGCTGCACTATTGTTTATTTAATATCCAATACCCATTTAGGGTTCCATGCTAGTGTCTGCTTTTTACAAGCCAAAGGCAGGGACTTTCAGCACCATACTACCTTTGTCTGTGAACTGTTACAATTCATACGTATTACTACTGATACTATTCATACTTATTACTATTGCAAGATAATCAGGCAAACATATTTATGTATATGTCAGATTGAAAAAAGACACATCAACAGCCAATAGAAAAAATGAATAAATAAATTGCCCAGGGCAATATAAATATTCATAATGCTGATTAGTGAGGCCACTCACACTATTGCCAGAGAAACTTCCCAGTAGCAGTATTGCCTCATGTGCTACTGTGTTTTTTAAAATGCTTAGTACGCTTAAAAGCACATCTGTGAACAGAATTGTTAAGATTATTGGGAAAAGTTGTAACTGCTGTTTGTGGGTGTTAAATTATGTGTGTATATGAAAAGCACTGATGTGAATAATGCTTAAAGTACAAGTATACAAAAAAAAAGTAGTAAATATATCACCCTATACAGCTGTGTCCTTACACTTGCTAAGGAGAGGGGTTACAAACTTTGTCACTGCTGATAACCCCTCTTTCCACCACCTGCCAATTAGAATGCAATACTTTATTTTAGATGGTGCCTTGCATCTGGATTCCATTATACAGGGATCTCTCGCTCTCTCTCTCTCTCCCCCTCTCTCTCTATCCCTTTCTTTCTTTCTTTCTTTCTTTCTTTCGTTATTTCTCTCCGCGCCTTCCTTCTTTCGTTCTTTCTTTCTTTCTTTCTTTCTTTCTTTCTTTCTTTCTTTCTTTCTTTCTTTCTTTCTTTCTTTCTTTCTTTCTTTCTTTCTTTCTTTCTTTCTTTCTTTCTGTCCTTCCTTCTTTCGTTCTTTCTTTCTCTCCGTCCTTCCTTCCTTCTTTCTTTCTTTCTTTCTTTCTTTCTTTCTTTCTTTCTTTCTTTCTTTCTTTCTTTCTTTCTTTCTTTCTTTCCGTTCCTCCTTCTTTCTTTCTTTCTTTCTTTCTCTCCGTCCTTCCTTCTTTTGTTCTTTCTTTCTTTCTCTCCATCCTTCCTTCTTTTGTTCTTTCTTTCTTTCTCTCCATCCTTCCTTCTTTCGTTCTTTCTTTTTTTCTCTGTCTTTCTTTCTTTCTTTCTTTCTTTCTTTCTTTCTTTCTTTCTTTCTTTCTTTCTTTCTTTCTTTCTTTCTTTCTGTCTTTCTTTCTTTCTTTCTTTCTTTCTCTCTCTATCCCTCTTTCTCTTTTTTTTTTCTTTCTTTCTCTTTCCCTCCATCCCTCTTTCCCCTTTTTTTTTCTTTCTTTCTATCTCTAGTCCTCTTTCTCTCTCCCTCCATTCCTCTTCCTCCTTTTCCTATGTAAGTCATCTCAGACTCTATTTAACCACATTTTTTTAGCTCCCACTAGACTATGCCTACAAATGAATGCCCTGCCCCTCGTTAAAATAATACTCTGTCTACAGACAAAAAAGTGTCCCTAATTTCTTTTTTATAGAGTGTTGGCAACTATGCTGGTCCCGGTCCCGCAGATGGGCAAGCTATGCCCGGGACCAGCATGGCGTTTGCCGCTGGGTAGAGGGGAGGGAGGAGAGCACACGTCTGCTGTCCTCCCTTTTTTGTTGCTGACCCCGTTGATAGTTTCTTCAGCAATCAAGGCCAGGAAAAAATGTAATGCAATGTGATGTGCTTTTCATTGCATTAAGTGGTCTTTTAGACCCTGGATGTCTAATTAAAGAGAACCTGTCACGAAAAAAGTCATTACATAGGGGACTTAAATAAAAGTTACACCCAAGCACATAACATCCCCCCAAACGATTGAAGCTGTAAACGCACGTGTTGGGGCGCCTATGCTTGAAAACGTTGATTGCGATACACATGTTACATGAGAGCATTAGGGGGCTTTTGAAGCATTGCCTATATGTAAAATATAGGGTACTGTAGATTGTCATCATTTCACAGGCACACGCAAATTTAAGGTTTGACATGTTGGGTATCTATTTATTTGGTGCAACCTCGTCTTTTATATTTTACCCAAAAATTGGGTAGTTAATTGCATTTTTGTGCCCCTTAAAATCAACTTCAATGTGTTTTACTGAAATTTTGTGGTAATATTGTGTGACATAAAAAATTGGAACTACCCCTATTTTATTCTCTAGGGTGTCATAAATCTACATTAGAGAAGGGGTTTTGTCATTGAAAATAAAGCTTTGTTAGTTAAAAAACACTGGCTCCTAACTTTTTTAACTGGCTCCTGGATTTAAAGCAAATTTGCACCAGAGACACCCGGTAGAGCATGTGATGTCACTTCCGGTGTCTTTGGTAAATGGAAGTCGGTGTGGATTTCTTTACACATGCTGTCTATTAAGGATTTTTATTATGAGTGTATAGTTTTACTTAATTAAACAGGTCTTATATTTTAGCAATATTGCGCTATGAGCTCTTTCTTCTATATATTTGAATAAACTGGAGGTGAGTGAAGGTGATCCAGGTTAACCCAGCAGAGGGATTCCTAGTGGAACACCTCAATCCAATTGGATATTAAAAAAATTTACTGGTGCTGGATGTTTTTGCAGTACGAAGAATCACTTCAGCACTTTTTAGTATTAAAATAAGTGGATGTCGCTGGTGTTAGAGAACTAATTGCATACCTGCAGCAGAATGTATGTAACTTTTTTACTTTAAATAACTACATTGGATGTGGGCACATTATGGACTATTGAAGGATTCACGCATTTGTCATGTAGCACCCTCTAGTGTGCTTAGAGTGATAGTGTTTTTTTGGTAGAGTAGGTAAATTTCCAGCCAAGCCTGTGTTTGTTTTCATCTGGGTTGGGAGTGACTCAGGCAGAGCTGGGTGACTCACAGGCAGCATCACTGAGACCTCTGGCTCACCTGAGGACGCATCCCCCTCCAGCACTGGTTCCTTCCAGATGGGGCTAGCAAAGGAACTTTTACTGGTTCCTGTTGGGCAGTACTTACAGTCACTAGGTCCCCGACCAGGCAGCAGACCATGACAGACTCCTCTTCCCTTATGTCGCTGGTGCTTGCGGGGGAGTCACCGGGCTCAGACTCCATCCTGCCTTTCAAGGATGATGCTAGGCCTGCTCCGGGCCTTCCGGGACATCTGGGGCTGCACGCAACACAGTCCTGACTGCAGGTCCACACTGTAGTATTGTGGCTCCTGCTGGCTGGATGCAAGCCATGTAAGCGGTTCACCGCAATAACCGCACCGGACCCATGCACTGACCACCGCGGTCAGTATCTGGCATTCTGGACACAGCTAGCACAGTCGTTCCGTTCCCTCAATCATGCCGAGGGTGAGTCCCCCGCGATGCTTCGGTTGGATTACTCCACCTCGTGATGTCTGCTATCAGAGAACTCTAGGACATGGCGCCACCCTGGGGTTGCCACCTGTCCAGGATTCACCCGGACAGTCCAGGTTTTGAATCATGTGTCCAGGTTTCAGTCCGCCTGAAACCCAGACACCATATTCAGACAGGAGGATGAGGGGGCACTATGCACGCCACATTACTATTCTCTTTGGAGTGCCCAAAAGGTGTCCAGGTTTGTTACAATCCTATAGTGTATGTTAAAAAAATAAAAATAAATTGCTGTGTGCCGCTAAAGTGTTTGGGTTTGGCTTGAAGAAAAAGTGGCAACCCTACGCCACCCCCTCGCTTCCATACAGGCTGGCGTCTGTGAAACTGATTGGCAGGCCCCTCCCCTGGCATGCTGTTGTAACCCCTTGCAGAATGAACTGAAGTTTGCAGGCACACTGGAGCTAGCAGGACTTGTCCAGGCACCTCGTTCAGCACCGTCTGTGCCCGAGCCACTAAAGGCAGATGACGATGACT
Source organism: Aquarana catesbeiana (assembly GCF_042186555.1). Classification (NCBI taxonomy): domain Eukaryota; kingdom Metazoa; phylum Chordata; class Amphibia; order Anura; family Ranidae; genus Aquarana; species Aquarana catesbeiana. The sequence goes on along the minus strand of NC_133325.1, from coordinate 108,563,863 downwards.
TTTCCGGTGGTTGCCGGTAACAATAATGCTTTTAGCCCATGTCTCACTGAAACCAACATTTTTAGCACAGTCCCGTCTGCAGGTAACCTGATGGCTTAACCCGATCACCCTGGGCAACCATAGACATCTCCAGGCACACTTTACTGTATGAAGCAGGAGTTTGAAGCAAAAGTTCAAGATGTCCATCATTTGCAGATCGCTGGACATATTTGCCATGGGCGCGGTGGTTTCCACGGGTGACAGCCCATGATAAAGTAGTTACTGAAATGCAGGTTTTAGCACACGTGTTCATTCCAGCTGCGGTTGGGGAAACTGGTAGCAATAAATCGACAGGCAGCTCCCGCTGGTTGCTATTCGCAATGGCACTCAATTCTGTAGTACTGAAAGAAGGCAGAGCACATAAATCCTTGCCCGGGTTCAATTCTTCAATAGTGGTGGAACAAAGTGCAGTTTCCCGGCTCGGTCAACTTCAGTTACTAGGGGCAGATTACCTGTGAACAGACGGTCCCTGAAAGAGCCCCCAAATGTAGCGATACCCCCATAGGGGCTGCTGGTAGTTGTGGTCTGTCTGTCTACCCGCCTAGCCAGGCACAAAACTTTTTTTGAACAGACCTTCCACCAACCAGACCAGAGCAGCTGGATTCCAGCAGTGGGTCAAGAGGTCCCATGATGCTTGTGTCCTACCAGGAAAAGGGAAACCCAGAGAACTGCCCAGGTTTTCCAGGTTCCAGCGGGAGGTTCCAGCGGGAGGTTCATCGCAGAGTTGCTCTGGAGTGGGGTATGGACTACCCTTATGTCCCTTCTGACACTATGGACACCGTGGAGAGCTTCCAGGGAAAGTGGGAGGATGATCTAGTGTGGGAGTACTTGCATATCTCCAAGCCTTTGCGGGTGCCGGAGTGTGAGGAGACCTGGGCCTGGTTTGAGGACATTTGGAGAGAATGGAGACTGGGGAGAGCAATCTACAAAAATAGAGTGGTAGTTTTGAAACCAGGATGGCCTGCAAGAAGCCACCCTGTCTCCATCAGGGAGGAAGGGGGCGGTAGAAGGAGACTGTCAGACCCGCTTTTTTACACATGAGGGACTGTTGGCGTGTATAGCTCACCATCAACAGTGCAACATGGACTGCTATGAAGGTTGCAGATTATGTTTTTTCCCCCCTGATTTCTGCAGGACTGAGGCTGGCTTGCCACCCTGATCAGAGCCAGTTGGATGGACGTTCCTGCTGATGAACCCTGGGTGAGGTCAAAGTCTCTTTTTCGAGCCTGATAGTCTGGGGAGGGGCCACTCCCACCAGGAACTCAAAAAAGAACTGTTCACTTTTTGTACTGTGTTTTTCTTCCCTTCTGTTTGTTTCTGTCAGCAAGCTAATAACCCCCTCCTGACAGAACAAATGAAAGAAAAATGTGTTTTGAAGTGATGCATGAGGTCTTGATGTTGATTTTTCTGTCAGCAGGCTAATAACCCCCTCCTGACAGAAAATTATGTGAATGTGTAGATAGGTTCAAGATGTAGGATGTTGTGTTTCTTCTGTTCTTTCCGCTGCAGGGTTCCAGTATGGACGGCTGTCTACTCGGTTCCGGATGGAGTCAGGAATGCCTGCGGGCAGAGGGCTTCCCTTTAGGGGGTTGCTCTGGCCCATTATGTGTAGTGTTGTGTGTTAGCTGTTAGGGATATGTAGTTAGGAATGTGTAAATATTGTACAAAACCAAATGTCTATATTATTGAAGGTGTGAATCACTTTAATGAAGTAAACACTGCTTGTCGCTTGGAAGGACTACCAAGACCCCTAACATTCCATGAAATTAACACTTCACTCAAGGGAACCATATAAAGCTAATATCAAAATAAGTTGGCCCAGAAAAACAAAATCAGATACAATAAATATCAAAATGTTTCAGTCCAACGCATGCCTCCCTGAACACCTCCCCTCTGCCTTCTAGAAGTATTTTCTAAATGATTGTGTTGAGGCGTATATGTATCCCTGAGACTCCAGCTTGTGGCACAGCCATCATATTTTATAGGTACAAGGAAGCCCTGGTTTTGTTTAACCATGGCCCTTAAGTCCCACCCACAATCATGTTTGGTGACACCCACTTTCTTCTGTGGCGCACGTCTCCCTGAAGTGTCCCTTATTCTCAAGTTCAAAAGTTGAGAGGTATGCGTAATACCAGGGCAGGGAAAAGGGGGTGGAGTCAGCGGCTGAGCCAGGGGGAAGGGGGGCTGGGCAAAAGGAGGTTTCGTCTAGGGTGTCAAAAATCCTTGCACCAGCCTTGTTTGGTGGGCACTGATAAGGCTGCATTTGGTGGGCACTGATAAGCTATATTTGGTGGGCACTGATAAGGCTGCATTTGGTGGACACTGGTAGGCTGCATTTGATGGGCACATGTGATGTCTCTGACCATCCCCTGTAGCATGTCTGCAGTCTCTGATCATCTCTTGTATTATGTCTGCAGTATGTCTGGGGGCTCTTTCTAACAGACTCTCTAACAGAGGCCCCCTCTGAGTCCATTAGAGAGACCCCCCTCTAGGTCCCATTAGAGTACTTCCTGTATTGTGTTTATTGTTAAGAGATCATGGGAGGATCCCAGGGGAACAAAGACTCCTTAGGGGAGCATCTCTGTGTTTGAGTCATTGCTATAGAAACATTTGTAAAGGGGAGTAGTTAGTAAGATGACCACGCCCATGTGGGGGCTTCAGAAATATTTCTACACCCAGGCGTCTGTGACCCTAGGATTGGCCCTGATGCCCTTGCTCCTGGACCCAGGAGTCATTTTTGTGGAAATTTCCCAGCTAAGGGGCTAGCTGGGCATTAGTGGGGGTGAGTGCAGCACCCTCTAGTGTGCTAGGAGTGATAGTGTTTTTTTGGTAAAGTAGGTACATTTCCAGGCTTGGCTGGTAGCCAAACCTGTGTTTGTTTTAATCTGGGTTGGAAGTGACTCAGGCAGAGCTGGGTGACTCACAGGCAGCATCACTGAGACCTCCCACTTCTTTCCAGAATCTTCTGGAAAGGAAGGAGGAGAGAAGAGGTGGAATTGCCTGGAGCATTCTGGGGAGTCCTGACTAGGGATGAGCTTCGTGTTCGAGTCGAACCCATGTTCGACTCGAACATCGGCTGTTCGATCGTTCGCCGAATTGCGAACGTTATGGGCCGTTCGCGCTAAATTCGTGTGGCGCGTCACGGCCCATAATTCACTGCGGCATCGCAGTGCATTGCTGGCTGATGATTGGCCAAGCATGCACTATGACCCGCATGCTTGGCCAATCACAGCGCCGTCAGTAGAGAGAGCTGTAATTGGCCAAAGCCAGGGTGGCTTTGGCCAATTATGGCTCAGGGGATTTAGTACACACCCCACACTATATAAGGCCGCCTGCACGGCGGCCCTGTGTAGTGTGTGTTCCGGTGTGCTGAGAGATAGAGAGAGAGAGAGACAGTGTCATTTGATTTGAGTTAGATAGATTAGGCAGAACAGTCAGTCAGTTAGCTGCACTTACAGTGTATTGTGTATATATATGCATCCCAGGTGTTGCATATATATATATACACTGTATTCAGTTTAGCTAGATCCGTTCCTGTTATCTTCTATCTAGACTATTTACATTTAATGCAGTGCGTCCTGCTCACAGTGTTCAGCTAGATCCGTTCCTGCTATTTACATTTAGTGCAGTGCGTCCTGCTCACAGTGTTCAGCTAGATCCGTTCCTGTTATCTTCTAGACTATTTACATTTAGTGCAGTGCGTCCTGCTCACAGTGTTCAGCTAGATCCGTTCCTGCAATTTACATTTAGTGCAGTGTGTCCTGCTCACAGTGTTCAGCTAGATCCGTTCCTGCTATTTACATTTAGTGCAGTGCGTCCTGCTCACAGTGTTCAGCTAGATCCGTTCCTGCTATTTACATTTAGTGCAGTGCGTCCTGCTCACAGTGTTCAGCTAGATCCGTTCCTGCTATTTACATTTAGTGCAGTGCGTCCTGCTCACAGTGTTCAGCTAGATCCGTTCCTGCTATTTACATTTAGTGCAGTGCGTCCTGCTCACAGTGTTCAGCTAGATCCGTTCCTGCTATTTACATTTAGTGCAGTGCGTCCTGCTCACAGTGTTCAGCTAGATCCGTTCCTGCTATTTACATTTAGTGCAGTGCGTCCTGCTCACAGTGTTCAGCTAGATCCGTTCCTGTTATCTTCTAGACTATTTACATTTAGTGCAGTGCGTCCTGCTCACAGTGTTCAGCTAGATCCGTTCCTGCAATTTACATTTAGTGCAGTGCGTCCTGCTCACAGTGTTCAGCTAGATCCGTTCCTGCTATTTACATTTAGTGCAGTGCGTCCTGCTCACAGTGTTCAGCTAGATCCGTTCCTGTTATTTACATTTAGTGCAGTGCGTCCTGCTCACAGTGTTCAGCTAGATCCGTTCCTGCTATTTACATTTAGTGCAGTGCGTCCTGCTCACAGTGTTCAGCTAGATCCGTTCCTGTTATCTTCTAGACTATTTACATTTAGTGCAGTGCGTCCTGCTCACAGTGTTCAGCTAGATCCGTTCCTGCAATTTACATTTAGTGCAGTGCGTCCTGCTCACAGTGTTCAGCTAGATACGTTCCTGCTATTTACATTTAGTGCAGTGCGTCCTGCTCACAGTGTTCAGCTAGATCCGTTCCTGCTATTTACATTTAGTGCAGTGCGTCCTGCTCACAGTGTTCAGCTAGATCCGTTCCTGTTATTTACATTTAGTGCAGTGCGTCCTGCTCACAGTGTTCAGCTAGATCCGTTCCTGCTATTTACATTTAGTGCAGTGCGTCCTGCTCACAGTGTTCAGCTAGATCCGTTCCTGCTATTTACATTTAGTGCAGTGCGTCCTGCTCACAGTGTTCAGCTAGATCCGTTCCTGCTATTTACATTTAGTGCAGTGCGTCCTGCTCACAGTGTTCAGCTAGATCCGTTCCTGTTATCTTCCTACTGACAGGCAGGCTTGTCTGGTTACAGTATATAAAGCTACCTGAAGAAAATTACAGGTGTTCTATTTGATCCTATTAGTACCACGGTCAGGCAGCTAGACTATTTACATTTAGTACAGTGCGTCCTGCTCACAGTGTTCAGCTAGATCCGTTCCTGTTATCTTCCTACTGACAGGCAGGCTTGTCTGGTTACAGTATATAAAGCTACCTGAAGAAAATTACAGGTGTTCTATTTGATCCTATTAGTACCACGGTCAGGCAGCTAGACTATTTACATTTAGTACAGTGCGTCCTGCTCACAGTGTACAGCTAGATCCGTTCCTGTTATCTTCCTACTGACAGGCAGGCTTGTCTGGTTACAGTATATAAAGCTACCTGAAGAAAATTACAGGTGTTCTATTTGATCCTATTAGTACCACGGTCAGGCAGCTAGACTATTTACATTTAGTACAGTGCGTCCTGCTCACAGTGTTCAGCTAGATCCGTTCCTGTTATCTTCCTACTGACAGGCAGGCTTGTCTGGTTACAGTATATAAAGCTACTTGAAGAAAATTACAGGTGTTCTATCCCAGCTTAGTGCAGCTACAGGCCATTAGTATGTCTGGAAGGCCAAGAAGGAGAGGCAGACAGTCACAAGCCAATAAGAGAGGGCAAGCAGGCTCTGTGTCTAGTGCTGGTCGTGGAGACAGTGCATCCTCATCAGCACGTGGCCATGGGACACGCTTGGCCTTTTTTTCGGCAGCTGGCCGTGTTGAGCCGCAACATGCGGAAGACTTGGTCGAGTGGATGACCAAGCCGTCCTCATCCTCCTCATCCTCTCTCACCCATGCCCAGGGTGCTTTGTCTGGCAAAGCAGCGGCCTCTTCCCTCAGCTCAATGTCATCAGTGACTCCTTCCCTAGCTCCACCATGTCCTCATGAGGATTCCCTCGAACTGTTTGACCACAGTGTTGGGTACATGCTCCAGGAGGATGCCCAGCGTTTGGAAGGCTCTGATGACGATACTGAGCTCGATGAAGGCAGTAACATGAGCACGGACAGAGGGGGTGCCCAAGAAGGACAGCAATCTGGCAGTCATGCTCCCCCTGCTGCAGCATACTGCCAGGTTTGCTCCAGTGATGAGGAGGGAGGGGATGATGAGGTCACTGACTCAACGTGGGTGCCTGATAGGAGAGAGGAGGAGGAGGAGGAGGAGGAGGAGGAGGCGGCGGCACATCACCAACGAGGCAGGATGCCCTCCAGGGGCCAGCCTAAGGGCAGCACATTGACTGCATCACACCCCAAAGCTCCACATGTGCAGGGCGCTGCAGTCTCTGCGCGTTATTCAAAAAGTTCTTTGGTGTGGGCCTTTTTTGAGACGAGTGCATCAGATCGCACCGCTGCTATTTGCAACATATGTCTCAAGCGTATCTCGCGTGGCCAAAACATCTCCCGCTTGGGTACCACATGCTTGACCAGACATATGTTGACCTGCCATGCAGTTCGTTGGCAAGCGTATCTAAAAGACCCACACCAAAGAACAAAGAGGATCTCTCCTTGCTCCTCATCAGCTGAGATTTCCAACCCCACTAGACCTTCAGTCCTCTCTGAGACCTGCAGTGAGAGGAATGAAGGTGTAGAATTAGGTGTGTCACAGCCAAGTACTTGTGGGCAATCTGCTTTTGGTACACCGACGTCAGATTGTACCAGGCAAATTTCCCTGCCCCAGCTGCTGCACCGCCGAAAGAAGTTTGCTCCCAGCCATCCACATGCCCAGCGGTTGAATGCTAGCTTGGCAAAATTGCTAGCACTTCAACTGCTGCCTTTTCAGTTGGTAGACTCTGCCCCCTTCCGTGAGTTTGTGGAATGTGCGGTTCCTCAGTGGCAGGTACCCAAACGCCACTTTTTCTCACGGAAGGCGATTCCGGCTCTCTACCGGCATGTGGAAGGCAATGTCCATGCCTCGCTGGACAGGGCGGTCAGCGGTAAGGTGCATATTACCGCTGACTCATGGTCCAGCAGGCATGGTCAGGGACGTTACCTAAGTTTCACGGCGCATTGGGTGACTCTGCTGGCAGCTGGGAAGGATGCAGGACAAGGTGCAGTAGTGTTGGAGGTTGTTCCGCCACCACGCCTCCAAAATGCTGATTGTGACACACCTCTCTCCTCCACCCCCTCCTCTTCTTCTTCCTCTATGGCCTCTTCCTCGGAACCAGCGGTGCTCCGTAGGCGTTCAAGGGGCTACGCAAGTACGCAGGCCAAAAGATGCCATGCGGTGCTTGAGCTGGTGTGCTTGGGGGACAGGAGCCACACTGGGGCAGAGGTTTTGTCAGCTCTGCAGGGGCAGGTTCAGAGGTGGTTGACGCCACGCCAACTTAAGGCAGGAATGGTGGTTTGCGACAATGGCACCAACCTCCTCTCTGCCCTCCGACAGGGACAAATGACCCATGTGCCCTGTTTGGCTCACGTCCTTAACTTGGTGGTGCAGCGGTTCTTGGGCAGGTACCCGGGCTTACAGGATGTCCTGAGGCAGGCCAGGAAAGTCTGTGTGCATTTCCGCCGGTCATATAATGCCAGTGCTCGGCTGACGGACCTCCAAAAGGAGTTTAACCTGCCCAAGAACCGCCTAATCTGTGACATGCCCACCAGGTGGAACTCAACGTTGGCCATGCTGCAGCGGCTGCACACGCAGCAGAGGGCCATCAATGAGTACCTGTGCGACTATGGCACCAGGACAGGGTCAGGGGAGCTTGGTTTTTTTTCCCCACGCCAGTGGGCCATGATCAGGGATGCATGCACTGTCCTGTCACCATTCGAGGAGGCCACGAGGATGGTGAGCAGTGACAGTGCATGCATCAGTGACACTGTCCCCCTTGTCCACCTGTTGGAGCACACGCTGCGTGGAATAATGGACAGGGCACTTGAGGCAGAACAGAGGCAGGAAGAGGAGGACTTCCTTAGCTCTCAAGGCCCCCTTTATCCAGACAGTGTTCCTGCGTGCCCGCCGATCACACAGGAAGAGGACGAGGAGGAAGAGGAGGAGGAGGAAGATTGTGTCAGTATGGAGGTGGAGCCTGGCACTCAGCATCAGCAGCAGTCTTTAAGGGATCAGTCCCAAGAAACACATGGACTTGTACGTGGCTGGGAGGAGGTGGCTGCGGACCATGTCGTTCTTAGTGACCCAGAGGACTCCGGACCGAATGCCTCAGCAAACCTACGCTGCATGGCCTCCCTGATCCTGCAAAGCCTGCGTAAGGATCCTCGTATTCGTGGTATCAAGGAGAAGGACCAATACTGGCTGGCAACCCTCCTTGATCCACGTTACAAGGGTAAGGTTGCGGACCTTATCTTGCCATCGCAGAGGGAGCAGAGGATGAAACATCTTCGGGAGGCCTTGCAGAAAGGTCTGTGCAACGCGTTCCCAGAGACTGGGAGGTTACAAACTCCTGTTTCTGGACAACGTGTTGCTGAGGCTTCGGTCAGTCAAAGAAGGAGCGGTGGAGAAGGTGGCCGTCTGACCGATGCGTTCAGACAATTTTTTGGTCCGCAGCCCCAAGGTATGATCGGTTCCAGCAACCATCGCCAGTGTCTGTTTTATATGGTGCAGGAATACCTAGGGGCAAGATCAGACTTGGACACCTTTCCCACCGAAAATCCTCTGGGTTACTGGGTCTTGAGGATGGATCACTGGCCAGAGCTTGCACAGTATGCAATTGAGCTACTGGCCTGTCCTGCATCCAGCGTTCTTTCGGAACGCACATTCAGTGCTGCTGGAGGCGTGGTAACCGATCACAGGGTGCGTCTGTCCACCGACTCGGTCGATCGGCTGACCTTCATAAAAATGAATGAGTCTTGGATCACCACCAGCTACCAAGCACCTGATGCTGATGTAACCGAATAATTTTTTTTGAAATCTCAGATCCCTTCAAAGACTGCCTATGCTGATGCTGAGTGACTATCCCTGAGTAATTATCCTCTTCCTCCTCAATCATCACGCTGATAGCTTGTAAGAACATTTTTGGTTCTGGGCGCCACCACCAGTGCCTAAGGCCCAATTTTTCAGCCCCTGTTTAACAGGGGCGTGTAATTACAATTTTTGATGTAATACTTTGCAGCAGGGCTCGTTCCTGCATTCCAACTAGAGTGTCTGTGAGGGGTTGCAGTGTTGTGGCACCAGCACCAGTGCCTAAGGCCCAATTTTTCTGCCCCTGTCTAACAGGGGCGTGTAATTACAATTTTTGATGCAATACTTTGCAGCAGGGCTCGTTCCTGCGTTCCAACTAGAGTGTCTGTGAGGGGTTGCAGTGTTGTGGCACCAGCACCAGTGCCTAAGGCCCAATTTTTCTGCCCCTGTCTAACAGGGGCGTGTAATTACAATTTTTGAAGCAATACTTTGCAGCAGGGCTCGTTCCTGCGTTCCAACTAGAGTGTCTGTGAGGGGTTGCAGTGTTGTGGCACCAGCACCAGTGCCTAAGGCCCAATTTTTCTGCCCCTGTCTAACAGGGGCGTGTAATTACAATTTTTGAAGCAATACTTTGCAGCAGGGCTCATTCCTGCGTTCCAACTAGAGTGTCTGTGAGGGGTTGCAGTGTTGTGGCACCAGCACCAGTGCCTAAGGCCTAATTTTTCAGCTCCTGTTCAACAGGGGCATGTAATTACAATTCTTGATCTAATATTTCACAGCAGGGCCCTGTGAGGGCTTACAGTGTTGTGGCCACAGCAATACCTAAGGCCCAAATTTCTGCTGAGTATATAGGGCAGGACCCTACTTTCAAACATCTAACTTACAAATGACTCCTACTTGCAAACGGAAGGAGACAACAGGAAGTGAGATGAAATCTACCCCTAGGAAGGGAAATTCTCTCCTGTAAGAGTTAATATGGGAAAACAATTTCTCCTTTCCACTGATGCTTTCCAATCCTTGTTCCACAAAAAAACCCAAATTTTCAAAAAACATTTTTCATTGGGACAAAAAAGTGAGGTGAAATCTTCTGAAGAGGAGGAAAGACAGCAAAACAAATGTCACAGGGGTGATAACCCTTCCCTATGTTTTCCAAAAAGCTTAGAAAAGATTTTTTTGGCTGGAGCTAAACACGTTAAAAATGTTCAAAATTACAAACAGATTCTACTTAACAACAAACCTACAGTCCCTGTCTTGTTTGCACTGCTGTTCAGAGTATATAGGGCCTGGTGGCCCCACACCTTTCCTTATTTTAATTTGGGTGCGGGGTTCCCCTTAATATCCATACAAGACCCAAAGGGCCTGGTAATGGACTGGGGGGTACCCATGCCGTTTGTCTCACTGATTTTCATCCATATTGCCATGACCCGACATGACATTAAACCCGCAAGCAGTTTTAAATGAGATTTTTTCCTTTAAAAATGACATTTGGTGCAGGGACTGTTCTAAACATGGGAAACACGCGTCACTTTACAGGCATACTATAGACACCCCCCAGGTACGATATTTAAAGGAATATTTCACTTTTTTTTTTTACTTTAAGCATCATTAAAATCACTGCTCCCGAAAAAACGGCCGTTTTTAAAAGTTTTTTTTGCATTGATACATGTCCCCTGGGGTAGGACCCGGGTCCCCAAACCCTTTTTAGGACAATACCATGCAAATTAGCCTTTAAAATGAGCACTTTTGATTTCGAACGTTCGAGTCCCATAGACGTCAATGGGGTTCTAACGTTCGTGCGAACTTTCGGTCCGTTCGCGGGTTCTGGTGCGAACCGAACCGGGGGGTGTTCGGCTCATCCCTAGTCCTGACCAATCCCCAACCTGGATTGGCAGGGGACAGGCCTCCTTGAATACTCAGGGTCAGTCCAGCTGGGGAGGAGTAGTTCTGGTGGAAGCTGGAGATGGAGTGCTAGGCTGTTGTGGCCTTTGAGGGAGCTCCCAAGTCTGGGGGTGGGTGATCTTGGGCCTGGGTTCGGGTGCAGACAGGACCCTCTCAAGACACATGGAGGTGTCCTGGACAGGTGGCACGGGAGCAAGGAGAGGACAGCAAGAGAGCACTGCTGCGCAAATCTCTAAGAGGAACTACAAGTCACAGCCAGGAGGGCTGGTGAGTGACACACAGTCAGGAAGGACTGGGGAGGGACGCCTAAAAGGACTGGGAGATTGCAGTCTGGGATGGGTGCAGAGCCAGTGGCGTGGACTGTGGTGGCATGGGCAGTGGAGAGAGGCAGCTACAGCCAAGAGGGCTTGCAGGGCCTAAAGGGGTGGTGCTGGAATCAGTAGCCACGTGGACAGCTAGCATTGGGACTAACTATATTTTTGCTACACCATAGGGGCCCGAGGTTCCTGCCTGCAAAGGGCATCCGCTTTGGGCCTGACTGAGTCAGTGTCAGGCCTGCAAATGTGTGCTAGCTGGTACTGGGAGTGATAGCCTGCGAGCAAGTTTTGTGCTGGAGGAAGAGAGGAGGTTGTATATACTGGAGATGTATATAGTTCTCTATATCGGTTTCTACAATCAATTGGGCATCTCATAATTACCCTAGCCCCATCCAAGTTGAATTCCCCTAATAAAAATAACAAAAACAAGTGCAAAGACTGGTTTTCTGTCTGAGGAGTGACTGAAAATTGTGTGCCTGGCTGGGCGGGGTGACAGACGGACCACAACTACCAGCAGCCCCTACGGGGATACAGCTAGTCATATTCAGTTTTATCTTGATTTATGTATTCTATTTGTATATGAATGATTATGTATAAGTGACAGGTATTATTTTTAACCATTGTATTTGTATTATTTGCAATACTTTGAACAAGTGCACTATTCATATATAATACAATTTTTGTAAATTAGGATTAGGAATGCTTTCAGAAATAGAATTGTTAATAGTTTATCAATTAACAAAATGGAAAGTATATGAACAGAAGATAAATCCAAATAAAATCAATACTTGGTGTGACCGCCATTTGCCTTCAAAACAGCATCAGTTCTTCTAGGTACAGATGTACACAGTTTGTTAAGGAACTCGGCAAGTAGTTTGTTCTACACATCTTGGATAACTAACCACAGATCTTATGTGCATATACATAGGCTACCTCAGACCCTTCTGTCTCCTTGTAATGCCAGACAGACTCAATGATGTTGGGATCAAGGCTCTGTGGGGACCAAACCATCACTTCCAGGACTCCTTGTTCTTCTTTACACTGAAGATAGTTACTATTGATATTGGCTGTATGTTTGCTGCAGAATAAATGTGGGGCTAATCACACGCTTCCCTGATGGTATGGCATGATGGAGAAGTATCTGCCTGTATTTCTCAGTATTGAGGTCCCCATGGATCCAGACCAAATCTCCAACTCTGTTGCAGAAATGCAGCCCCAAACTTGCAAGGAACCTCCACCATGCTTCTCTGTTGCCTGCAGACACTCATTATTGTACCACTCTCCAGCCCTTCGTGAACAAACTGCCTCCTGATACAGCCAAATATTTTATATTTTAACTCATCAGTCCAGAGCACCTGCTGCCATTGTTCTGCACCCCATTTCGTATGTTTTCATGGATAGTTGAGTCGCTTAGCCTTAACCTCCAAGTCCTATGCATGAGGGACAAAGGGATTTGATCTTAAAAGAGGGGCAGTCCCTTCAAAGGAACAGTTGGGAGCTATGATATTTTATCTATTATCGTTGTTTAAAAAACTATTATGTTTCTTCCCACTAGGTGGCTCTGTTGTATAACCTGTGTGCTAAAACATCAAAACTAAGGAGCTCACAATAGCATTGTAGAGAAAATAATAATGAGCCTTATGCCGCGTACACACGGTCGGACTTTCCGGCATACTTGGTCCGGCGGACCAGAGTGTGCCGGACAATCCGCCCGTGTGTGGGCGGCGGCGGACTTTTCCGGCGGACTTCTTCCCAAAAGCCCGCCGGACCTAGATTTTAAACATGTTTGAAATCTTTCCGTCGGACTCAGTTTCGGGCGGAAAGTCCGCTCGTGTGTGTGCTGGTCCGACGGAAAGCCCGCTCGTGTGTAGGCTGGTCCGACGGACCAAATGCGACACGAGGGGATGGTATTGCATCTCGCGCTCGCTGCAATAGGAAAAACAAATCTTCCTATTGCGGCGAGCGCGGGGCATACCAGGCCCTTAGGTCTGGTATGGATTATAAAGGGGAACCCCGCTACGCCGAAAAAACGGCGTGGGGTCCCCCTAAAATCCACACCAGACCCCGATCCGAGCACGCAGCCTGGCCGGTCAGGAAAGGGGGTGGGGACGAGCGAGCGCCCCCCCCCCTCCTGAACCGTACCAGGCCGCATGCCCTCAACATGGGGGGTGGGTGCTTTGGGGGAGGGGGGCGCCCTGCGCCCCCCCCCCCCAAAGCACCTTGTCCCCATGTTGATGAGGACAAGGGCCTCTTCCCGACAACCCTGGCCGTTGGTTGTCGGGGTCTGCGGGCGGGGGCTTATCGGAATCTGGGAGCCCCCTTTAATAAGGGGGCCCCCAGATCCCGGCCCCCCACCCTATGTAAATGAGTATGGGGTACATGGTACCCCTACCCATTTACCTAGGAAAAAAGTGTAAGTAATAAAACACACTACACAGGTTTTTAAAATATTTTATTAAACAGCTCCGGGGGGGGATCTTCCTCCGGCTTCGGGGGTCTTCTTCCGGCTTCGGGGGTCCCTCCGCTTCATCTTCTCCCGGCGTCCGGTTGGTTCTTTTCCGCTCTCCGGCCTCTTCTCCCGGTGTCGCAGGTCTTCGGCCGGCCCCTCCGCTCTCTTCATGTAGCTCTATTGCGAGCGGAGGTCCGGACTTCTGGGCTTCTTGGCTTCTTGGCTTCTTGGCTTCTCTTGTCTTCTCTTCCCCCAGATGTTGACACGACGCTCTCTCCGGCTGGACTGGTCTCTGAGGGCTGCGTTGTGACTTATATAGGCGGAGACCCCGCCCCCATATGATGTCACAGTCCCTGGGCATGCTGGGACTGTGACGTTTTAGGGGGCGTGGTCGACCACGCCCCCTAAAACGTCACAGTCCCAGCATGCCCAAGGACTGTGACATCATATGGGGGCGGGGTCTCCGCCTATATAAGTCACAACGCAGCCCTCAGAGACCAGTCCAGCCGGAGAGAGCGTCGTGTCAACATCTGGGGGAAGAGAAGAGAAGAGAAGCCAAGAAGCCAAGAAGCCAAGAAGCCCAGAAGTCCGGACCTCCGCTCGCAATAGAGCTACATGAAGAGAGCGGAGGGGCCGGCCGAAGACCTGCGACACCGGGAGAAGAGGCCGGAGAGCGGAGAAGAACCAACCGGACGCCGGGAGAAGATGAAGCGGAGGGACCCCCGAAGCCGGAAGAAGACCCCCGAAGCCGGAGGAAGATCCCCCCCCGGAGCTGTTTAATAAAATATTTTAAAAACCTGTGTAGTGTGTTTTATTACTTACACTTTTTTCCTAGGTAAATGGGTAGGGGTACCATGTACCCCATACTCATTTACATAGGGTGGGGGGCCGGGATCTGGGGGCCCCCTTATTAAAGGGGGCTCCCAGATTCCGATAAGCCCCCGCCCGCAGACCCCGACAACCAACGGCCAGGGTTGTCGGGAAGAGGCCCTTGTCCTCATCAACATGGGGACAAGGTGCTTTGGGGGGGGGGGGGCGCAGGGCGCCCCCCTCCCCCAAAGCACCCACCCCCCATGTTGAGGGCATGCGGCCTGGTACGGTTCAGGAGGGGGGGGGGCGCTCGCTCGTCCCCACCCCCTTTCCTGACCGGCCAGGCTGCGTGCTCGGATCGGGGTCTGGTATGGATTTTAGGGGGACCCCACGCCGTTTTTTCGGCGTAGCGGGGTTCCCCTTTATAATCCATACCAGACCTAAGGGCCTGGTATGCCCCGCGACGGGGCTAGCAAGGTGTCAATCTCGCCGATAAAAGCGGCAAGATTGACATCCTTCTCTAGTCCCGTCGCACCTGAGTCACGTTCAAAATGAACGGACTTGTCCGTGTGTGGGCAAGTCCGTTCATTCTGAAAGTCCGCCGGAACTCCGGCGAAAGTCCGTCGGAAAGACGGGCGGACTTAGCCCGCCGGAAAATCCCGGCGTGTGTGGGCAAGTCCGTTCGTTTTAAAGTCCGGCGCACCTGGCGGACAAAGTCCGTCGGAAAGTGTGCCGGACCAAGTAGGATAGAAAGTCCGCTCGTGTGTACGCGGCATTAGGCATCAAATAGCAATAAAATGAGAAGTTTTCCCTTGCGGCCGCCTGAAGCCTCGGTTCTCTCCCCCACCTGTCTGCAGCGCCAGCTTTGCAAGTGTGGGCACCCGGGTGTGACAGCTTGCGGCTTCCCTGCCGGTTGTGCACTGCACATTTGCAAGTCTTGTTGTGTGTTCTGTATGGCCGGGCAATCTTCTGGGACCTGTGATATGTCCAAGAAGATTGCAGGGAGGAAGGGGTAGAGGAGGAGTCGCCTAGGCAGCCCGAGCGGAAGTGGGAGCTGGGTACCTGTCAAAACTAGGTACCTACTAATCCCCCCCCTCCCCTCAAAAAGAAATGACATGCCAAATGTGGCATGTCAGGGGGTCAGGAGTCCTTAAAGCGGAAGTTCCACTTTTGGGTGGAACTCCGCTTTAAGTACTTGCCCTAAAATAAAAGATTAGCTGTGGGAATCAAGTATAGGTCCCTCCATCGAATTTAAAGCAGAGTTCCACCTAAAAATGGAACTTCCGCTGATTCGCCCATCCTCACCCCCCCCCCCCCCCCGTGTCACATTTGGCACCTTTCAGGGGGGAAGGGGGAGCAGATACCTGTCTAATACAGGTATTTGCTCCCACTTCCGGCGAAAGATCGCCGCAGAATCCGCAGCGATCTATGCCATGTCTGGCCCTTCCTCCGTTTAACCCCCCCGCTGTCTTCTGGGAGACACACAGCTCCCAGGAGACAGCAGGGACCAATCAGAAAGTATACATTTGTATACTTTTTTCAAAAAGTTCGCCCTTAAAGTCCCTTTTAGTATTGAGGGGGGAGTTTACCCTTTTGTTTAGCAAGGCAGTGGTCGTCTTGGAGGTGTGTTTGGGGTCTTTATCATGTTGGAATACTGCCCTGCGGCCCAGTCTCCGAAGGGAGGGGATCATGCTCTACTTCAGTATGTCACAGTACATGTTGGCATTCATGGTTTCCTCAATGAACTGTAGCTTCCCATTGCCAGCAGCACTCATGCAGAACCAGACCATGACACTCCCATCACCAAGCTTGACTGTAGGCAAGACACACTTGTCTTTGTATTCCTCACCTGGTTGCCGCCACACACTCTTGACACCATCTGAACCAAATAAGTTTATCTTGGTCTCATCAGACCACAGGATATGGTTACAGTAATCCATGTCCTTAGTTTGCTTGTCTTCAGCAAACTGTTTGCAGGCTTTCTTGTGCATCATCTTTAGAAGAGGCTTCCTTCTGGGATGACAGCTATGCAGACCAATTTGATGCAGTGTGCGGCGTATGGTCTGAGCACTGACAGGCTGACCCCCCACCCCTTCAACCTCTGCAGCAATGCTGGCAGCACTCATACATCTATTTGCCAAAGACAACCTCTGGATATGACGCTGAGCACGTGCACTGTCCTGTTAAACTGTTGTATTGTCTTGGCCACCGTGCTGCAGCTCAGTTTCAGGGTCTTGGCAATCTTCTTATAGCCTAGGCCATCTTTATGTAGAGCAACAATTCTTTTTTTCAGATCCTCAGAGAGTTCTTTGCCATGAGGTGCCATGTTGAACTTCCAGTGACCAGTATGAGAGAGTGAGAGCGATAACACCAAATTTAACACACCTGTTCCCCATTCACACCTGAAACCTTGTAACACTAACGAGTCACATGACACAGAGGAGGGAAAATGGCTAATTGGGCCCAATTTGGACATTTTCACTTAGGGGTGTACTCACTTTTGTTGCCAGCTAGCAGGTGCTAGCCAGGTAAGCTAGCATTTTCTGCAAGCAAGTGGAGCTGGGATCAGAGGCCACAGGGAAGCAGAAGAAAAGATGTCCTGCTGTTCCCTCACATTGTACTACTTTTGTCAAGGGATTGAAAATTCCTGCCTGTAATGGACCTTTGCTGAACTAGCAATATCCTGCTAGTTCCCACAGGAGTGTAGTGGTGTATTTTGGTTTTGTGCTGCCCTAGGCAAGACTAAAATCAGACGCCCCCCTCCCATGTAAATTTACCCCACCCCTTCCTGTTTAATGCATGTGACTCCTTCCAAAATTGAAGGACTGCAAGTTCCAGTATGAACCCCTGAGCTATCACGGGTTTATATTCAGACTTATAGTCCTTCACTAGTTTTTAGGGGGGGTGATATCCTCAGCTCTGATGGGTTCATGCTGGGACCTGCAGTCCTTCACTTTTGGGGGTCACATCCCTAGATCGTACAGGTTCATCCTGGAACCTGTAGTCCTTCACTAGTTTGGGTTGCGTGTCGCATCCTCAGCTCTGAGGGGCACATGCTGGGGTGGGTCACATCCCCCAAAAGTGAAGAACTACAAGTTCCAACATGAGCTCCTTAGATCTAAGGATGTGTCTCCCTCCAAAATTGAAGGACTACAAGTCCCGTCATGAACCTCTAAGATCTAGGGATGTAACCCTTTAGATCTCACGGGTTCATGCTGGAACCTGTAGTCCTTCATTAGGAGGATGGAATCAGTGGCAGTGCTTGGGGGGGTTGGGTTCTGTATTTTTACTTGGGGGGTGGGTGCAATGTCAGTGCTTGGGGGGGGGGGGGTGGGTTCAGTAACTCTCACTTGCTGTTACCTGTCAGTCAGTGTCCAATTGATTCCCCCTGCCTGCATGCAAGAGAGGGGAGGAGAGAGAGGGTTAAGGAAGGTGAGAGAGAGAGGGTGGGAGAGAAAGAGAGAGAGGGGGTGTGTGGGGTGGGAGAGAGAGGGGGGGTGGGTGCTGGTGTGAAAGAGAGAGAGGGGGCGGGTGTGTGGGGGTGGGGGAGAGAGAGAAGGAGGGGGAGGGGGTGGGGGTGTGAGAGGGGGTGGGAGAGAGAGGGGGTGTGAGAGAGAGAGAGGGGGCGGGTGTGTGGGGGTGGGAAAGAGAGAGAAGGAGGGTGTGAGAGGGGGTGGGGGGTGGGGGGAGAGGGGGTGAGAGAGAGAGGGGGTGTGAGAGAGGGGGGTGGGGGTGGGAGAGAGAGAGGGGGTGTGAGAGAGGGGGGTGGGGGTGTGAGAGAGAGTGGAGGTGGGTGTGTGGGGTGGGAGAGAGAGGGGGGCAAGTGTGTGGGGGTGGGAGAGAGAGAGAGGTGGGTGTAAGAGAGGGGGGAGAAGGTGAGGGTGGTGAGAGAGAGAGAGACCCCCTAGCCCTGCCTGCAGTCCCTACTGCCCCCTTCCTGTGACTGTCCCAGGCAGCCCCTGTCTGTGTTGGTAGTCGTGTGTGATGCACCTACCTCATGCCCATCCTCGGTCAGCCTGTCTTCCTGTTCCAGGACAGTCACAGCTGGGAGAGGAGTTGGAGAAGGAGTCGGGGATGCTGATCAAGTCAGTGTGGCGGTGAAGCGTAGTCTTCTCTCACTCCCTCCCGGGCTCTTGGTTATGGCAAGCTGTCAGCCTCTTCCCAGCTGCCGGGGCCTCCCGCTTGCTTTTTGAAAATGCCGCTGCCCTGCACCCCACCACCACCGGACCAACGGCGGACTCTGCAGGACCATGACAAAAGGGCGGGGCTCAGCTCAAGAGGCCAGGCAGCTGCTTTGAGCCCCTCCGCGCTGGAGGAGGAGAAAGTTAAGTCCTCCTCTGCTTTGATTGCTGGGCAGGGAGGGAGTCGCTGCCGTGACATCACCAGTGGCCAGGAGTCAGGTGGAGGCGGAGCCAAGCCAGCACTACCGCGGCTCAGGCCGCCCCTGTCCCCTGCATTACGGACTGCTCCCAGTGTCGCTTTTATTCCGTGCGGGAGCCGGGACTCGGGAGGACGGGTCAGGGAAGCGACTTTTTTTGCGGGGGGGGGGGCTTTTTTGCTGCCCCCCGCAGTGTGCCGCCCTAGGCCTGGGCCTTGTTGGCCTAGGCCAAGAGACAGCACTGCAGGAGTGAGCAGCAGGTGCTGTGCAATGAAAACCACGTTTGTGCAGGTGGAAAGAAGACAGTCCAGGCTTTGAATCATGTGTCCAGGTTTCAGTCTGCCTGAAACCCTGGCACATTATTCAGACCAGGCTGTGGCTCCCCAAGTAACCAAGATAGTCACACACAAATCTGTTGCTGTCCGGGAGCTGTGGGTGGTTGTCTGGGGGCAGGTTCTGTATCACTAGGGTGGGGGGAGGGCAGGGGCGATGATGTCAGCTAGAGTAATTTGGCCACACCCACTGTTCACCGCAGCGCGCCCCATTACTACTTTCCTTGGGGCACCCAAAGATGTCCTAGGTATACATCTTTTTTAATCCTATAGTGCAGGAATATGCAATTAGCGGACCTCCAGCTGTTGCAAAACTACAAGTCCCATAATGCCTCTGCCTTTAAATGTCATGCTTGTGGCTGTCAGAGTCTTGCTATGCCTCATGGGACTTGTAGTTCTGGAACAGCTGGAGGTCCGCTAATTGCATATCTCTGCTATAGTGTATACTATGGGGACAAAAATGTGCCCTATGCTGCTAAAGTGTTCGAGTTTGGTTTGAAGAAAAGGTGAAACCCTAATGCCGCGTACACACGGTCGGACTTTCCGGCATACTTGGTCCGGCGGACCAGAGTGTGCCGGACAATCCGCCCGTGTGTGGGCGGCGGCGGACTTTTCCGGCGGACTTCTTCCCAAAAGCCCGCCGGACCTAGATTTGAAACAAGTTTTAAATCTTTCCGTAGGACTCAGTTTCGGGCGGAAAGTCCGCTCGTGTGTGTGCTGGTCCGACGGAAAGCCCGCTCGTGTGTAGGCTGGTCCGACGGACCAGATACGACGCGAGGGCAGGGTATTGCATCTCGCGCTCTCTGCAATAGGAAAAACAAATTTTCCTATTGCGGTGAGCGCGGTGCATGCCAGGCCCTTAGGTCTGGTATGGATTATAAAGGGAACCCCGCTACGCCGAAAAAACGGCGTGGGGTCCCCCTAAAATCCATACCAGACCCCGATCCGAGCACGCAGCCTGGCCGGTCAGGAAAGGGGGTGGGGACGAGCGAGCGCCCCCCCCCCCTCCTGAACCGTACCAGGCCGCATGCCCTCAACATGGGGGGTGGGTGCTTTGGGGGAGGGGGGCGCCCTGCGCCCCCCCCCCCCCAAAGCACCTTGTCCCCATGTTGATGAGGACAAGGGCCTCTTCCCGACAACCCTGGCCGTTGGTTGTCGGGGTCTGCGGGCGGGGGCTTATCGGAATCTGGGAGCCCCCTTTAATAAGGGGGCCCCCAGATCCCGGCCCCCCACCCTATGTAAATGAGTATGGGGTACATGGTACCCCTACCCATTTACCTAGGAAAAAAGTGTAAGTAATAAAACACACTACACAGGTTTTTAAAATATTTTATTAAACAGCTCCGGGGGGGGATCTTCCTCCGGCTTCGGGGGTCTTCTTCCGGCTTCGGGGGTCCCTCCGCTTCATCTTCTCCCGGCGTCCGGTTGGTTCTTCTCCGCTCTCTTCTCCCGGTGTTCCTGTTCTTCGGCCGGCTCCTCTGCTGTCTTCAAGTAGCTCTCTTGCCAGCAGAGGTCCGGACTTCTGGGCTTCTGGGCTTCTGGGCTTCTGGGCTTCTCTTCCCCAGATGTTGACACGACGCTCTCTCCTGCTGGACTGCTCTCCGAGGGCTGCGTTGTGACTTATATAGGCGGAGACCCCGCCCCCTTTTGATGTCACAGTCCCTGGGCATGCTGGGACTGTGACGTTTTAGGGGGCGTGGTCAACATCACCCAGTGACCACGCCCCCTAAAACGTCACAGTCTCAGCATGCCCAGGGACTGTGACATCAAAAGGGGGCGGGGTCTCCGCCTATATAAGTCACAACGCAGCCCTCGGAGAGCAGTCCAGCAGGAGAGAGCGTCGTGTCAACATCTGGGGAAGAGAAGCCCAGAAGCCCAGAAGCCCAGAAGTCCGGACCTCTGCTGGCAAGAGAGCTACTTGAAGACAGCAGAGGAGCCGGCCGAAGAACAGGAACACCGGGAGAAGAGAGCGGAGAAGAACCAACCGGACGCCGGGAGAACATGAAGCGGAGGGACCCCCGAAGCCGGAAGAAGACCCCCGAAGCCGGAGGAAGATCCCCCCCCCCGAGCTGTTTAATAAAATATTTTAAAAACCTGTGTAGTGTGTTTTATTACTTACACTTTTTCCCTAGGTGAATGGGTAGGGGTACCATGTACCCCATACTCATTCACATAGGGTGGGGGGCCGGGATCTGGGGGCCCCCTTATTAAAGGGGGCTCCCAGATTCCGATAAGCCCCCGCCCGCAGACCCCGACAACCAACGGCCAGGGTTGTCGGGAAGAGGCCCTTGTCCTCATCAACATGGGGACAAGGTGCTTTGGGGGAGGGGGGCGCCCCGCAGGGCGCCCCCCTCCCCCAAAGCACCCACCCCCCATGTTGAGGGCATGCGGCCTGGTACGGTTCAGGAGGGGGGGGCGCTCGCTCGTCCCCACCCCCTTTCCTGACCGGCCAGGCTGCGTGCTCGGATCGGGGTCTGGTATGGATTTTAGGGGGAACCCACGCCGTTTTTTCGGCGTAGGGGGTTCCCTTTATAATCCATACCAGACCTAAGGGCCTGGTATGCCCCGCGACGGGGCTCGCAAGGTGTCAATCTCGCCGATAAAAGCGGCAAGATTGACATCCTTTTCTAGTCCCGTCGCACCTGAGTCACGTTCAAAATGAACGGACTTGTCCGTGTGTGGGCAAGTCCGTTCATTCTGAAAGTCCGCCGGAACTCCGGCGAAAGTCCGTCGGAAAGACGGGCGGACTTAGCCCGCCGGAAAGTCCGGGTGTGTGTGGGCAAGTCCGTCCGTTTTAAAGTCCGGCGCACCTGGCGGACAAAGTCCATCGGAAAGTGTGCCGGACCAAGTAGGATAGAAAGTCCGACCGTGTGTACGCGGCATAAGTCAAACATATTGAAGCAACACATAGCAAACTACTAACTGTTTTTTAGAAGTACATATTCTCTTGTAACATGTATACTTTAAATGCTGAATTACCTAAAAAAAATTGCATATTATGCCTCCTAGGTTTAACAGCTTCCAAATCTGCATTTGACAATCAGTAAAAGGTACTAAATGGTACTTTCTATTATTTTTTATTTTAAATTGATCTTGCTTTTTTATAAACCAGGTTTATGTTTATGATTTCATTACATTTGTGCTAGTGGATTACTACAATATGGTTACCCACATTATGTATGTATACCTGACAGGTACTCTTTACAAGCTGTCTGCACCTGGCAATTTTGCAATATAAAAGGGTGATAATATGTCAAGCTAGGATCAGTAGCAGCAAGCAGATGAAATTAAGCCGAGGACTGATAATGATGTTTATCTCACCATGCACCCAGTCTTTCATGGTGTAAGTTAATAATGTTCTTGTTTTCAGTCAGCTTTAGTGTAGGGAGGGAGATAAGTTTGATGAATAGTCTGATTAATTAGAGTGAATCAATCATTTTTTTACAGAGAGATTTCAGAATCCTGGGGTACAGTATAACAAAAGAAATAAATGCATTCTGTTAGCCGACGCAAGTTTTTTTCTAGCGATATGACTCTCTGGAGGTTGTTACAAATTAGGGGTGCAAATGTCTCCTATTTAGTTCAGCATAGTGTCTCCCCCTGCCAGGGAGCCTAGCAATTTGATGGCACCTACCTCTAGTATAGTCATGAGAGTTTGAGATCAGGTGTTATGCCAAGCTTTGTATGTCACTAAGCTGTACATACACTATTACAAAAAGTATTGGAACGCCTGTTTTTACACGCACATGAACTTTAATGGCATCCCAGTCTTAGTCCGTAGAGTTCATTATTAAGTTGGCCCAACCTTGCAGCTATAACAGCTTCAACTTTTCTGGGAAGGCTGTCTACAAGGTTTAGGAGTGTCTATGGGAATGTTTGACCATTCTTCCAGGAGCATTTTTGTGAGATCAGGCACTGATGTGGACGAGAAGGTCTGGCTCCCTGTCTCCGCTCTAATTCATCCCAAAGGTGTTCTATCGGGTTGAGGTCAGGACTCTGTGCAGGTCAGTCAAGTTCCTCCACCCCAAACACGCTTATCTATGTCTTTATGGACCTTGCTTTGTGCACCCCCCAACAAATATTACACAAACCTCTCAGTTATGGCCCATACCAGCACCCCCAATTCTAGCTTGAATTAACCATACCTAGTTATGTGGGCTGTGCTCAGTTGGCCGTAAGCATTGACTGGCATAGGCAATGCCTTGTTCAACCCAATCTTTCTATGGGGAAACCACAGCCCTATGTCCCTTATGATCTGCCATTGGTATACAACGTGTACATGTAGAAAGGTTTGATGTAATCAGCATAAGCCAGAAGTTGTGCAGTGGTTAGTCATTACGAGAGTGTTTCAAAAGCTTTAGAATATGTAAATTGCCAGCATGACTGGATGGAAGAGGAAGTTTTGCCTTTCAGTTAGGTTGGATGTCTACACAATAATTATGTAATAGGAGCAGCAATCTTGGCAAAATTGGGAATGTAATGCTGGTAGTGGTAGTACCCTGCCATTCCTAGAAATAAGCAAATTTTGTTGATTTTTTTTGAGATTTGGCTGGATTAGACGATGCTCCCTTGGCCTTCACAATATGGAACCAGATATTGTTTCTGGTTTTCCATATTGAGAAAACCATGTTAAGACCTGATTAGGCTACCTGATATAGTCTTCAAATGTTTGAAGATGATGATATCATCCAGGTAAATCAAAAAACTGTCAAAATTGAGGTCCCCCTAACACCATTCCATAAGCCTTTGAAGAGTGCTTGAGGCAATGCTTAGTCCAAAAGGCATGCAGTCTAGTTCAGCAAAGGCTGCCTTTTTGATCTTCTTCCTTAACAGGCACTTGCCAGTATCCACTAGCCTAGAACAACATAGAAATTGATCAAGTTTGCCCTGGGTTCATTAACCCCCTCCCACCCATAATATACTAAAATGACAGCGGGTGGGATCCCCTCTCGTTCTGGGACAACTACATATGACGTTGCCCCAGTGTCACTACTCTTGTGAGGCCCGCGGTTGATCGCAGTCGCGCCATGTCCCTAAGACACAACGCGACCCCAATCTCAGTAAAGAGCCTTTTCCCAGCTCTTTACCCATGTGATTGGCTATGTCCAATCACAGCCGA